>NC_043980.1:1255787-1555787 GCF_902150065.1 Myripristis murdjan | reverse complement strand
GAATATATATATAGCCGGCTTTTATTTTAACATTAGCACTTAACATAAAAAAACACAATTCTTATCTTTTAGTGCACTTAGGAACCAGCTTCAAAATAAACCACAGGATCCCCTTATGTTAGAACACTTAAGGTAAGTTTTGTTGTTTGTCAGTCCAAACAAGTTTTTCTTCTTTATATTGTCTTTTACTCAACTCGTCAACCCATTTAGGTTGAGAAGAAAACAAAAGAAAATTCAGAGCTCTGAGAAAATAATAAACAAAACCAAATAAAATGAGTTCATCTACCCGGGTAGTGTGTTTTTTCCTTTAAAGTGTATTTTGGTGAGATCTCAGTGCTTATCTGTACGATGAGGTGAAGAAATCCGGAGTGAATCGATCCTCTTGACTGTTGAGACGCTCCTCTGCAGGACCGCTGGATGTCCTCTGCTCTTCACGTCCTCTGCTAATCCGCTGAATGTCTTGCGATGACTTCTCATCAGTCTCTTTTTCTTTCTTTCTCATCAGGTGTGAAATAAAAAAAAACAACCTGCATAAGCAGGGCAAAATTATTTTTAAATCAAAATCAACATCACCATCACCAGATCTGGCATTTTATCACTAAATAACTAGCCTAAATTTACTGTACAGTAATAAATTTAACCATTATAGTTGCTGCACATGTAATATAATATGATATCAATTTACCACACAGCAACATGGCCATCATCTCTCAATCATCATCTTCTGGTCTGTAGTTCTTATGACTTTTAACTCAAATTCTAATTTTCTTGAATTCCAACATTACTCCAGTTGGTTTTTTTTGAATAACATCAACCATCAATGAGACATCATTTTATAACACACACAGAAAATATCACATCTTATTTACATGAATTTCTCATCCTACTGAATAGAATGCATTGACTCGGCTATGCTAGCTAGCTTAGCATTGGCTTTACAGGCACTCACCGGAGTATCATGAAATCCCGAGACAACTTCGACAAGTTTCTCCTCTCAACCCCGTTTGGAACGGATTTCACTCAGAAGGACCTTAAAACTAACTTAAGATTAAGTTAAGTTTTGTTTTATCTGTAAATACTTTCTGTTCAGCGTGCTTTGTCTTCTTTTTCTGCTCAACGTGGTTTGCTTTAGTGATGGGTCGGTCGCGAACGAACCGGTTCAAAGAGCCGGCTCTTTGAAATGAACGACGGGAGCCGGCTCATGATTGGGAGCCGTTTTTTTTTTTTTCCCAGGAGCCGATTGTTTTTTTTTTTTTTTTTTTTTTTTTTTTTTCTGCGAAAGCCGCACGTGATTGGTCAAGATGCGGGGTGCCGTCTGTCTGCGCTCAGCACGAGGGGGACGAGTGTGACATTCCCTGCGTTCCAAATCGCATACTTATACTTTTTACTTTTAGTATGTACTGCAGCTGCCCTTACAAAGTATGTAGTTTAGTATGTATTGGGACATACTAATTCTTTTTTTCCCTACTAAATAGTATGGTAGTATGGGTATTGGAACGCAGGGTGAGTGAGCAGGAGAAAGGGAGATGGGAGGGGGTACACGCACGGTGCACGCGGCACACAGCACACTGAGCGCAATGGGGGGAGGGGAGGGGCACACGCAGCACAGTGACAGAGCAAGAGAGGAGAGAGGAGGGAGCGAGAGATTTGCACAGCGCTTCAGGCAGAAAAAAAGAGACGGCAAGCTGCCAATTTCAAAGGTGAGAGATGGCTGACAGAAAAAGAAGCAAAGTGTGGAACCATTTCAATGCAGTGGACAGTTCAAAGGCCGAGTGTAGGCTGTGCAAAGTCAAAATATCTTACAGAGCAGGATCCACAAATAATTTGCACAGACACATGAGGACTGTTCATCCCACAGTCAAAATAGAAGAAAAAAGACAAGCAATGGAACCTGCTATTAATGAAGGTGCTAGTACTTCTACTGCAACTGTTGCTGCTCTAGCCTCACCCACAACACCACAACCACCTAGACCTACAGTCCAGAGGTCTATGAGCCAGTTTCTGCAAAAGACTATGACCCCAGCAAAACGAAACTGTGTGGACGAGGAACTGGCAAAAATGATTGCGAGAGATTTTCAGCCATTTTCTATTGTAGAAGACAAAGGATTCAGAAGCTACACCCATGCTCTCAATCCAACATATTCACTCCCAAGCAGGAAAACACTTTCACAAAAAATAATTCCAGAACTGTATTGCAGAGAACGCGAGTCACTCCTGGAAAGGGTAAAAAAAAACACTGCTGTTTGTCTCACAACTGACTACTGGACATCCCGAACCACCACATCCTACATGTCAGTTACATGCCACTTTGTTGAAAAGTACAAAATGGTGTCCTGTCTGCTGGATTGTTTTGAGTTCAGTGACAAACACACGTCTGAGAATTTAGCAGAGGAGCTGCTCAGAGTGGCAAAAGAGTGGAATGTAGAGAATAAGGTTGTGTGCTGTGTTAGTGACAATGCAGCTAACATAACTAAAGCTATCAAAACCCTGAAATGGACCCACCACCCCTGTCTTGCACACACAATAAATTTGTTTGTGAGGGATGCTCTGAAGGTGATGAAGCCCACTGTGGATAAAGTGAAGGCCATAGTGGAATTCTTCCACAGGAGCACAACAGCCACTGAGAAGCTCAGATCTACCCAAAGACAGATGGGCATGCCTGAGCTGAAGTTAAAACAGGATTGTGTAACGAGGTGGAACTCCACCTTCCACATGCTCAAGAGGATTCTGGACTCCGAGGAGGCAGTCATTTCCACCCTGGCTGTAATTAATGCACAGGTTGATCCTCTGAGCCAAGAGGAATGGGAGATACTGCAGGAGGCATGCACTGTTCTGGAGCCATTTGAGCAGGTCACTGTGGAGATTAGTGCAGAAAGGTACAGTATACAAATGTTATCATGTTATTACTCTTAATATTATTCACTTGTCATGTTTATTAGTTGTTGTTGTAGTTGTTGCATTATTAGTATAAAAAGCATATTAGACATGACTGGATAGATAATAATAATATATATTGCTAAATAAAACAAAGCGTAATTTTAACACTTATTGTTTACTCTTTTTCAGTTATGTTACAGCCTCAAAAATGCTGATAGTGTGCAAGGGTCTGCAGAGAGTGACAGCTGAGCACCAGACCAGTGTAACTTTGGGAAAGGTAAAGGAGTTGGTGGATGCTCTCTGTGCATCAATGGAACTGAAATTCCACAGAATGGAATATAACACTGTTCTGTCGGAAACTACCATTCTGGACCCAAGATTTAAAAAGCTGGCATTCAGTGACAACAGAGCAATTTGTTTATTTGTTTATTATTAAGGATCCCCATTAGCTGGTACCGTAGTATCCAACTAGTCTTCCTGGGGTCCACAAAGAACAACAACAAAAAATACAAAAAAGTCAATCACATCATCAACAATACATCATACATTTACAAATACAATCCTAATATACCTGGTATTAAAACAATTAAACAAACATTTAATAATTTTCATATGTCTAAAAATTCATATTCTCTGAACACAAAATGAAACCAATTCGACATCCAGCTAAGTCAACATTATAATCTAAGGTAAGATTTAAGTTTCTTTTTAAATACCTGTTTACTTTTAGTACAACAGAGATAGTGAGGCAGACTATTCCACAGAGTTATTGCTCTATAAATAAAAGATCGAGATAAGGCATTTGTTTTTGGGTGGGGCACCTCCAGCTGACCTTTGCTGGACCCTCTAGTGCCATGGTCGTGTACAGTACTTCGAAAAACAATTTGCTTGAATAAAAAGTCAGGTATTTTATTAATCAAGACAGACTTAAACATTACAACTGTATTTAAAGCCAACCTGTTTTCTACCGTCAGCCATGAGAGAGAATCATGCATGTGATTAATATTTGATCGAGTAGAGCAACCCAATACCAACCGTGCAGCCTTATTTTGGGCAATCTGCAGCTTTCTGAGCTCACCTTTAGCGGCAGATGCCCAGACCACAGAGCAATAGTCAAGGTGACATAATACTAAACTCTGCACAATCTGACACAAGAGGGGTCGAGCAACAAAGGATGCACATTTCCTAGAGATACCAACAGCTCTTCCCATCTTTGAGATGATTTGATTAATATGATTACTAAAAGAAAGTCTGGAATCCAACATAACACCGAGAAGTTTGACACTCTCCACTTGTTCGACAGTCATATTATTTAACTCTAACTCCAGCTTTGGGCTACAAGACAACTTATGTCTTGAACCTATTAAAATGCTTTTTGTTTTAGGAATATTAAGGGCTAACTTATTACAAGAAATCCAATCATGTAGAATTTGCAGTTCCTTATTAAGGACATCATTTAATTCGCTGCATGAAGGCGCAGCATAATACAAGGTTGAATCATCCGCATAGAACACAGTTTTTGCACTTTCAGTAGCCCAAGCAAGATCATTAATGAACACAGTGAACAGTAACGGTCCGAGGCAGCTGCCCTGAGGCACACCACACTCTAGATCCCTACTGTTCGATATGCCACCATTCAAATGCACTTGTTGCGATCGAGAAGACAGATAATTATGGATCCATGTTAATGCCGGTGGTCCAAAACCATAACATTCAAGTTTCTTTACCAAGAGAGAATGATCAAGCAAATCAAAGGCAGCAGTTAAATCTAACAACACAGCCCCGACCATCAAAGAATTGTCAATAGCTCTAAACCAGTCATCAGTCATTTTTATCAAAGCAGTAAGCGTGGAATGACTAGTTCTATAGGCATGCTGAGACATAGTTATCAAATTATTCTTAAAGAAGTAATCATGAATTTGCATATATACCACCTTTTCCATAATTTTACTCAAGACAGGAATAATGCTAATTGGTCTGGCGTTGCTCTCATCAAATACAGATTTTTTATCTTTGGGTATTGGGACAATTTTAGCTGTCTTCCACAACATAGGAGTTTTGCATACACATAAACATCTATTAATGATATAAGTCACTGGAGATGCAATACAACTGGCAGTAATCCTTAACAATCTACTATCCAGATTGTCTACACCGGCTAGTTTACTGTCAGGGAGAGTGCAGAGAAGCCTTTCCACCTCCTTGGCTTCAACCTGGTGAAATTCAAAAGTGCATACTTTGTCATTCATTATAATGTTAGTGATTATGTGATTTGATTTCTGGTTGTCAGAGGTATTCATATTTTCTCTAAGTTGAGATACTTTTTTAATGAAGAAATTATTAAAATGATCAGCAATGTCATTTGGTTTAGTGAGAGCAAAACCGTTAGATTCAACAAAGGGAGGACAAACATTCGTTTTCCGACCCATCATTTCATTGAAAACACTCCAGAGATTTTTACCATCATGTTTAGCATTATTTAATCGCTGTTTATAGTAATCCCTCTTTTGCATTTTATTAATTTTGTGACTTGATTACGCAAAGAGCAATACTTGCGTCTATCCTCAATTAATCCAGATCTCATAGCAACCTTCTTAGCAGCATCTCTCTCTGTCATTAAATTCATTAAAGTATTATCAATCCATGGGGCTCTTTTATGCTTGACTGTGAACTTTTTTAAAGGAGCATGCTTGTCTACAATCTTCATGTACTTGGACATAAATAAACTGAGTGCAACCTCAGGGTCATCCTCATTATATACATCACTCCAATTTATACTTGAAATATCTTTGCTCTGATTTTCTGAAGTTTTGTCTTTCTGGCAACAGCAATTATATTATGGTCACTAAAACCAATTGGCACAGAGACGACTTTAGAACATAGATCAGGAACATTAGTATAGATGTGATCAATACATGTGTTCAAGATGATACCATCACTATCTATATTATTTCTGGTGGGCTGAGTGACAATCTGATACAAATTACAGGCATTCAAAATAGAGAGTACCTTGTTCTTGTTTGTGCCAGGCCGGCCCATCCAATCAATGTTCATATCACCTAATAAGTAGATTTCATTATTCATATCAGATAACTTATCAAACATATCACACAGATCATTAAGATATACAGCATCAGCACTAGGAGGACGGTAGAAACAGCATACTAAGATAGGCTTAAGATGAGGGGGGTGAACTTGTACACAAAGAGCTTCAATATCATCTCTCATTAAATCATATCGTGCTTTGGCAGGAAAATTATTCTGTATATAAATGGCCACACCTCCTCCAAACTGATTTCTGTCTTTTCTAAAAATAGAGAACCCCTCAATATTTACATCTGAGTCAGTCAAGAAGTCATCAAGATGTGTTTCAGAGATGGCAAAAATATTAATACAATTACTTCTAACAATACCTTCTACTTCTTCAACCTTATTGCGCAAGCTGCATACATTAACATGAGCTAAGACTAGCCCCTTCTCAAGACCTAGTTTAGTGCAGGGAAAGACAGTAATAGAATGAGTCATATGGACTCACAATAAAATCATAATATAAAACCATGCTAAAAGAGCCAGGGGGTTACTTTTGAGTCCCGGAACAGCTGACCATTGATGTAAAGCTTGTCAACAGTCAATGCCACTTTACATTTTTGAGCCCTTTTTTCCTTCATGATAGGTAACAGAACTTTTCTCCTGGCATTAATCTCTGCAGGGAAGTGGTCATTCAGCCAGAAGGACGTCCCCCTCAATTCCCTTCCATGACTCTTCACCATTACTTTCTGCTTGTAGTGTTCAAAACGAGCTATAATTGGCCGGTTTTTACCCTCAGTTGGTTTGCCCAGTCTGTGAACTCTGGAAAATGCGATGTCTTTAACAACCTCAGGAGAAAATTTGAGGTGTTTGGACATGAATTCTCTCACCGTTGTTTCAGGGTCAGTTGATGAAGCTCTGCAGAGAATTGCTGCAGCAGCAGCAAGATCAAGCCAGACAACTCCACTGCCCGGGGGCCAAGTGGGAGAAGAGGCAGCACAGCACGAGCCAGAGGAACCACAACAGACATCAGCTGTTTGGAGGTTCTTTGAAGAGCGAGCAAGTGGTGAACAAAGACGGAATCCTTCTGCAGATGCACACCTGGAAGTGAGATCATATCTCGAGGAGCCCCTTCTCCAGAGAGATGTAGACCCACTGAGCTGGTGGGAGTCAAAGTGTGCAATCTACCCACGCCTTACACATGTGATGGCACGTAGACTGTGCATTGTTGCAACATCTGTCCCCTCGGAGAGAATCTTCTCCAAAACAGGGCAGATTATAAATGAAAGGAGGAGCAGGATCAATCCATCAAAGCTGAGGCACTTGGTGTTTTTGAATGCCAATCTTAGCTAAAGTGCTTTTACCAGGATGCTGCTATTTCTTTTTGTATTGTACATTTTTATTTTTATTTTGTTGTGATGTTTTCTTGATGTTTTCTTCTTTTACTGTATATAGTTTTATTGAGGTGGTTCTTTGTTTTAATATTTTATAATTTATTTTATAGCACCCTTTTCCATGTTCAATAAATAATAAACATTTCAATTTTTGATATTATGAACACTGGTCATTCATTTTAGCACTTAAGCGCTTAAGCGTTGCTAGGCGGTTGCTATGGTGTTCTGGGTGGTTGCTAGGGTGTTGCTAGGCAGTTGCTATGGTGTTTTGGGCGGTTGCTAGGGCGTTGGTAGGTGGTTGCTAGGGTAGTTAGGGTGGCTGCTATGGTGTTACTAGGGTGTTTGGGGTCATTGCTATAGACTTCCATTAGTGTCTGGGGTCAGTGCTGGGATGCATTGGCTGCACTAATGAAATGCCTTAGAAGATTCAGCACCACGGACAGTACCTGCTGAGGCAGATTCAGCACCACGGACAGTACCTGCTGAGGCAGATTCAGCACCACGGACAGTACCTGCTGAGGCAGATTCAGCACCATGGACAGTACCTGCTGAGGCAGATTCAGCACCATGGACAGTACCTGCTGAGGCAGATTCAGCGCCATGGACAGCAGGCTACCTGTCAGATTTTCCACGGAGATGTGCGGCTATAACTTTGTTCTTGTTATTGATGTTTTAATATTTTCAGTTATTAATTAGCCTATTAATCGTTATTAATTTGTTTAGTCTTTATGAGTTTCCTAGGCCATTGATTTAATTAATTTGTCGATAAGATAAGATAAGATAAGATATTCCTTTATTAGTCCCACGGTGGGGAAATTTGTGTGATGTGTTTGCATCTTTACATTGAAACCCGTGTGTCTCGTTTTTTGTATATTTTAATGGTTCTTTAACATCATGCCGGAGGACTGCGGTTGTAAAGTAGCCTCTGGCTAACACCGGCGCATTTACAGCAATGTTAATTAATGTGCACTGTCCTCTCTAAATAAATAAATAAATAAATAAACATTAATCAGAGCTGACGTTAAATTGGAGTGACACACCCCCGGCTGAAATAAAACATCTGCCGGTGAGTTTATGAAAAGACAACCAAACAAGTTGGTTGTAGATAAAGATCAGCTGTGCTGCTGAGTCGTTGTCACGGCAACTGTTAGATTAAAAATGACTGAGAAGTCGGCAGAAGTATAACTATCAGTCCATGATTTTTTTTTTTTTTTCCCAGTGGATATTCTAGTTCCAACATGATTGAGTTATCAAATCAGTTTTGTGTTGCTATGTTTTCTATTTATTCAGTTTTGGGGGATCACGATGTCTAGAAAACATGATAAGCCCAAGTTGGCTGACAAGGACTAGTTACCGTCAGATCTCATGGATTTCCACTGAAACAGAGAGAATACCAGCAAAAAAACTTTGATATTTTGAGAGCGAAATGCCCACAGTATGAATACATTTTGATTATACATATTATTTTGCTGGTAATAGTTGTATAATCGCATTATTACCTTTGAGGGTGTGCTTGACCGTCTCGTGTAATAATGCTTAATAAAAAAACAGTGATCACGGCAACATGGCCTGTATCATGTATGACATAGCGCTTCACATTCACCTGCTGCATCTCAACAGGGTTTACTCAACAGTCACGTCAATCAACAGATTCACCTGTATCTGTCAACAACACGGGATTTGCAGCATTTGAAAAATAAATAACAATAATGAACAATACAATCAGCAAAATATCCATTTCTAAACTTGCACACGTTCGCGTTTTCATTTCACACTTCCGTCTTCAAATCACGCCAGGGTGGTGGATATCGCAGCTTGAAACGTAAATTGTGACAAGTTGTGAGGCAATCAGTCTAATGGCTGTAAACATGAATACCGTGGTGACACTCGTGCGTAATGCTGCGCGATGGATGCCTTGGCACTGCTGGAACGTTATGCAAACGGGAGGATCAGGAGGGAACGAGTTTTCAGAGACCATGAAGATTTCCTGGCCCATGATGATTTAGATTCCCTAGAGCAATGCTCTTGGATCTGTGTGCTGAACTGGGTCCAGTATTAGAGAGGCCGACCCTGCGGAACCACGCTGTCCCTGTTCAGGTACAGGTGTTAACAACTCTGGGGTTTCTGGCAACTGGCTCTTACCAGCGCGAGTTGGCCGACAGGTATGTCTTTCATATCATCAGCAATATAATGTTCAACTCTCTGCCTGAAGACACTTTTGGGAATAATATAATTCTGTGACATTATCCATAGGTCTGGGATATCGCAGCTCTAAGCGCAATAATGCCTGCTGTCTTGGATGGCATTGTTAATGTGACCAGTCGATA
This sequence comes from Myripristis murdjan, assembly GCF_902150065.1. Classification (NCBI taxonomy): domain Eukaryota; kingdom Metazoa; phylum Chordata; class Actinopteri; order Holocentriformes; family Holocentridae; genus Myripristis; species Myripristis murdjan. Next base: position 1,546,162 of record NC_043980.1, on the reverse strand, counting down.
CATCAGATTTCCCTTCACTGTGGGAGAACAGGCCAACAATAAAAGGCAATTTGCAGCAATGTCCGGTTTTCCAAATTTGATCGGCGCAATGAACTGCACTCATATATTGCTATAAGGGCTCCACGTGATGAATATGTGTGTGTTAATAGAAAACATGTGCATTCTATTAATGCACAAGTCATATGTGACCCCAACATGCACCTGACAAATTTAGTGTCACGATGGCCAGGCTCCACACATGACTCCTTCATCCTGACACACAGACGTGTAGGGAACAGACTGCAGGCAGGAGCTGTGCGTAATGCCTGGCTTCTTGGTAAGTCAATAAAAAAAATAGACTCTTCCGCTATAACGTGCAGGTGACAGGGGCTACTGGCTCTTCACCCCTTTTCCAAACCCCCAGAGCGCGTTTAAGAAGACAGCAATGAGGCTCAGTTTTCTGCAAGTTCTTTTAATGTGTTTGCTATCTCAGACATAACTTCACACATATTAGTCATAACTGTTCTAATTTCTTTAAGTTCGTCAGCTGTGGCACTCATTGCACTAATCGTGTTCCTCTGATTTTGCAGAACAGCGTCGGTCAGCACCTGGCCACTGGCAACCGCACCATGCGCTCAGGGCGCACCGGTGCTGGGGACAGCCGGATCCTCTGTGCCTATGGCCTCCTCGCCCGGACTCTCCTCACTGGGACCCCCCTCGCCTGGACTCTCCTCACTGGGACCCCCCTCGCCACCTGCCGACTCAGGCTGAAGACCTGAGGACACCAAGACACAACACATTAGCCCACTGTGCTTTTACGTCTAAAATGATTAGTTCATGTAATAAAAATGAAACAGTACTTTACCTGGCTCGTCTGTGGTCTCAGCCAAATCTGTGCCCCCTCCTTCTCTGGTACAATCCGACCTTTTTTTTTTAACAGCGGTAACAACGTGTTGCCACTCGCGGCACTTCCTCTTATTTGTAACGCCACGACTGTTGCTGCCAAATAACATAAACTTTCTCCTCTCCATCTCACCCACACGCACCTCGATTTCCGTATCTGTAAAATTCCGTTGTTTCTCCTTCCTCTCCGTGGCTGCCATGATTAACCGTAACACACCTTTGATCAGCTGGCTCATTTAAATATGCATCAACATTCATGAGGTGCTTTGCATTGACCATTTATGTTTGAATGTGGGCGTGTAGTGGGCGGAGGTTGAGACGGAACCTTGTCGGCAAACTTTCAGGTGCACTGTGATTTAGAAAGGGGGAAATTGGTTGCAGGTCTGGATTTTTTTTTTTTTTTTTTTTTTTTTCGTACGCCATTTTCGGCTTTGGGGCGTACGTACACTTTTAGTATGAATCCTACGCAATGTTTTATAAATGAGGCCCCTGATCTGTGGCTCTGATTTCAGAATCAGTTTTATTGGCCAAGTATGCGTTCACATACAAGGAATCTGACTCCGGTAAACTTTAAACTCTCAGTGCAAATAGAAAAAGTGAACAATCCAAATTTGAACGTAAAGAGGCTGATCTGATTTCTTCTTCCATATGTAAATATTCACAACAACCAATTATATTTAAGGCAGAGAGAGCGAAGTTTTCCAGTCTGTTTTTAACAAGGAATGGGGAGAGGGCAGCAGATTTAGGAGCTGGCTTGTTCAGATTCAAATGGACGGTGATTCATGAGAAATATTTCTCAGCTGTTTACAGTGTTGGCATGGAGGACAAGAAGCTCTGGAATGAGAACACCTCCAAACTGTGGATTTCAAAGCCATTTGTAAAAGTTCAGAAGCCTGCTGTTCACTTTGATATTCTCTGGATGGATGAAAAGGATTGAGAGAACTTCCATTCCTGTCCACCCGGTGGCGCTCACGCTCTATAAACAGAATATGAGAGTGAAAGCAGAGCCTGGTGCTGCTTTGAACGGGCCGTGCTGCTCCCTCTGTGCTGAAAGTTGAGATTGTCCATGTTGCTGCTGTGAAGCAGCTGGACTCCACTGGACTGGCCGCTCTCCCTGCAGCTCAGGACAAGTCCTTCATCCTGAGCAGCCCCTTCATGTCTCTGACAGCTTCTACGCTCTCAGCTGGGATGTGGCTCTGACGTTTCCACACTGTGACACTGAAGTCATGAGGAAGTGACTGCAGCCTCGGAGCAACAGGAGAAGCAGCGGCGTCTTCTCTCTCTGGGTTTCCTCTCCACATGAAGCTGGAAAGTCTCTTGGATTTGATGTGGATGTGATTCAGCAGGTAAAGACCCGACCAGGGATCAGTACAGATGTTTGGTGAACAGGCTCCTTCACTGTGTGTCAGAACTGGAGGACTGAGAGCAGACTGGGACCAGGAGATGTGGAAAGGCTTTCAAAATGGGATTTCCATGATTCCAGATCTTAATCTTCATTATGTCATGATATTGAATGTTGACTGAGGACAAAATCAGCTTTGTCTAAAATGTTTTACCTGTGTGTTTTACTGGTGTCCAAAGTCTGCGTCAGGTAGATTGTAATCAGGAACAGATCAAAGTTCATTTTTCTGTTATTTATCCACCAAGAGAGGGTGTGCCAGAGGATTCAAAGTCCTCTGTAGATGAAGCTGCTCAGTGGGTTTGATGTAAAGGGCGGCTGCTCTGAGTGTTACGTCCACTCTGTATATGTGACATGGTGCTGACAGGAAGACAGCACACATCCTGTCATGGAAAGCTTGTTGTCATCAATCAGCCGCTGTGTTTGTGTCAAGGTGTCGGCTCGGCTATGGATGTGTGTGAGGAGAGAGAGGAGGGGCTCCCTGCCTCTAAGAGACCTGGACCTGGACCTGGACCTGGACCTGGACCTGGACCTGGACCTGGACCTGAACCTGAGCCCAGCTGTGTGTCCATGAAGAGTGACCGGTCTATGGATATACCTATTCACTTTAAAGATAGAGATACTTCTGAGAATACGTAAGTCATTATTATCTGAGTATGTTAGTGTTCCTAAGAAAGTAAAACAGTGTTGTTCATAGAGACACAGATCCCTTCACTGTGTTCATGATGTTTCTATCAGGATCCAGCAGGAGAGACCAGACTCCCCTGGACCCAGCTGTGTGTCCTTCAAGAGCGACCGGTCTATGGGTCGACTTTTTAGCTTCAAAGACTCACAGCCTTCTGCTGATGATGGGTAATTATTTAAAGATCCAGAATCGGTTTGGCCCCTCAGACTCTGTTGACTGAGTTTCCTCTTTCAAAACATCACATCCAATAATCAGAGCAGCTTCTAACATGGAGCTCATTTTGTGTTTCTGCCAGGATTCATCCTGACAGAGCACAACACCTTTAATCACGTGTGTGTGTGTGTGTGTGTGTGTGTGTGTGTGTGTGTGTGTGTGTGTGTGTGTGTGTGTGTGTGTCCTCCTCAGAGTCCAGCAGCAGAGCTCAGAGGTTCCCAGTGGTCAGTCTGCCCAGGAGCATCAAACACACCTGGCCTCCATATTTCTGGTGTGTAAATGCAGCGATATGACCAACACACACTGATTCTTGGCTTCAAAGACGTCACGCTGTGGGTGGTGGTTCATAGATCCTGGAAGTGCAAATTTAATCGATATTCTGAAAAATGGTTCGGATTATGAGCCATAACGTAACTTACCACGAGCTATGAGGTTGTGTAACGATGGCATGTGCTTCTGCCGAGTCTACAAGTCCCGTATAATATCAAGTTTATTTTAAGAAAACACGTTTTATTTGCGATGTCATATCACGGAGAAGCACTACATTACCCATAATCCTAATCAGCGATGTGTCTGATTTGACAATCTTAATCAACAAAGTGCATGAAAGTTGTCAAAACTTCTTAAAAGAAGATTATAATATGCTGATATGTTACGCCACTGAACACCACCCATTCAGTCAGCGAAACACAGTGGGTGGAAAAACCGTGGAAACACGTCAAAAATAGCACTAAAGATTCATTTTTTTAGTTTATTTTTATTTTTCATAGGCTAACACATCTTTACTCGTGATATAAACATAGGCTACATGTTAAGGTTATACTTTTGCTGTTGAAAAACTACTGTATGTATGTTTTCGAACCCTAATTTCAAAACTTTTCCCCTAACCCGGAAGAGGGCTACCAGAACTACAAACTTTGCAGAGTTGCAACACACAGAGGTGTCCTGCACCATAGCTTTTGTAGTTCTAACATGTTTTGTCTATTATATGAATTTGTGATCACTAATTTTGCAGTCTTATTCAAAGTTTTTGGGATTTGGGCTCATAATCCGAGCTATTTTTCAGTATCAGTATCGATTAAATTTCCACTTCCAGGATCTATGAACCACCACCAGAGCTCTGCCACCACCCACAGCATGAGGTCTTTGAAGCCGAGAATCGGTGTGTCCAGCACGGATCCTTGTTGACTTTCAGTGGGCACTGTTTGTGTGGTGACCACACGGAATTAAAACCATAGAAATCTGTGATTAAATCAGGTTCCACAATGCGTTATTAAGAGGTGGTGCTCATTTCATGGCTTTCTGTGAGATCATGTTGGGCAGACTCTATTACCACGTTATATGACGCAGAAAACGTCACGTTACCATGACAACAAAGAGTTAGCTGACGCTCCAAATGCTTCCCATGGCACGTTGTGGGAGTCCTATGTAAATCTGTCGGGTTCCCCAACTCGTCGAAAACTGACGAGAACGGGGTACCTAATGAGTCGGTATGTGACGCTAAGGGACCCTGAACATTCGTCAGGCTGTTGACGCATTGGGAGTGAGGATGTGTTGATATGACACCAGAGCGAGTGCTGTTCTACTGAACATCAGCTCTCATGGAACGCCTCTTGTCCAATCAGATTGCTCCACTGGCACTAACTGTTGTATAATGAACAACAAGGTCCAAACTGAGCTGCAGCTCAGCTCATAATCGTCTCCATGCTGCACTTTGGACTTTCAGGCTCTTCAACCTGGATCTGATTTTGTGTTTTGGGTCCAAATTTCAAAATGGAACTTGAATTCTTTGATTTTTCTGTTGCAGCTGCTGGAGGAGAACATCAACACCTTTGTGAAGAAGGAGCTGAAAAACCTGCAGAGGTCTCTGAGTCCAGATTACCCAGAATGCTCAGAGAGGCAGAGGGAGGATGAGGAGGTGTTGGACGGTGAGGAGGAAGAGCAGAGGAGGAGCAGCAGGGAGGCTTTTCTGCAGATCACACTGCACCTCCTGAGGAGAATGAAGCAGGAGGAGCTGGCTGAGCGTCTGTGGAGCAGTAAGAAGCTTTAACTCCTTTAACAGGATGGAAAGGAGGAATGATGGGAAAACTGAATGTTTGCATTTGTAACCTCTGCTGGAAATACAGACATTTCTAACACAAGAGCTCAGCAATCCCAGATTAGAAGGGAAATGAGCACAATTCTCATGGAGAACCTGGTTAAAATGTTGATTTGTTCATATTTGTGTAAAATGCTGAACACAAAGTTGATATGGAAAATGTTGTCTTTCACATTTGGCTGCAGACAGTCAGGACTGGTTTTTCCACCAGCAGCTATGAGCTAAATAGATGCCATGCAGCCACAACTCAGATACATTTACCAGCAAATATTCACATTTCTCTCATTAATGTGACATTCACTTTTTTTTTTTTTTTTTTTTATATTCATTAGTTGCATACATGCAACTAATAACGACAACCACAACAACAAACCTACATACATTTGTGAATTTCCCAGTTTGGGATCAATAAAGTATACCTATCTATCTATCTATACAGTAGCGACAGCAATAGCGACAGTGGCAGTAACAACAAAGAACAAAAACATGAACCAACCATGTGAGCAGGGAACAGGTAAAACAAAACACAACAAAAACAAGCAAAACAAATAAATAAATAAACAAACAAACAAAAAGAAAAGAATTTCAGGTGGATTACAGGATGGGTTTTGTTTGGTGTTACTGGTTCTTCCTGTCAATATGCCCACAATCATGTACATTTAAAATCCCCATTTTTTTTTTCCTTCCCTTCTCCTCCTGCCCTCCTCCTCGGTCCTCGGCTACATGCCTGTGTGGCATCAACTCACCGGCAACAGTGGAATTGAGCTGAGAATTGTTGAGTATATGTTATTGAATAGTTCGATTTGGTGATTTTGTAGAGCTGACTGTCTTTCAATTGATATGTGTTGTGTTAATAGATCAAGCTATTGTGAAATATTGACCTTTTTTCTGCTTTTCCAGTTTAGTAATATTGTTTTCTTGGCAACAGTTAGGGCTACAAGCAGGGGTGTTATGATTTGTTTTGACTGTGTATTAAGTGAATCTAGATTACCGAGTATACATATGGAGGGAGATAGTGGGATGTTGCAGCCAATGAATTGGGATAGTGTGGTGGTTACTTCTTTCCATAAATGCTGAATTAGTGGGCAGAGCCAGAGTGCATGGAGATAGTCATCTGTTGTGTTGAGTGTGCAATGAGTGCATATGTCTGAACCAGTTAATCCCATTAAATGCATTTTATGCTGTGTAATGTGTGTTCTGTGGATAATCTTGTATTGTATTAGTGTAATGTTGGTGTTCCTGGACATACTAAAGATGTTATTGCAGATGTTATTCCAAAATTGGTGATTGGTGTTGATGTTGGGGTCTTTTTCCCATTTGTTTATTGGAATATGATGTGTATCGTCATTGGAGGATATAAGTTTGTACAGTTTTGAGAGTGGTTTGTTTGATTTTGAGATTTTGTTGATACTGTCCAGTAGTGGCGGTTGTTCCAGGTGGGTGTTTGAGATGTCTATTTTTGTCTCAATTGTGTTTTTTAATTGGATATATTGTAAAAATTGTTGTTTCTCAATGCCATATTTGTCAATGAATTGTTGGAATGATAATAGAATATTACGGTCAAAAATGTGGTGTAGGTGTGTGATTCCTTTTTCTTTCCATTTGGTGTTCATTAGAAGGGATTTCTTTGCAGTGAGGTCTGGGTTGTTCCATATGGGTGTTTGGGTGGTGGGTGAAAATGTGGTGTTTTTTATTTTATTGATTTTCCACCAAGCTGTCAGAGTTGTGGTGATTGCAATGTTATTGAAGCAGTGTTTGATTATGTCACTGATAAATGATAGGTCTGTAATTGATATGTCTTGGCATTCTGTTTGTTCTATGTCAATCCATGGGTGGTGGTGATGGGTTGCATGGATCCATTTAATGAGGTGTTGTATCTGATTTGCCAAGTAGTAGTGATGAAAATTTAGTGCTTCTAAGCCTCCTTGATGTTTGGATTGCTGCAATGTGGCAAGTTTGATTCTGGGTTTTTCATTTTTCCAATAGAACGTTGTTGTTAGTGAGTCAAGTGTGTTAAACCATTTTGCTGTAGGTTGGATTGGGATCATTGTGAATAAGTAGTTAATTTTTGGTAATATCATCATCTTGATTGTGGCTATGCGTCCTATAATTGAGAGTGGTAGTGTCATCCATCGGTTTAAGTCATCTTGTATTGTTTTTAGAAGTGGAGTAAAGTTCAGGTGGAACAACTCTGTGACATTCACTTACTGATGTTTTTGTTGTTTGTTCATCCAGAAACTGCGGCTGCAGCGTGCCAACGTGAACTGAGATCTAAGCTGAAGAAGAAGTGTGAGTGTGTGTTTGAGGGGATTGCTAAAGCAGGAAACCCAACACTTCTGAATCAGATCTACACAGAGCTGTACATCACAGAGGGAGGGAGTGGAGAGCTCAATGAGGAACATGAGGTCAGATGGATTGAAACAGCAGCCAGGAAACCAGACAGACCAGAAACACCAATCACATGTGAGGACATCTTTAAACCTTTACCTGGAAGAGATGGACCAATCAGAGCAGTGATGACAAAGGGAGTGGCTGGCATTGGGAAAACAGTCTTAACACAGAAGTTCACTCTGGACTGGGCTGAACACAAAGCCAACCAGCATGTCCACTTCACATTTCCATTGACTTTCAGAGAGCTGAATCTGCTGAGAGGGAAAAAGTTGAGCTTGGTGGAACTTGTTCATCACTTCTTCACTGAGACCAAAGAAGCAGGAATCAGCAGGTTTGAGCAGTTCCAGGTTGTGTTGATCTTTGACGGTCTGGATGAGTGTCGACTTCCTCTGGACTTCAACAACAACCAGATCCTGACTGATGTTACAGAGTCCACCTCAGTGGACGTTCTGCTGACAAACCTCATCAAGGGGAACCTGCTTCCCTCTGCTCGCCTCTGGATAACCACACGACCTGCAGCGGCCAATCAGATCCCTCCTGAGTGCGTTGGCATGGTGACAGAGGTGAGAGGCTTCACTGACCCACAGAAGGAGGAATACTTCAGGAAGAGATTCAGAGATGAGGAGCAGGCCAGCAGAATCATCTCCCACATCAAGACGTCACGAAGCCTCCACATCATGTGCCACATCCCAGTCTTCTGCTGGATCACTGCTACAGTTCTGGAGGATGTGTTGAAAACCAGTGAGGGAGGAGACCTGCCCAAGACCCTGACTGAGATGTACATCCACTTCCTGCTGGTTCAGTCCAAAGTGCAGAACATCAAGTATCATGGGAGAGCTGAGACAGATCCACACTGGACTCCAGAGACCAGGGAGATGATCCTGTCTCTGGGAAAACTGGCTTTTGAGCAGCTGGAGAAAGGCAACCTGATCTTCTATGAAACAGACCTGGCAGAGTGTGGCATTGATATCAGAGCAGCCTCAGTGTACTCAGGAGTGTTCACACAGATCTTTAAAGAGGAGCGTGGGCTGTACCAGGACAAGGTTTTCTGCTTCGTCCATCTGAGCCTTCAGGAGTTTCTGGCTGCTCTTTATGTCTTTCTGGCCTTCATCAAGTCTGGAGTCAATCTGCTGTTACAACAACCAGCTTCCAGGTGGTCTGCACTGTTCAACAAGAAATCTGAACTAAAACCCCTCCTCCAGAGTGCTGTGGACAAGGCCTTACAGAGTCCAAATGGACACCTGGACTTGTTCCTGCGCTTCTTCCTGGGTCTTTCACTGCCGACCAATCAGACTCTCCTACAAGGCCTGATAACACAGACAGGAAGTGGCTCACAGACCAATCAGGAAACAGTCCAGTACATCAAGGAGAAGATCAGGGAGAATCCCTCTCCAGAGAGAAGCATCAACCTGTTCCACTGTCTGAATGAGCTGAATGACCATTCTCTAGTGGAGGAGATCCAACAGTACCTGAGATCAGGACGTCTCTCCACAGAGGAACTGTCCCCTGCTCAGTGGTCAGCTCTGGTCTTCATCTTACTGTCATCTCAAGAAGATCTTGAGGTGTTTGACCTGAAGAAATACTCTGCTTCAGAGGAGGCTCTTCTGAGGCTGCTGCCAGTGGTCAAAGCCTCCAGGAAATCTGTGTAGGTTCATAGAAAACTGGACATATTAAACACATGATGCTTTCTACTTTTGTGAACCAGTCTTCCTCTCACCCAACTTTACATAAAGAATATTTAAACACTGACTGTCAGAGCTCATATATGAATCACATTAGATACTAGAGACTAACATTTCCATGTCCATATATCTTTCCTCAGGCTGAGTGGCTGTAATCTGTCAGAGAGAAGCTGTGCAGCTCTGGCCTCGGTTCTCAGCTCCCAGTCCTCTAGTCTGAGAGAGCTGGACCTGAGTCACAACAATCTGCAGGATTCAGGAGTGAAGCGTCTCTCTGCTGGACTGGAGAGTCCACACTGCAGACTGGAGGCTCTCAGGTCAGGATTCCTCAACCTGCTCAACACATGACCAGTTCAGTCCTGATTTCCATGCAGCTTCATGTCACTGAACACATTCCTAAGCTGTGTAGGTTTTTGTGAAAACACAAAGCAGATGATGTGGTGGACTGATTGTGTTTGTGATGGTGTGCAGGCTGTCAGGCTGTCTGCTCACACAGGAAGGCTGTGCTTCTCTGGCCTCAGCTCTGAGCTCCAACCCCTCCCATCTGAGAGAGCTGGACCTGAGCTACAATCATCCAGGAGACTCAGGAGTGAAGCTGCTCTCTGCTGGACTGGAGGATCCAACCTGCAGACTGGAGGCTCTCAGGTATGGAGAGACACACACAATGTCTTCTAGAGGCCTGAGGAGTATTGTTTCATGTTGAATGGTGGATATGAGTGACGTGGTCTGCTAAATCCTTCATAGGGAAGGTTATTTACTGCCCATGTTTCCATCCTGAAAGAGAATCTGCTGCTCTGACTCTGTTTCTTCCTCCAGGGTGGACCATGGTGGAGAGCAGTGGTTGAAACCAGGCCTGAGGAAGTGTAAGTGTGGATTTAGTTTGATTCATCAACACAAAACCTTCAGCTGTTTAGATGGTGCAGCTGCAGTTTCTGCTCTTTGTTCTCAGCTGCTTTTACCTGCTGAACCAAACACAGACAGATCTGATGCTCCACTGCAAACATGATCACAGTTTCTCCATTAGATTTTTACACATTTCTCTCAAAACAGTTCAAGGTGCTAGAAATGAGTCAAATTTCATGTAATTATACAATCAAAAACTGATGCACTGCAATAACTTTTTTTGTATTTTTTTTTCTTTTCTTTTGTTTTGTTTTTGTTAGATTATGCATGAAACATTTTGTGTATGAAGTTTATACCAAGTGAACATAACTTGAAAATAATTATAACAGAGACATCTTCACATCTCTATAACGCCACACATGAAGTGCAAATGTAGTTTAGTGTGTAAATGGCTCTTCCAGATGTGAAGTGAATTTCCACAGCAGTTTGTGACGTCCATTCATTCAGATCCTGCTGTGAACGAAGAGGACGGCTGACAAAACGGGCTCTAGTTTCCTGGCGCAGTGCAAGGTGGCACAGTGAGGCGAACCCGCGCAGAGCGAGAGGTGGACGGTTTGCAAGTTTCGCAGATGGAGGTGCACCGAGATGGGAGTGGCGGCGCAGCAGGGGGAGGTGCCGACAGGTTCAGCTTGGCGCAGTGACAGTTTCGTGCCAAAAGGCTTCGCCGAGGTGCGCCAAAAGCTCGCCATCTGAAACTACGTCTACTTTCTGCGCAAGGCGGAGCGGAGCCGGCGCAGTGGAAGTTTGGCTGCCTGGCGCACATCACCAAAACCTCACAATCAGCACAAACGGTGCCAATCTCCTTTGATCTGACACCAGCTGTGACGAGACAGTTGATATGGAGATATATGTATGTGCTGATTGTGATCGTAGCATTGAATAGTGTTTTTTGTCGGTATTTATTGCATTGTTCATGTGTCTGACATTCCAGAAGCCTGCCTGTGAGGTTTTGGTAACGTATCCACACTGCGCGCCGGTATCTGCTCCGCGCCTGTCTCCTGAGCTCCGCTCTGCCTGCAGCAGCAGACCTCCATGTCAGCTGTGTAAACTTTCATTACGCCTTCACGCAGCGCATTTTAAAGGCGAGGACAGGGGCTCATTTGATTGGTTACATGTGAATCGGCTGTGTCAAACCCACTCCACGCCTTCTCTCCTCCCTTGCACCGGTAGGAGGGATGGCGGAGTACTTGCGCCACCGAGAACGGCGTGCCAAACTTGGAAAATCCGCCTGGCCACACCCAGTTGGCGAAGTGCATCTGCGCTACGCCCCCACCTCGCCTGGTCTACGAAACTAGAGCCCAACGTGTCATCATCAATGAGTTAATAAATCAATAATCAAACTGTGAATCAATCAGCAGATAATAACCACAGCAGGTCTGTTGTGTCTTGTTCTCTCCATCAGATTCCTGTGAACTCAAACTGGACACAAACACAGCACACAGACGCCTGGTCCTGTCTGACGACAACAGGAAGGTGACAGCAGTGGAAAAGAAGAAGCAGCCATATCCTGATCACCCAGAGAGGTTTGACTACTGGGAACAGATCCTGTGTAGTGATGGTCTGACTGGTCGCTGCTACTGGGAGGTCGAGTGGGAAGGATGGGTCTATATCACAGTGACTTACAGAGGAATCAGAAGGAGAGGAGACAGTTATGACTGTGCGCTTGGATATAATGAAAACTCCTGGAGTCTGACCTGCTCTGATGGAAGTTTCACTGCCTGGCACAATAACAGAACAACAGTCATCCCTGCCCCCTCCTCCTCTAACAGAGTGGCAGTGTATCTGGACTGGCCTGCTGGCTCTCTGTCCTTCTACAGCGTCTCCTCTGACACACTGATCCACCTCCACACCTTCAGCAGCACCTTCACTCAGCCTCTGTACCCGGGGTTTTGGGTTTCATATGGTTCCTCAGTGTCTCTGTGTCAGATCTGAGGAGTGAGAGTCGCGTCTTCACACTGCTGATCAGATACAGCTGCTGACATGACAGTTCACTGCAAAGACATTTTTATAAACTTACTGAACTATTTACAAGCAGAAAAAAAACCCTCAGGAACAATCAGAATCAGAATCAGAAATACTTTATTGATCCCTGATGGGAAACTGGGTCAGTTGCAGTTGCTCAACTTCTAAAGAGAAGAATTCAATTATAAGAAATTTAAAAACATGTGCCTTAGCATTTGTTAAAAAAAAAAAAAAAAAAGATTGTGCATCATGTGTAAATATGTGCATTAATCCTCCAAAATATTGCAGCAGTAAAGACATACATGCATCATGTGGTTGACATCAGCTGTGGTAACAGACTAAGCCTGACTGGGAAAGACTCGTCTTTTTTTTTCCACAAAGGAGTGATGTGACATGGAAACTGCTGCCAGTTTCTCCTGCTGACAGTTACCTCTGAAACTGTCAAGGTAAATAACATCCCTTAACTTATTTCTGACCAAAAGAAATGAAAAACGTCTTTTTAGAAGCAGCACAGGCACAACAAAAGCACAGAACATCACAACAGAAGCCTCCCCGACGTCAGCCAAAGCCTCCAGGCAGGGCTCCAGACTAACTTTTTCACAGGTAGCACTGGTGCCACCTAGCTTTTCATTTAGTAGCACCAAAAGAAATTAGGTAGCACCATATTTTTCTTTGTATAGCATATTAATGCATGACCTTATCATGTTGATGAAATTTAAAGATTAATAATGACCCAAACTTGTCTGCAAAATATTTTAATTTGAACTTTACGTTTCTCTGCAGCAGCAGTACAAAATAGATCATCTTCTTCATATAAACAAAACATAAAAATGAAAGTAGGGATGTCCCAATCACGTTTTTTTCCCCCGAGTCCGAGTCATTTGATTTTGAGTATCTGCCGATACCGAGTCCCGATCCGATACTTCTATAAAACCACGAAATGATATATTAATGATTGAACAAAAATGACATAATTATTTCACCTGAGGGTTGACAGAGTACTTTTTACTGTAACAATATGTTAAATTATTATTTGTTTTAACAATGTAAATTGCTTATCAAACAGACCTAACATTTCAGCTACCAATGAATGAGCAGTAGTATGCATGTGATAACATAGATCGAAAAATAAGCTGAAGTGATACCTCTTCTCTGAATAGACAAGCTAAGCCAGTGTGCTGCTGTTAGCCAGTGAAAATAGAGGAGTGGCACCTCTTCGCTTTGTTACACAATCTATGTCAGTGCGCTGCTGTAGCTGGAAAGTTTCTCTGCCTTTTCGATTCGGTTTCCGAGTCCAAAATTCTCTTGTCGCTTCTCTATTTTCAGACCCTCCAGCATCAACAGCCTCCTGACACATTCTTTTTCTTAAAATAATCAACGATAGACCGCTTCATCTTTTTTGTTTAGTTTTTTTTAGCGGGATCGTCGGTGATCATTCAGTGAGCGCGCTGCGTGTACATGTGCGTGGATGTCTGTGCACGTCACGCATTAAGACAGACAGGCGGAGACAGGGAGTGAGAGAGAGGAGAGATGGGAGTCGCAGGAATGAGCCAGAAAGTAGCCTAATATTTTTATTATCAACCACAACCATTACTGCACTAACATAGTCACGGGAGTGATGAGAGAAAAAAAAATGATTTTTTTTTTTCACTCGTCCTCCTGCAAGTAGCACCGACGCGACCTAATTAAATTTTAACTCGCACCTTTAAAAAATTACGTCGCACGCTGGAGCCCTGCCTCCAGGCCTCTTATGCGGTGTCTTTGCTCGTAGCTGAAGCCAAAAAACCATCAACCATCACTGAAGAGCTGCTCCTCCCAGCTGCTGCTGTACTGGCCCAGACCATGCTGGACAAAAACACAGCAGAGAAATTAAAAAGTGCACCTTTGTCAAATGACTGTTTGCAGCAGAACAGATGAAATGGGAACAGACATTGTCGCGCAAGTTGTGGGGAACCTTGGCGACTCTTTTTCACTCCAGCTGGATAAATCCACAGATGTCAGTGGAAACGCACAACTTGTTTATTTTACCTGAATATTGTTGAAGTTTGAAATGTTTTTGGGGCCTGTCTGGTCACCATTTTCACTACATTAGTTTGAATCTCTATGTTTTAGTGATGGAGAAGGAAACAAAGATCAGCAGGGTGATGTACAACTGTCTGTTTAATTTATATATTAATGAATTATATGTATCACCGTGGATTTCCTTTGTTAAGCAAATATTAGATGAATGCGGTTTTTCTTATGTTTGGTCAGACCAGAGATGTGATAACATTAAATGGCTGAAGATGGCAGTTGAGCAGAGGTTAAAGGATCAGTTTGTGTAGAAATGAACAACAGAATATGTCCTCATGTGATTTATATTGTGAATTTAAAGAGGTTTCTAAGTTTGAAAAATATTTACTCTGTGAAAATAAGAAGTAATTTTCGAACTTCTAATAATAGACTTCCTAAAATAACAGGTAGATACAAGGGTCTGGAAAGGAATGAAAGGTTTTGTAATCTGTGTAATGACGGCCACCTGGGAGATGAATATCATGTTTTGTTTGAATGTAAAAATTTAACCATGTCTGAGAACAGAAATAATTACTTGCCTAAATATTTTTTAAACCGCACATCTATGTTCAAATGTATAGCTTTACTGAAGACTGATATTTTAAGAACAATATGTAAATTGGGTGCTTTCTTGAATAATGTTTTGCCACTCTTTAAAAGATTGAGTGCAGGCTTGTTTTTTTCTGTTTTATCTGTTTATTTCGACCTGTGATGACTCATTCTGACTGTTCATCATTCATTTTGTAGGCTATTTTGTCTTGTTTGTACTCCATACCACAATTGTGGTGAAGAGTTAATAAATATGACAATGACTATGACTAAGATTTGCCATGAATTTAGAGATGAATGATTAAGATTTTAAATGTTTAAAATCATTTTCTTTTCAAATGTTTGAAAACTGAAAGTGTTTTTCAGTACCAAAGTTTAATAAACCAGACACTGATGGCACAGTGCTGTGTTTTACCACTTTTTCCAACCAAAAACGCTCTGCTCTGGTTAGAGGGAACTGAAAACATATTTCATAGGGGGGACATCGCTGCTCTGGAGGTATCTACAGGGTCGCTGTACTGACGGATCAGCACTCAGAGCTGAAGGTGGCGGTAGTGCACCAATAGACTGGATAACACCGCAGTAGAAGAAGACGAAGCAGCAGCAGCAGCAGAAGAAGAAGGTAGGAGCACGAGGAGAGCGAATTTTGAAAACTCATGGCGCAAAAAAAAAACGCAAAATCATGGCTGGTTGACAAAATTACAGACGAGAAAGGATCAGAGAGATTAGTATAACCCTCATCAAAGTAAATAAATTTAAAACTAGGAATTACTGCTAAAGCAATATTAGTGCTAGCACGCCCCAAAATAAATAAATAAATAAATACTTAAATGCATGAATTAATAAATAAATAAATAAACTGATGCAGAGCCAAAAACTTTAAGACAACAATCCAATAGTGGAACAGGATTTGGACTGTGGACCGCCCCGACGGAGCCACGCCACGCATTCGACTGTGGGACTGCCAGACTGCCCGGACGGAGCCATGCCACGCATGCGGTCAGCCAGCCGGAGGACTTACACCAGGACGTCGCCAGAATATTACTCATAGACTGTTTAGAGGAGAGACTGTTAACTTGGACACTTATGCCAGTGTTTTATTGTTTTGCCTTAAGCCAGCAGCTGTGCTATATTTTTTTTATTCTTCAACTTTTTAATTGCCCAATCTACCTTGTTAATAAATTATTGTATACATAGTTTCATCTCTGCTTCTTGTGTCTGTGTGGTGTGGCCAGGGGATTTTGCTAAATCAGTACAACCTTGTGACATATGCATGCAGGATATGGCATTGTGCAGCTGAACCCTGATGGTTCATTCACCACTGTTCAGACATTCTGTGTGACCCAGCCCTGTTCAGCCCAGGTAGCAGAGTTGAAGGCGTTAACAGCAGCATGTCAGTTGGCAGCAGGTAAGAAACTGAATGTTTACACTAACTCAGACTATGCATTTGGTGTGTGCCATTTCTTTGGTAACATATGGAAACAGAGAGGGTTCCGCAGGTCAGATGGCACTCAAATCAAGCACGGTGAAATCATCTCTAATCTGCTGAGAGCTCTTCAGTTGCCCTCAGCAGTGGCTGTCCTGAGGTGTCGTGCTCATCAAAAAGACACCTCTCTCATCACACAAGGTAACAATTTGGCAGACGAAGCAGCAAAAAAGGTGGCAGTGCAACAGCCCCATCAGGCTAATGAGGCAGATACAACGACGGCACTGCAACTGTCCGTCATGTGTCCTATCTTAGTTGAAGCTGATTTGGCTCCCTTAATGTCCATGACACCATTAATTCAAGCCCAGGCCAGGGCCTCACCAGAAGAACAATCAGTTTGGATCAAAAGGGGTGCGATCAAAAACATTCTGGATGGCCCACAGCAGGGTCTTTGGCGGGGTAACCAAGGACATTTTGTTCTACCCATTGCATTGTTGCGCTTTGCAATTCAGAATGCGCATGGTCGAGACCATTGTGCAAGGGGGGAGGTTATAAGGCGTTTGCAAACAGTGTGGTGGTCGCCACAGTGTTGCATGAGTGTGATGTGTGTGCTGAGTACAACACCAGGAAAGCCTTTTCAGCCCTCATTGCGTACATTCCTCCGCCGGATGGACCATTCAGACATCTAATGATTGACTACATAGACATGACTCAAAGAATTGGAAAACTGAGGTATGTCTTGGTGGTTGTTTGCCGGTTCAGTAGGTGGATAGAAGCATCCCCTACAAGCAGTCCAGATGCTAGCTGAATAGCTAAGTTTTTGTGTAGGGAAGTCTTCCCGAGATTTGGCATCCCAGACACCCTCAGCTCTGATAATGGACCACATTTTGTTGCAGCAATGTTCCAAGCGACGCTGAAAATGCTTGGAATCAAGCAGAAGTTTGGTTGTGTGTATCATCCACAGTCACAAGGACAAGTTGAAAGAGCTAACAAGACCTTGAAAGAAAAGCTAGCCAAAATAATAGCAGATATAGTGGAAGGAAGGAAGTTGAACTGGGTGCAAGCTTTGCCATTGGCTCTGATGTCTATGAGAATGAGTATTAACAGGCTTACGCATGTAACACCGCATGAAATGCTCATGGGTCGGCCCATGCCTGTGCCTTATCTCAGAGGTCCCTACGAGGGCCCAGCGCTTCAGCAATTGGAAGGTGATCTGCAAAGCTACCTCCAACATCTGACCCATATCCATAAAGAAATATTTTCACAGGTGAAAGGAACCACAGAGGAACGGGACGCTGAAATCTCAGGGGAAAAGCAGACAATCAAGCCAGGCGACCTTGAGTACATCCGTGTCTTCAAGAGAAAAAGTCTGGAACCCAGGCGGGAAAGACCGTACAAGGTTGTCTTAGCTACCCCACTGCACTCAAAGTTGAAGGTAAAACTTTTTGGTACCATCATTGCTGCAAAGCAGAAGATCCAGGGAAAACTCTGGCAGCTCCAGCTAACAAGCAGGAAGGGGATGACAATGCCACCCCACCAGAACCAGAACAGGCCCAATCTGGGGACAACGAGGTCACTCTGCAGGAAATGGAACAAGATACCGAAGGGGACGGAGACTCCTCCCCGCAGAGACTTAGGAGGTCACCATGGTTGACAGCGCTAGGTTCTCCTAGTAATGGGGTTGCCAAACTATCCACAGAAGAAGACCATCCAGTTACAGCAGCAGAAAGAGCGGAAGGGCAGGAAGGAGAAGAGTAGCATCAGGGTTTAAGACCCGGCTAACACATAAAATTATCATGCATTGCTTACGTTGCGGTTCATTAGACCATGATGCTAATTATCTATTTTGTCCAGCAAGACTAATAAAATGTAATGAATGTGATTGGAAAGGCCATTACCTAAAAATGTTCATGAAACTCAAAAGGCCAAGAACACCAGAACCATGGAAAATGTCCATAAGATTTTTAACTGGCATCGCAAAATGGGGCCTAATTTCTGGCCTGCAAAGAAAATGCAGCCCAAACGTAATGAATGTTTGAGACAGACATGCTCATTACAGTTGCACCCACTGATCAAAGTAGCATGGACCAGATGCAAATATAGGCCTATGTCATCATTTTCTATAGGCACCTGGCTAACAGTTTTAATAGATAATCTATCTATTTGCACACATATCTTAACTAAATTCCCTTGTACTGAAATACCAATTCTATTCAAACCTCAATCACCTCATCGTTATGTGATGAGTAGATTCTCATGCCCAGTCTCTAGTTTAGCCACACCCTGCAATCACTGATTGTCTGCAGGTGAGCCCAATCACTCCGAGCTCTCAAAGGTGGCTGTGAGCAGCCAGCAGCAGGGTTTGCCTCACTGACTCCACACTTGAGGGACACAGATTCCAACTGAGGTACACATTTGTGTGGCTTGTGTGATTGTGTTGTTGGGGGCTTGCCTTAATGCGTGCATCATCTGTGCAGGTGGTTGCAGGAATGGGAGCTGCTTGAAAGCATAGGTGTGTGCCAGATCCCCCTTGGATAAATGGTTTGGTCATAAAGCTTGCAGGCCCCAGGTATGTTTAAGTTATTTTTGTTATGTTTTGTTTAATACTTTTACATTTGATATTTTAACCATTACAGTTGTGTTTATTGGAACAGGGAAAGGATGCCGGCCATGATTTAGTTGTTGCTGTTTTTATAGGAGCGCTGGCCACTGCTGTTTTTGCCCCTTCACAGAATTTTGTGTATGGTTATTGTGTTTATTGTGGATTAATTTTTGGTATTTGCTTCTGTCAATTTATTGGTTTTGTTGTTTTTGTTTTATAAAAAAAAAACAACTTTGTGGGGTTTTGTTAGTGTCAGTACAGGTGGGTTGTCGTATGCTTGCAGGTAGTGGGTCACTGGGTGGAGGGTCTCTGTCTCCCTTTTTTTTGGGTCTTATTTGCATGTTTGAGTGTTGTGTATTTTAATTCTTGTGTTCTTTTGTTTTGCAGTGAGTGTGTGATCTCCTTCCCTCTCCCGTACCTGGTGGTGGTGGTGACTCGTCCTCTCCCTCACTCCCCACTCCTGTAGGCTCCTTGTTAATTCCCCCCTTCCTGTACTGGTACTCCTTTACCTGTAGCTTTACCTTTTTAGCACAGTATAAATATATACATATATTTTTGATAATAAATTGTATATTTTTAAATAGGTTTAGTCTTGTGAATTCTTGAAATCTAAAAGTAGACTGGTACATAAATAAAATCAAGGTCAAAACTGGAAACTCACGTCTCTGCTTCCCTTTTTTCTTTGTACTATAAGAAAGGGGGTAAATTGTGAAAGGGGGTATTCTCTAGGTGAAAGTCCTAGAGTGGCGTTGTCACCTTTGTCATCAGGGCTTACAGTTGCCCTTGTCACAGTTACCGGTCTTGGGATGAAAAAGGGGTGGTTTTTTCTTTTCTTTTCTTTTTTGTCTTTTTTGGGCTTTGACAGAGACATTTTGATGCTTGAAATGTAACGTGAGATAGCATATGCCACGTTAGGGTTAGTCTAAAAAAAAAGCTCAGCATAGATACAGTATATTATACGTCTATGGCTCAGAAATATGTACCTGTTTTTCAAGTATTGTGTGGCGGGCCACAGAAAAATGCTGGGATGTGGCTCTGACGTTTCCACACTGTGACACTGAAGTCATGAGGAAGTGACTGCAGCCTCGAAGCAACAGGAGAAGCAGCGGCGTCTTCTCTCTCTGGGTTTCCTCTCCACATGAAGCTGGAAAGTCTCTTGGAGTTGATGTGGATGTGATTCAGCAGGTAAAGACCCGACCAGGGATCAGTACAGATGTTTGTGTCTCACAGCTGGAAGACTGCAGAGCAGACTGGGAGCACAAGATGGTGGGAGGGTCTGTCAACATGGGATTTATATGTTTTACTGATCTAATTAATTATTGTACTATTATTTTCAGCACTGATGTCTAACACTGAAGACAAACTTTGTCTAAAATGTTTTACTTGACTCTTGTTTTTAATGGTAAAGTCAGTGTCAGGTAGATTGTAATCTGAACACACCTCATGGATCAAATATGTTGTAGAGCCAGTTTGAGAGCTTGTAGAGGCTTGACTGAAGTTTCCTTTTTCTACTGTTGACTCACCATGTTTATCAATTATTTCACCTGTTTTACTTTTATTTTTATTTTTTCTTACATTGCTATCAGCGAGCATTCAATACTGGCCCTTTGACACATGAGTAAATTAACTTTTCTTTAAAAAAAAAAAAAAAAGACAAACAAAAAAGAAGAATAGTAACAGAATTATTATAGGAAAATCAGAAAAAAATGAGTAAAACAAATAAACATTCTTATACCTATTACAAATACACATTTAAATTTATCTCCAAATTCTCTTCAGAAAATAAAAAGCAAAAATGCAGTGAATGTTGCTGAGAGGCTGAAATGAGAGCTTTGTATACGTCAGTAGTTTCCAGTCCATGTGTGAAGAGTCCCAGAGGATTCAAAGTCCTCTGTAGATGAAGCTGCTCAGTGGGTTTGATGTAAAGGGCGGCTGCTCTGAGTGTTACGTCCACTCTGTATATGTGACATGGTGCTGACAGGAAGACAGCACACATCCTGTCATGGAAAGCTTGTTGTCATCAATCAGCCGCTGTGTTTGTGTCAAGGTGTCGGCTCGACTATGGATGTGTGTGAGGAGAGAGAGGAGGGGCTCCTTGCCTCTAAGAGACCTGGACCTGGACCTGGACCTGAACCTGGACCTGGACCTGAGCCCAGCTGTGTGTCCATGAGGAGTGACCGGTCTATGGATGAACCTATTAAATTTAAAGATAGAGATGCTTCTGAGAATACGTAAGTCATTATTATGTGAGTATGTTAGTGTTCCTAAGAAAGTAAAACAGTGTTGTTCATAGAGACACAGATCCCTTCACTGTGTTCATGATGTTTCTATCAGGATCCAGCAGGAGAGACCAGACTCCCCTGGACCCAGCTGTGTGTCCTTCAAGAGCGACCGGTCTATGGATCAACTTATTGACTTCAAAGGCACACAGCCCTCTGCTGATGATGGGTAATTATTTAAAGATCCAGAATCTGTTCGGCCCCTCAGACTCTGTTGACTGAGTTTCCTCTTTCAAAACATCACATCCAATAATCAGAGCAGCTTCTAACATGGAGTTCATTTTGTGTTTCTGCCAGGATTCATCCTGACAGAGCACAACACCTTTAATCGTGTGTGTGTGTGTGTGTGTGTGTGTGTGTGTGTGTGTGTGTGTGTGTGTGTGTGTGTGTGTGTGTCCTCCTCAGAGTCCAGCAGCAGAGCTCAGAGGTTCCCAGTGGTCAGTCTGCCCAGGAGCATCAAACACACCTGGCCTCCATATTTCTGGTGTGTAAATGCAGCGATATGACACCAGAGCGAGTGCTGTTCTACTGAACATCAGCTCTCATGGAACGCCTCTTGTCCAATCAGATTGCTCCACTGGCACTAACAGTTGTAGAATCAACAACAACGTCCAAACTGAGCAGCAGCTCAGCTCATAATCGTCTCCATGCTGCACTTTGGACTTTCAGGCTCTTCAACCTGGATCTGATTTGGTGTTTTGGGTCCAAATTTGAAAATGGAACTTGAATTCTTTGATTTTTCTGTTGCAGCTGCTGGAGGAGAACATCAACACCTTTGTGAAGAAGGAGCTGAAAACCCTGCAGAGGTCTCTGAGTCCAGATTACCCAGAATGCTCAGAGAGGCAGAGGGAGGATGAGGAGGTGTTGGACGGTGAGGAGGAAGAGCAGAGGAGGAGCAGCAGGGAGGCTTTTCTGCAGATCACACTGCACCTCCTGAGGAGAATGAAGCAGGAGGAGCTGGCTGAGCGTCTGTGGAGCAGTAAGAGGCTTTTAACTCCTTTAACAGGATGGAGAGGAGGAAAGATGGGAAAACTGAATGTTTGCATTTGTAACCTCGGATGGAAATACAGACATTTCTAAAACAAGAGCTCAGCAATCCCACATTGGAAGGGAAATGAACACAATCCTCATGGAGAACCTGGTTAAATTGTTGATTTGTTCATATTTGTGTCAAAAGCTGAACACAAAGTGGACATAGAAAATGTTGTCTTTCACATTTGGCTGCAGACAGTCAGGACTGGTTTTTCCACCAGCAGCTATGAGCTAAATGGATGCCATGCAGCCACAACTCAGATACATTTAGCAGCAAATATTCACATTTCTCTCATTAATGTGACATTCACTTACTGATGTTTTTGTTGTTTGTTCATTCAGAAACTGAGGCTGCAGCGTGCCAACGTGAACTCAGATCTAAGCTGAAGAAGAAGTGTGAGTGTGTGTTTGAGGGGATTGCTAAAGCAGGAAACCCAACACTTCTGAATCAGATCTACACAGAGCTGTACATCACAGAGGGAGGGAGTGGAGAGCTCAATGAGGAACATGAGGTCAGATGGATTGAAACAGCATCCAGGAAACCAGACACACCAGAAACACCAATCACATGTGAGGACATCTTTAAACCTTTACCTGGAAGAGATGGACCAATCAGGACAGTGATGACAAAGGGAGTGGCTGGCATTGGGAAAACAGTCTTAACACAGAAGTTCACTCTGGACTGGGCTGAGCACAAAGCCAACCAGCATGTCCACTTCACATTTCCATTCACTTTCAGAGAGCTGAATCTGCTGAGAGGGAAAAAGTTGAGCTTGGTGGAACTTGTTCATCACTTCTTCACTGAGACCAAAGAAGCAGGAATCAGCAGGTTTGAGCAGTTCCAGGTTGTGTTGATCTTTGACGGTCTGGATGAGTGTCGACTTCCTCTGGACTTCAACAACAACCAGATCCTGACTGATGTTACAGAGTCCACCTCAGTGGACGTTCTGCTGACAAACCTCATCAAGGGGAAGCTCCTTCCCTCTGCTCGCCTCTGGATAACCACACGACCCGCAGCAGCCAATCAGATCCCTCCAGAGTGCGTTGGCATGGTGACGGAGGTGAGAGGCTTCACTGGCCCACAGAAGGAGGAATACTTCAGGAAGAGATTCAGAGACGAGGAGCAGGCCAGCAGAATCATCTCCCACATCAAGACATCACGAAGCCTCCACATCATGTGCCACATCCCAGTCTTCTGCTGGATCACTGCTACAGTTCTGGAGGACGTGTGGAAAACCAGTGAGGGAGGAGACCTGCCCAAGACCCTGACTGAGATGTACATCCACTTCCTGCTGGTTCAGTCCAAAGTGCAGAACCTCAAGTATCATGGGAGAGCTGAGACAGATCCACTCTGGACTCCAGAGACCAGGGAGATGATCCAGTCTCTGGGAAAACTGGCTTTTGAGCAGCTGGAGAAAGGCAACCTGATCTTCTATGAAGCAGACCTGGCAGAGTGTGGCATTGATATCAGAGCAGCCTCAGTGTACTCAGGAGTGTTCACACAGATCTTTAAAGAGGAGCGTGGGCTGCACCAGGACAAGGTTTTCTGCTTCATCCATCTGAGCCTTCAGGAGTTTCTGGCTGCTCTTTATGTCTTTTTGACCTTCATCAACTCTGGAGTCAATCTGCTGTTCCAGCAATCAGCCTCCTGCTGGTCTGCACTGTTCAACAAGAAATCTAAACTAAAACTTCTCCTCCAGAGTGCTGTGGACAAGGCCTTACAGAGTCCAAATGGACACCTGGACTTGTTCCTGCGCTTCCTCCTGGGTCTTTCACTGCCGGCCAATCAGACTCTCCTACGAGGCTTGATGACACAGACAGGAAGTGGCTCACAGACCAATCAGAAAACAGTCATGTTCATCAAGGAGAAGATCAGGGAGAGTTCCTCTCCAGAGAGAAGCATCAACCTGTTCCACTGTCTGAATGAGCTGAATGACCATTCTCTAGTGGTGGAGATCCAACAGTACCTGAGATCAGGACATCTCTCCACAGAGGAACTGTCCCCTGCTCAGTGGTCAGCTCTGGTCTTCATCTTACTGTCATCTCAAGAAGATCTGGAGGTGTTTGACCTGAAGAAATACTCTGCTTCAGAGGAGGCTCTTCTGAGGCTGCTGCCAGTGGTCAAAGCCTCCAGGAAATCTGTGTAGGTTCATAGAAAACTGGACATATTAAACACATGATGCTTTCTACTTT
This sequence comes from Myripristis murdjan, assembly GCF_902150065.1. NCBI lineage: Eukaryota > Metazoa > Chordata > Actinopteri > Holocentriformes > Holocentridae > Myripristis > Myripristis murdjan. The sequence continues at coordinate 1,521,817 of NC_043980.1, read as the reverse complement.
TGTGAACCAGTCTTCCTCTCACCCAACTTTACATACAGAATATTTAAACACTGACTGTCAGAGCTCATATATGAATCACATTAGATACTAGAGACTAACATTTCCATGTCCATATATCTTTCCTCAGGCTGAGTGGCTGTAATCTGTCAGAGAGAAGCTGTGCAGCTCTGGCCTCGGTTCTCAGCTCCCAGTCCTCTAGTCTGAGAGAGCTGGACCTGAGTCACAACAATCTGCAGGATTCAGGAGTGAAGCGTCTCTCTGCTGGACTGGAGAGTCCACACTGCAGACTGGAGGCTCTCAGGTCAGGATTCCTCAACCTGCTCAACACATGACCAGTTCAGTCCTGATTTCCATGCAGCTTCATGTCACTCAACACATTGGGTAGGGTAGGTTTTTGTGAAAACACAAAGCAGATGATGTGGTGGACTGATTGTGTTTGTGATGGTGTGCAGGCTGTCAGGCTGTCTGCTCACACAGGAAGGCTGTGCTTCTCTGGCCTCAGCTCTGAGCTCCAACCCCTCCCATCTGAGAGAGCTGGACCTGAGCTACAATCATCCAGGAGACTCAGGAGTGAAGCTGCTCTCTGCTGGACTGGAGGATCCAACCTGGAGACTGGAGGTTCTCAGGTATGGAGAGACACACACAATGTCTTACAGAGGGCTGAGGAATATTGTTTCATGGTTTATGGTGTATTTGAGTGATGTGGTCTGCTAAATCCTTCATATGGAAGGTTATTTACTGAGAGAATCAAAGAGAATCTGCTGGTCTGACTCTGTTTCTTCCTCCAGGGTGGACCATTGTGGAGAGGAATGGTTGATACCAGGTGTGAGGAAGTGTAAGTGTGGATTTAGTTTGATTCATCAACACAAAACCTTCAGCTGTTTAGATGGTGCAGCTGCAGTTTCTGCTGTTTGTTCTCAGCTGTTTTTACCTGCTGAACCAAACACAAACAGATCTGATGCTCCACTGCAAACATCATCACAGTTTCTCAATTAGATTTTTATACATTTGTCTCAAAACAGTTGTAGTTTTTGCAAGATTATGCATGAAGCATTTTGTGTATGTAGTTTATATCAAGGGAATATAACTTGAAAACTATAGCTGCTGTGCAGCAATGGTCGGGGCCGGGCATTTTTTGGCACTTCTGAGTAACAAGTAGAGAATAGGAAGATAGCATTCTTCATCAGTTGAGGTTTGAACTCACAGTTTTTGGCATGACAGACAATGCTCTGTCTCACTGAGCTAACTGGCAAGTGTTAATTCATGTGAGGCTTCACAAAATGACTAAGCCAGTCATTTGACAGCAGCCGCCTATGCATGGAAAGGCAAATTTCAAACCACTGTAAAAAAAAAAAAAAATCAGTCATCAAGACAAAAATCTGAAAATACACATCTTGCATCTAGACAGCATGGAGATTTTGGTAATTTGTTTTTAACAATGACTGATTTGCTCCATAAGTGGAGAAACTGATGTTTAAGTGTAAAGGGTACAAAGGTTTCTTCAGTTTTGGGGCTACGTTTTGGTGAAAGTTGTGAAGCTGTAGCACAGTGGTCCCCAAACTACGGCCCGCCTCCACATTAGGCCCGGGCCGCCCGGCTCTCTGAATAATACCAGAGACACATTGTGATTTTTTTTTTTCAGTCTGGCCACGCGATCGAGACTAATACACGCATAGAACGTGACAGCCTACTGGAACCTACAAAAGGATTATAAGGAAGGAACACAAGAACTTTGAGAGACTGCTCATATGAGTCATTTAAGCAGTGGCGGTTCTGCCTATGTTGCCGCTCTAGGCGAAATTACTGGCTTGCGCCCTTTCATGTTACTAATCCAACCGGGGCAGCATCAGTCGGCATCAGGCGAGCCGGCACTGGCCGGCATTAAGCCGCTCACCTGTCAGATCCAGCAGACCAGACCGGGTGGGCGCGGTACCGGCCGGTGCCGCGGCCGGCCCGCCTGATGCCGACTGATGGTACTGATGGCATGTGCGGGTCAATACGGTAGTCTAGAAAACTGGCGATTTTTTTTCTCATGCGCCCCCAAGTAGATTGCGCCCTGGGCAGTTGCCCACACTGCCCATAGCAAAAACCGTCCCTGCATTTAAGTAAGAGATTCTGCTCTGACAACTAAGCTGAACTTTTACCTGTTAAGATTGTGCACGGCACAACAGAAAGTTAATGTTCCATGGACTTTTTTTTTTCTGTGAAGAACCCAGAGAGGGTTATTTGATTTTTATTGATTTCATTAATAGTGTAATTTATTTCATTAATAGTGTTATTATTTATTTCCTGAGTTTTTTTTTTTCTGTGAAGATCCCGGAAAGGGTTATTAATATTTGGTTATGTGTGGCTTTCTGGAAAACAATCAATGTTTACATTTAGGCACCCCTGCGATCGTCACACTTTTTCTGTTACAAACTGACCCCGGCCCCCCATCAGAGAAGGGAAAAGTTATGTGGCCCTCACAGGAAAAAGTTTGGGGACCCCTGCTGTAGCACATATGGTTGATTTGTTATGAATTTTCAAAGTTTTGAAATTTAGAGGCTTGCTATAGCGCCACCAGCAGGACTATTGGCTTGTGTTTGCAGCTGAGGTAATCTGGCATGGGACTGGACCTTTGTGCAAAGTTTGTTGATTTGTCACGCATGGGAAGTAGGACTTCCTCGGAAGAAAAAAGAAAGAAAGAAAGAAAGAAAGAAAGAAAGAAAGAAAGAAAGGAGGAAGAAGAAGAAGAAGAAGAAGAAGAAACAGGAATACAAGAGGGACCTGGCAGCTTAGGTTGCCCGGCTCCTAATAATAAAAACTAGTTTTAAAAAAACAGTCACGGGCACACATACACTCCCCATTCCAATATTGCACAGCTGACACAACGTGTCTACATCAATGAGTTAACAAATCAATAATCAAACTGTTAATAAATCAGCAGATAATAACCACAGCAGGTCTGTTGTGTCTTGTTCTCTCCATCAGATTCCTGTGAACTCAAACTGGACAAAAACACAGCAAACAGACTCCTCGTCCTGTCTGAGGACAACAGGAAGGTGACAGCAGTGGAAGAGGAGCAGCCATATCCTGATCACCCAGAGAGGTTTGACTACTGGAGACAGATCCTGTGTAGAGATGGTCTGACTGGTCGCTACTACTGGGAGGTCGAGTGGAGAGGAAGGGTTAATATAGCAGTGACTTACAGAGGAATCAGAAGGAGAGGAGGCAGTGCTGCCTGTGGTCTTGGATGTAATGAAAACTCCTGGAATCTGTTCTGCACTGATGAAAGTTTCACTGCCAGTCACAATAACAGAGACACAGTCATCCCTGCCCCCTCCTCCTCTAACAGAGTGGGAGTGTATCTGGACTGGCCTGCTGGCTCTCTGTCCTTCTACAGCGTTTCCTCTGACACACTGATCCACCTCCACACCTTCAGCAGCACCTTCACTCAGCCTCTGTACCCGGGCTTTGGGGTTGGGTTTGGTTCCTCAGTGTCTCTGTGTCAGATCTGAGGACTGAGAGTCACGTCTTCACACTGCTGATCAGAGACAGCTGCTGACATGACAGTTCACTGCAAAGACATTTTCATAAACTTATTGAACTGTTTACAAGCAGAAAAAATCATCAGGAACAATCAGAATCAGAAATACTTTATTGATCACTGAGGGGAAACTGGGTCAGTTGCAGTTGCTCAACTTCTCAAGACAAGAATTCAATTATAAGAAATAGAAAAACTTGTGCCTTAGCATTTGTTAAAAAAAAAGATTGTGCATCATGTGTAAATATGTGCATTAATCCTCCAAAAATTTCCAGCAGTAAAGACATACATGCATCATATGATTGACATCAGCTGTGTTAACAGATTAAGCCTGACTGGGAAAGACTCGTCTTTTTTTTTTTTTCCACACAGAAGCAATGTGACGTGGAAACTGCTGACAGTTACCTGTGAAACTGTCAAGGTAAATAACATCCCTTAACTTATGTCTGACCAAAAGAAATGAAAAACGTCTTTTTAGAAGCAGCACAGGCACAACAAAAGCACAGAACATCACAACAAAAGCCTCCCTGACGTCAGCCAAAGCCTCCAGGCCTCTTATGCGGTGTCTTTGCTCGTAGCTGAAACCAAAAAACCATCAACCATCACTGAAGAGCTGCTCCTTCCAGCTGCTGCTGTACTGGCCCAGACCAAGCTGGACAAAAACACAGCAGAGAAATTAAAAAGTGCACCTTTGTCAAATGACTGTTTGCAGCAGAACAGATGAAATGGGAACAGACATTGTCGAGCAAGTTGTGGGGAACCTTGGCGACTCTTTTTCACTCCAGCTGGATGAATCCACAGATGTCAGTGGAAACGCACAACTTGTTGCTTTTGTGAATATTGTTGAAGTTTGAAATGTTTTTGGGGCCTGTCTGGTCACCATTTTCACTACATTAAGTTCAAGACCTTTATTTGTCCCTGAGGGGCAATTGATTCTGCCGCAGTAGCCGTAAAAAACAGCACAACAACAACAACAACAACCATAATGACAACAACAGAGTGAACCACAAGGCAGACAATCACATAAAATCAGTAGTAGCCTAAATAAATAAAATTTAAAAAAATGCATACTTGAATAAAATGGGAACTAAAGATGATGCTACCTGTACTGTACAGAGTTGAGCAGTGAGATGGTGGAGGGCATGAAGGAGAATTTGTATCTGTTAGTTTTGGCTAAAGGTTGTCTGAGGCGGGAACCAGAGGGAAGGAACTTAAATTCTGAATGCAGGGGGTGAGTGCTGTCGGACATGATGGATTTGGCCTTGTACAGTTCTGAGAGGATTTTTTGCTGGGTACCAGTGATTTCACTGCTGACCTTTGCAGACCAACAAATGAATGAAAAGGTGAAAACAGACTCAATAAAAGATTTGTAAAACATTGTCATCAGAGATCTGTCAACCTGGAACCTGGCTAACTTCCTCAGACAGAATAGAATCAGTATCATTAATCAGCATGTTAGTGTTCTTTTCAAAAGTCAGTTTGTCATTGATAATGACACAAAGGTACTTGAGTCCACAGTTTCAACCATTTCTCCATTGACTGTTGTGTTTACAGCGGCAGGGTGGTTGCGTCTAAAATCAATACACATGTCCTTGGTTTTTGTGACATTTAGCTCTAAAAAGGCTTCACTGCACCAATAGAAAAAAATAATTTAAAACAGGGCCATGGGACATTTCAGTGTCATTTAACAGGCTCACAATAACTGTATCATCTGCAAAGTTCACAATGTGATGGTTGTCAAATTTACAGCAGCAGTCATTTGTGTACATGAAGTATAGGAGAGGAGAGAGAACACAGCCTTGTGGAGTTCTAGTTGATGTTCTTGATAGTGTGGATATGTGCTCATTCACTCTAACTCTCTGAGACCTGTAAAATCAGTTGTTGTTGTTGTTTTTTTTTTTCAAATGTCTCAAAATTGAAAGTGTTTTTCAGTTACAAAATTTAATCAACCAGACACCAATGGCACAGTGCTGTGTTTTACCACTTTCTCCAACCAAAAACACTCTGCTGTGGTTAGAGGGTACCTGGCTGGAAAAATATTTCATCTCTGCTCTGAAACCAGCAGCTTTTCCCCTCACACTGTCTGTCAGGAGAACCAGTTTGGTGCTTCTGCTGCTCTGTGACAAATGACCTTCATGATGTTTGTTGTCTTCCTCCGTCACTGTGAGGTTAGGCTGAACCCGGCACAGCTGGAAGCAACCCATAGACTGCCACCTTGTGGACAAAAATATACTGCAGCCCTAAAACAAGTGGATTTATTGAACGACACTGAAAATATATTGAGCCAAGTCATTTGAATCTGCATACAATATTATAACAAAGTAATAATAATAATAATAATAATAATAATGATAATGATAATACATTTTATTTGTTTAAAACAAGTAGAGAATTGAACAGCAATGACACAGTAAAAAAAAAAATATATATATATATATTTATTGAGTGAGAGGTAAACAAGTGCCCGTGAAAAACATTTAAGCCATTTTTTCAGCCAGATTGAGAGAGATATCTCATTTCTCATTGTCATTGTCATTTTCTGTGTTTTTGACATAATCTGTCTGTCTGTCTGTCTGTCTGTCTGTATAAATTTATATATAGATAGATAGGCCTAGATAGATAGACAGACAGTAACGTGCGGTGGGGTCCTTGGCATGGCCAAGGGTCAATTCACGCAGAAGAACTCAAATTGCATAGAGCATGCATATGACAACATGGCTAGCCGTGCTCAAATGAAAAATACCTCATCACTGAAAATATTACCTACTGTATATCTTATTGGCCAGTCTGTGTGGTTTCCATGGCAACACGAAACGTTTCACTGAAACCCTCATCAAAAGCTGGTGTCAACTTTGTTCGCCTGAATAATGGACTGTTTTGTTGTCAATTTTGATTTCTTTGGCGACCTAAGTTAGTATCGATAGTATCTGCCTCAGCAGATTCAGCACCACGGACAGTACCCACTAAGGCTGATTCAGCACCATGGACAGTACCCGCGGAGGCAGATTCAGCACCACGGACAGTACCTGCTGGGGGGGATTCAGCACCACGGACAGTACCTGCTGAGGCGGATTCAGCACCACGGACAGTACCTGTCAGATTTTCCATGGAGATGTGAGGTGGTTACTTTGTTCTTTTTATTAATGTGTTAATGTTATCAGTAATTAATTAGCCTATTAATCGTTATTAATTTGTTTAGTCTTTATCAGTTGCCTAGGTCATTGATTTAATTAATTTGTTTATTTTCTTGCATGAACATTTAAGCAATAAACACATCTGTGAAAACTGTCGTCTTTATTTCAGAGGTAAATTGATAACAGCCTGAAAAGGTGATTAGCAAAAGCCCCCGAAAGGTGGGGTTGAAATAACATAACTCTGTTCAGCCTTAATGTGACTGCTTACTGTTACTTTTGCTGCTTAGCCACATTAATCGGAACTGATGTTAAATTGGAGTGACACACCCCAGCTGAAATAAAACATCTGCTGGTGAGTTTATGAAAAGACAGATCAAAATGAATGTCATGCAATACTACTACTACTACTACTACTACTAATAATAATAATAATAATAATAATAATAATAATAATAACAATAACAATAATAATAATAATAAATTATTGTTATTGATATTATTATAGACATATCTTATAAGATACTACCCAGCTGGCATTTTAACATTTATTCAACACTGAATCAACATCATAACTCATGGGTGAATCAATGTTGAATTTGGTTTTGATTTTGCAAACCGAATCAACGTTGATATTGTGATGTTGTTTCAATGTCTTACGTTTCAACATGAGTGAACTAATGTTGAAGGCCCAAGAGTGAATTAATATAGAAAATTCCCTGCGGCAATTTTGAGAGTTCCTCGGGGGCTGTTGCCGGGGGGTGCGTGTCTGACCTCTGTCTGAATCACTAAAAAGTAAGAAGAAGAAACTCTAAATGTGCTTGCCACCCTTGCGACCCTGTGGTAAACCACCAAACCTATGCTGTTTGAAGGTTGTGTAGTGTTGTCGCTCTCGTCCAGGTGGGGAGTTGAACTCTGGTCTCCTGCATGGCAGGCAGAGACACTATCCACTGTGCCACTTGTGCTTGTGTGGGCTGAGTCAGAAATGAGGCCCTATAAAGTGTGTAAGCACTCAGCATGAGTGACAGTGGCGCTTGGCAGAGAAGCGCCTAAAAGTAGTGCTCAAACTACTGCTTTTTTCTCAATGACAGTAAGTCCGAGCAGAAAATAAAATGTACCATGAGAAAGGTAAGGCTTTGGGCTTTTAAACTGTGTCAAAATTATTTGCCTAGCTTGTGGGTTCCAGGTATAATGGGAGTCTATAGGGGAGCTGGCACTCCTGCCTTGTTAAGTGTCACTGTCTAAAAAGTATACGTTGCTTTGCTTTTCTAGTTACATTTTTCAAAGCAGAACTATTTTTCCTACTACTTTCCTCTTTCTTTCTTCTTTATATTCATTGCAGCCTATTAGTAAATGTTTGACAGTTTCTGGTGTATTGCAGTCAGGTCCAGTGGGGTGTTTTCCTATAATATGCAGAGTCTGGTCAAGTCCTGTGTGGCCTATTTTTAATTTGATCTCCTCCCTTGGGCCCCTGCACTGTATCAGTAATATTCCAATATTCTTTCCAAAGTTTGTGTATTTGATCCTTTATAAGATTTATGACTTCTGCCTTAAGTCTATTGTCTCTATCATTTTCTATACTTCCTGCTTATGAAGTCTCATGTGATCTCGAGATTACCTCTTTGTATTCGAATACACCACATGCAGGACACAAACTCATCTGTGTCTATTTTTAATGTATAAAATGTATATTTTTGAATTTTTTTAAATTGAAGAACATTATGAACAAAATACAAAAAAATGCTAGTAAAATAAAAATAACGATCATAATGATAATTTCAAAATAGAACATGGAAGAGGACAATAGGTTGAATCAACATACAGATCTTGTTTAAATTTCAACGTTGATTTATTGATAGTGTTCAATAATCTCAAGCTGGTGTTCTCTGTTTGGGGTGGGTTGTTTAACCTGGCTGGGCACTGGGAGGAGTTAGACAGGGGAGGTTATTTAAGGAGAGGTGTGTGCATTTTGTTGTTCTTCAATTGATGTTAAACCCTAGTTTTCTTCCTGTGTTAAAGGGTCCTGAGTTTGTACTTCCATTTTATTTGCTGTTCATATTATTTACAGAGTCTGGGTAAATCGGGGCAAAACCTAATTAATTGAAGCCACATAGACTTTGTTTGTCCTCAAAAGAGTGAATTACTGTGAGTATAATGATCAAGAATTCAAGTTTTTAAGTTTATATAACAGTATTTGTTATTTATCGCTGATTTGTCTTGTTTGTAATCAGACTCCTGAGGGTTATGATAAAGAAAGCCCAGGCCTCTCCTTTCATTGTGGATGCATTAAAATGTAAGCATCATATTTATTTAAAATTGACTTTAATTGGTGTGTAGCAATGCATTGAACCTTTGTTATTTTGTATAGAAATCATCCGTCCATCCATCCATCCATCTACCCCCCTGTTATCCAGTGCTCAATAAATGGTTAAACGGCTCTTGAATCCCTGTGTTTAAATGTTCACACCATTCCACAATTCTATGACCCAGCCTTCCCTATTATATCTAGTTGGATAATACTAGACAGTCTTTTTCAGATAGGTTGTCAACGTTTCTGCAATTGTTAGCTTTATATATTATTTTAACATTGTTTCAATGTTGAAACAACAACTGACATGTTTTAAATTATATTTCAACATTGAACATTGGTTGAATGCCAGCTGGGAGACTACAAACTGACACTGTGCGCGATGGGTGGCTTCTTGGTGAGTAAATAATTTATTCGTTTAATTGCCCTAATATTAAGCCCCCTAAACTACAGCTTCAGAGCTTTCTGACCGGCCTTTGATTTTCTGTGTGTAAAGCACTCATGTCAATAAACCCGCTCAGTCCCGATCGCAGCGACTGGGGTTCGAATCCGCCCTCAGCTCTATTGCTGCGTGTCATCCCCTCTCTCTACCCTGTCTATCTCTACTGTGACTATCAAATAAAGCAGAAATGCTAATAATAACAATAATAATAAACTCGTGTGTGAAGTGTGAAATGTCTTAATCATCCTCACCTTTTCCCCGGCGCACTTCTGCATTCATTTACAACAAGATCCGTGTAAGTGGTGTATAAAATTAACGAGCAATTAACATCTTACCCGGGAGGCCATTCGGGCCCGGCAACATTTGAGTTCAACCATATAACAGAGGCAAAGACACAGAATTCACTTACTAACCAGTGCCTTTAATTCAGCTTGTGTGCGCCTTTCCGACCCCGCAGCATTGACAAAACCACACACACTCTCCTGCTCACTCCTCTTGCATTTTGTGTTGGACAGCGTGCCAAACAGGACATTTGAGCGCGCCTACACTTCAGTGAGGAGCGTCTCTAATTCACATTCCGTGAAATTTCTCTTTTTTCCGTCTTATTCATGTTAAGGGTTTTAGTTTTCTGATCATGCCGAGAGGGCAATCTCAGGTGCCGGGCTCATTTAAATATGATTTGCATATTTACAGGGACAGAAAGGGGTCAGGTACTCCAATATGTGCTCTCTATTCCACGTTGATTCGGATGTTCAAAGCAAATGGGCTTGGATTCATGTGTAGGCACAGATTGATACATCTGGATTTTTTTGTGCGTACAACGTGTTCTGGATTTAAGCGTACGCCATTTTTCAGTAGGAAATCCACTCAAGTCTTTGTACATGAGGCCCCTGGCCTTTATGGCAGAGCGGCTGGACAGAAGCCTCTCCTTCCCTGGTCTGATGAAACCGAGATTGAACTGTTTGGCCTCAGTTCCAATCGTTATGTCTGGAGGAAACCAGGCAGCACTAATCACCTGCCCAGTACCATCCCAGCAGTGCAGCTTGGTGGTGGCAGCATCAGGCTGGTGTTTTCCAGCAGGAGGGACTGGGAGACTGGTTAGGGCTGAGGGAAAGCTGAATGTAAGAAAGTACAGAGATATCCTCAATGAAAACCTGTTCCAGAGCTCAGGACCTCAGACCGGGCCGAAGGTTGACCTTCCAACATGACAAAATGTCAAACGAAATGTTTCACTGAAACCCACATCAAAAGCCTTTGTCAACTTTGTTGGACTGCATAATGGACTGTTTTGTCAATTTTTATTTGGCAACCTAAGTTTGAATAAATGGCTGAACCAGGAAGACAAGACAGAAGAGAAAAAGGAGAGATACACGAGAGTGACGAGTGAAGAGCTGGATCAGCTGGAGAGGTCAGGAAATGAAGCCGGTACGGCCCGGTCAACGTCTTGAGCCGTCAAATGTCTACAAGACTACCTGACAAACACCGGGCAGACAGCTGATTTCTCACCTGTAAGGAAAGAAGAGCTGAACAAGATCCTCCGTGAATTTTAATTTCTATAATAAAGTGCCTCAGCGGAGTCAGCACCACGGACAGTACCTGCTGAGGCAGATTCAGCACCACGGACAGTACCTGCTGAGGCAGATTCAGCACCATGGACAGTACCTGCCTCAGCAGATTCAGCACCACGGACAGTACCCGCTGAGGCAGATTCAGCACCACGGACAGTACCTGTAGGATTTTCCACAGAGATGTGCGGCTATAACTTTGTTCTTGTTATTAATGTGTTAATGTTATCAGTTATTGATTAGCCTATTAATTGTTATTAATTTGTTTAGTCTTTATGAGTTTCCTGGGCCATTGATTTAATTAATTCGTCAATTTGTTTGCATCTGTACATTGAAATGAACATTTAATAAATCAACACATCTGTGTAAACTGTGGTCTTTATTTCAGAGGTAAATTGATAACAGCCTGAAAAGATGATTCTATAACTCTGTTCAGCCTTAATGTGACTGCTTACTGTCCTTACTTTTGCTGCTTAGCCACATTAATCGGAGCCGACGTTAAATTGGAGTGACACACCCCCAGCTGAAATAAAACATCTGCCGGTGACTTTATGAAAAGACAGATGTTTGTTATGGCGCCGACACTGGAAAGCAGTAGCCTGTATTTAAATATAACTGTTCATATAAGTTGGTTGTAGGTAAAGAAAAAAATCAGCTGTGTTGATGAGTCCCTGTCACGGCAACTGTTAGATTAAAAATGACTGAGAAGTCGGCAGAAGTATAACTATCAGTCCATGAAAAAAAAAATTGCAGCGGATATTCTAGTTACAACATAACTGAGCACAGCAGTTTTGTGTTGCTCTGTGTGGTATTTATTCAATTTTGGGAAATCACGATGTCTAGAAAACATGATAAGCCCAAGTTGGCTGACAAGGACTAGTTACTCATGTGTTTCCGCTGAAACGGAGAGAATACCAGCAAAAAACTTTGATATTCTGAGAGCAAAATGCCCACAGTATGGATACATTTTGATTATACATTTCATTTTGTTGGTAATAGTTGTATAATCACATTATTACACTCAAGGGTGTGCTTGACCGTTTCGTGTAATAAGGCTTAATAAAAACAGTGATCACACCAACATGGCCTGTATCATGTATGACAGAGCGGTTCAGATTCACCTGCTGCATCTTAACAGGGTTTACTCAACAGTCACGTCACGCCAATCAATAGATTCACCTGTATCTGTCAACAACACAGGATTTGCAGCATTCGAAAAATAAAGAACAATAATGACCAATACAATCAGCAAAATATCCATTACAAAACTTGCACCCGGCCACTGGTAAACACCATGCGCTCGGGGCGCACTGGTGCTGGGGACAGCCGGATCCTCGGCGCCTATGGCCCCCTCTACCGGACTCTCCTCACTGGGACCCCCCTCGCCACCTGCCGACTCAGGATGAGGACCTGAGGACACCAAGACACAACACATTAGCCCACTGTGCTTTTACGTCTAAAATGATTAGTTCATGTAATAAAAATGAAACAGTACTTTACCTGGCTCGTCTGTGGTCTCAGCCAAATCTGTGTCCCCCTCCTTCTGTGGCACAATCCAACCTTTTTTTTTTTTTTTAAACAGCGGTAACAACGTGTTGCCACTCGCAACACTTCCTCTTATTTGTAACGCCACGACTGTGGCTGCCAAATAACATAAACTTTCTCCTCTCCATCTCGCCCACAGGCACCTCGATTTCCGTATCTGTAAAATTCCGTTGTTTCGCCTTTCTCTCCGTGGCTGCCCCATGATTAACCGTAACACACCATTGATGAGCTGGCTCATTTAAATATGCATCAACATTCATGAGGTGCTTTGCATTGACCATTTATGGTTGAATGTGGGCGTGTAGTGGGCGGAGGATGAGACGGAACCGTGTCGGCAAACTTTCAGGTGGACTGTGATTTAGAAAGGGGGAAATTGGTTGCAGGTGTGCATACGCATGGTTTATAAGTCTGGATTTTTTTTTTTTTTTTTTTTTTTTGCGTATGCCATTTTCGGCTTTTGGGCGTAAGTACCCTTTTAGTATGAATCCTACGCAATGTCTTATAAATGAGGCCCCTGATCTGTGGCTCTGATTTCAGAATCAGTTTTATTGGCCAAGTATGCGTTCACAAGGAATCTGATTCCGGTAAACTTTAAACTCTCAGTGCAAATAGAAAAAGTGAACAATCCAAATTTGAACGTAAAGAGGCTGATCTGCTTTCTTCTTTCATATGGAAATATTCACAACATCCAATTGTATTTAAGGCAGAGAGAGAGAAGTTTCCCAGTCTGTTATTAACAAGGAACGTGGAGAGGGCAGCAGATTTAGGAGCTGGCTTGTTCAGATTCAAATGGGCGGTGATTCATGAGAAATATTTCTCAGCTGTTTACAGTGTTGGCATGGAGGACAAGAAGCTCTGGAATGAGAACACCTCCAAACTGTGGATTTCAAAGCCATTTGTAAAAGTTCAGAAGCCTGCTGTTCACTTTGATATTCTCTGGATCGATGAAAAGGACTGAGAGAACTTCCTTACCTGTCCACTTGATGGCGCTCACGCTCCATAAACAGAATGTGAGAGTGACAGCAGAGCCTGGTGCTGCTTTGAACGGGCCGTGCTGCTCCCTCTGTGCTGAAAGTTGAGATTGTCCATGTTGCTGCTGTGAAGCAGCTGGACTCCACTGGACTGGCCGCTCTCCCTGCAGCTCAGGACAAGTCCTTCATCCTGAGCAGCCCCTTCATGTCTCTGACAGCTTCTACGGCAGGGCTATTCAACTTCAATAGCAAGGGGGCCAAATATGAAAATCAATGGGGGTACAGGGGCCACTTAAAATATTTTGAATGCTGCTTCAGGTTGTTCCTTCATCACAGGTAATTTCAGTATCAACTTTTATGTTTTTTTTTTTGTTTTTTTTTCCTTTTTGTCTTGGGCTTTGACAGAGACATTTTGAAGCTTGAAATGTAATGTGATATAACATAAATATGTATCCAACACATACAGGATGTGGTTCCAATGTCTCAAAAAAAGCTCAGCATAGATACATTATATCAGGGCCGGCCCGTGGCATAGGCAGTATAGGCAAATGCTAAGGGCGCCATCTGCTGGAGGGGCGCCGCTAGCGGCCAGAGGGACGCTGGCACCGGTTGTTCTACCGCATAGGCGGCGCCATTTTGAGCCAGGCCCACCCAATCAGAACAATATGTTTTCGGGATTAAAATGTTCATCCAGCCAGCCATGCCAGCCTTAGCAGAGCTCATGTGAAACTAGCTTCTCAGTCAATCAGCAGCTTTCTATCATACGCTTTTTCACCAAACGACTCCGTGTTGAGCAGGAGGAAACTCCTGCGGCCATTCCACCACTTGATTTAAATGTTACGAGTGCGAGTTCTAGTTTACCGGTGAGCTCAGCCGTCCGGCCCCGCTCCCAAAGCAACGCCAGTCCTCCTCCTCCTCCTTCATCCCTTCAGTCATGTCAGCAAGCCAAGCCACAGTAACACAAATAACTGGGACCATTTCTGCTGCACTTAATAGCCTATGATAGATTTATTATTCTGAATAAGCTGCAACCAAAATAACTTGGACCTTTTTATGCTGTGTGTGCGTTTTATCCGTTGTTTATAAAACAGGTGCTTCCCATCCTTAAATGTGATTGGCTGAGCTGCGTTCCATGCCGTTGTAAAATCAGTGTAACCCACTGGCAGACCGCAGCACAAAATATCCTTGCGCCAGTGTAAACGGACATAGTGTTGCCTAGCAACCAACTACTCTGCACTCAACTTACTCGTTAGGTCACATTTGTTTCAAGACTTTTGTAAACAAAATGTCAGACTTTGTGGTGAATTTTGATTTGCTGGGTGGCCTGAGCCTGGATGAGTGGTTGGAGGAGCTGCTTGGTGTCTGTTAAAAGACGCTGAATTCACCACCAGCAACAATGTTTTCACCGGTGTGGTAAAGAAACTCCGCCGAGAAGGACGTGACAAATCTTCCCACCACCAAGCCATAACCGAGGCAGACTGCCAGAAGATGAAGCACTTTCAGGCACGAAGCTCAGACACACCTTGGGGGCTTGACTGTAAAGTCTGGTTTGACGTGCAGCTTCATATGGGACGCTGGGCGAACGAGGGCAACCGTAAAGCCCGACTCTTTCAGCATACGCCAAGACGAAAATGGCCCAAAATATGTCACGCTGAATGCACAAAAAATCACAAAGATGCTGCCGAAAAAAACATAGAAAGCCTGAGGGGATTCATATATGAGCAGCCGGGTAACCCACTGTGTCCGGTGGCCTCCCTGGAGAAATAGCCTACCTCTCCTTGCTGCCTCCTGATCCACCTGCCTTTTATCTCCACCCAAAGCGGACATTGGTGGTATGGTAAATTAGCAGTATACTTTTATTATTATTGTTATTGTTAGATCCGACGTTAGGCATACGTCTGCGCAAAAACGCACCTGTTGCGAAACGCACGCCACCGTCCCTGCAAAGAGGAGTCCAAACATAATTGAACACTATTTTAACAATTGCGCCATTAATGGAAATATCCAATTCAACATTAACGAGCCCAAACAGCCTGATGTGACATGATGATGGCGCTAGATGAAAAAGTGATCTTAGCGGTGGAGGGGCGCAAGAGAGTAATTTCGCCTAGGGCGCCAACATAGGAAGGGCCGGCCCTGCATTATATTATACGTCTATGGCTCAGAATTATGTACCTGTTTTGCAGGTATTGTGTGGCGGGCCACAGAACAAAGCTGGGATGTGGCTCTGACGTTTCCACACTGTGACACTGAAGTCATGAGGAAGTGACTGCAGCCTCGGAGCAACAGGAGAAGCAGCGGCGTCTTCTCTCTCTGGGTTTCCTCTCCACATGAAGCTGGAAAGTCTCTTGGATTTGATGTGGATGTGATTCAGCAGGTAAAGACCCGACCAGGGATCAGTGCAGATGTTTGGTGAACAGGCTCCTTCATTGTGTGTCAGAACTGGAGGACTGAGAGCAGACTGGGACCAGGAGATGTGGAAAGGCTTTCAAAATGGGATTTCCATGATTCCAGATCTTAATCTTCATTATGTCATAATATTTAATGTTGACTGAGGACAAAATCAGCTTTGTCTAAAATGTTTTACCTGTGTGTTTTACTGGGGTCCAAAGTCTGCGTCAGGTAGATTGTAAACAGGAACAGATCAAAGTTCATTTTTTCTGCTATTTATCCACCAAGAGAGGGTGTGCCAGAGGATTCAAAGTCCTCTGTAGATGAAGCTGCTCAGTGGGTTTGATGGAAAGGGCGGCTGCTCTGAGTGTTACGTCCACTCTGTATATGTGACATGGTGCTGACAGGAAGACAGCACACATCCTGTCATGGAAAGCTTGTTGTCATCAATCAGCCGCTGTGTTTGTGTCAAGGTGTGGGCTCGGCTATGGATGTGTGTGAGGAGAGAGAGGAGGGGCTCCCTGCCTCTAAGAGACCTGGACCTGGACCTGGACCTGGACCTGGACCTGAGCCCAGCTGTGTGTCCATGAAGAGTGACTGGTCTATGGATAAACGTATTAAATTTAAAGATAGAGATGCTTCTGAGAATACGTAAGTCATTATTATCTGAGTATGTTAGTGTTCCTAAGAAAGTAAAACAGTGTTGTTCATAGAGACACAGATCCCTTCACTGTGTTCATGATGTTTCTATCAGGATCCAGCAGGAGAGACCAGACTCCCCTGGACCCAGCTGTGTGTCCTTCAAGAGCGACGGATCTATACAGCAATTTGATGAGTTCAAACACACACAGCCCTCTGCTGATGATGGGTAATTATGTAAAACTGCTGATAAAACAGATGGTTTGCTGTTTTCAGCTTCACAGAGTTACGTGCAGCCGACTTATTGAACCAAAGTGTGACACAGAGAGGAGACCAGACAGGAATATTGTGACAGAAGGAAGGCGTGATATCCATTGTGTAAATTTCTGTATTTTCAATTTTGCTTAAGATTGTGAAATTCAACAAGCATTCTTTTAAGTAACAGTCACTGAGATGTTGAATTTATTTTGCTAAAATTTGAATTATGAAATGTTAATATTTGCCACAAGGAAAAGTGACCAAGTTTTCATTCTCAATAAATCTGATCTAAATGGTCAATATATTCAGGTCAATATTTAATTCTTCTGAACATGAGACAGTCGGAGCACGAGGTGAGCCTTAACCTGAGCAGAGCTCAGAGGTGTGTCTGTGCCCAGCTGAGATGTGGGATCTTTTCCATTCACTTCCAGAGGAGGATAGAAAGTGTCACCTGTGTTACCTGGGACAGGTGCAAAATGAGATGCACTGGTTGTTGTATTGTCCATTATATCATAATCTATAGATAGAGGCCTTTCTTAAAAATGATTTGTTTTCCTTGACTGATGAATGCAGATTGCGGTACAAAGGGTTCCATGTGGCTCAGATTGTGTTAAATGCTTATCAACAGTGTATGGAGACGCTTTCTGTTTAAAAGTGTTGAGAGTGAAATGCACAGTCTGTGGCTGAGAAGTGGCAAAGTTCTGTTTTAGAGCAGTGATGTCTGGAGCTGCTATTCACATTTGCTTTGGACATTGTTTAACTTCACTTCCGGTGCCGACGCGAGTGGCAGCCTTTTCAGCAGCTCTGTGTATGTCCGTGTTTGTTGTTTACTTTTTTGTTTACTTTTTGTTGAGTTGTTCCGTTTTTTTTTTGTTTTTTTTTTATTTTCGTACCTCCGTGTGCTACCTGACTATGGATCTTCACCCACTGAAACTCGTTTACTCGAGAATTCAACTACTTGCTCTGAAGACCAAGTCCCGTGTCGGCGTGGTTCCACATTTACCTGACGAGGTGAGGAGACCGTACCGAGGCTGCAGAGCCGGCGCTAAGCTGGAGGCTAAGCGGCTGGAGAAGAAGTGGCGATACAAACCTACGGTACCTGCGGTGATCATGGGGAATGTGAACTCACTGCCCAACAAGATCGACGAGCTGGCTGCGCTGGTGAAAAATGTCAAGATCTACAGAGAGTGCAGTTTGTTGTGCTTTACTGAAACGTGGCTAACGAATAGCATCCCAGACGCTAACGTGGAGCTACCCGGCTTCAGCACAGTCAGGTCGGACCGAGACAACAAAGCCTGCGGGAAGCGGAAAGGAGGGGGGCTCGCGGTGTACGTGAACACAAGGTGGTGTAACCCTGGGCATGTAAGTGTGAAGATCTGCATCTGCTGCAGGGACATCGAACTTCTGGCCGTAAGTTTACGTCCCTATTACTTGCCCTAATCTAGTTCTGCTGCAGCCTCACTACAAACCAAAGGTGAGGAGGCTACCCACAACCACACGGTCATTCAGGAAGTGGTCTCCTGAGGCAGAGCACGCTCTGAGAGACTGCTTTGGCACTACTGACTGGGATGTACTGCAGGGGTCACACAGCGGGAACATCGAGGGGGTTGTAGACTGCACCACTGACTAGATTAACTTCTGTATGGACGTTGCTGTTCCTGTAAGAACGGTGCGCTGCTATGCGAACAACAAGCCCTGGATCACGAGTCACATTAAAGGCCTCCTGAACCAGAAGAAGAAGGCCTTCAAAGACGGTGATAAGCAGGAGCTGAAATGCGTGCAGCAGGAACTCAGAGTCCAGCTCAGGGAGGCAAAGGAGCAGTACAGAAGGAAGTTGGAGCAGAAGATGCAGAACAACAGCATGAAGGAGGTGTGGGACGGGATGAAGATCATCACCGGCTGCAGATCCAGGCAGGGGGCCACCATTGAGGGGGATGGGGGGAGGGCAAACGAGTTGAGCAACTTTTTCAACAGGTTTGACCACCCCGTCTCACTCTCACTTCTGATCACCCTGCCCCCCACACCCCCATCTGCTCCCCTCCCCCCGCTACAAGTGGACAGATGCCCCTCCCTGCCTACAATCACAGCAGCTCAGGTGTGTGGAGAGCTGAGGAGGCTTCACCCCGGCAAAGCTGCAGGTCTAGATGGAGTATCCCCACGACTGCTGAAGGTCTGCGCGTCAGAGCTGGGAGACCCTCTGCAGCACATCTTCAATCTGAGCCTGGAGCAGGGGAGGGTCCCACTGCGGTGGAAAACATCATGCATCGTCCCAGTCCCAAAGAAGCCACTTCCTGCAGAGCTGAATGACTTCAGGCCGGTCGCCCTGACGTCACATGTGATGAAGACCATGGAGCGGCTGCTGCTACACCATCTGAGACCGCAGGTGAGCCATGCCCTCGACCCTCTGCAGTTTGCGTACCAGGAGAAGGTGGGAGTGGAAGACGCCATCGTCTACATGCTACACCGATCCCTCTCTCACCTGGACAGGGGCAGTGGTGCTGTGAGAATCACATTTCTGGATTTCTCCAGCGCCTTCAATACCATCCAGCCCCAGCTGTTTGGTCACAAACTGACTGATATGGGAGTAGGCTCACACCTGACGGCATGGATCATGGACTATCTGACAGGCAGACCTCAGTATGTGCGACTGGGGGACTGCAGGAGGACCAGGCCTCACCCGGAGCCCATAAGCATCAACGGTGCCTGTGTGGAAATGGTGCAGACCTATAAATACCTGGGAGTGCAGCTGGATGATAGACTGGACTGGACAGCCAACACGGAGGCTCTGTGCAGGAAAGGACAGAGCCGACTGTACTTCCTCAGGAGGCTGGCGTCCTTCAACATCTGCAAAAAGCTGCTGCTGATGTTCTACCAGTCTGTTGTGGCGAGCGCCCTCTTCTATGTGGTGGTGTGCTGGGGAGGCAGCATCAAGAAGAGGGACGCCTCACGACTGGACAAACTGGTGAGGAAAGCGGGCTCTGTTGTGGGCACACAACTGGAGAGCCTGACATCTGTGGCAGAGCAACGGGCGCTGAGCAGGCTCCTGTCAATCATGGACAATCCACTGCATCCACTGCACAGCGCCACCACCAGGCAGAGGAGCAGCTTCAGTGACAGGCTGCTGTCACTGTCCTGCTCCACCGACAGACTGAGGAAATCATTCCTCCCCCACGCCATGAGGCTTTTTAACTCCACCCGGAGGAAAGAACTCATTATAAACATACTGCAATACAGGTAGATAACACGTAAAGACTGGAGGGGAAGGGGTGATTCCATGAGGCTGGATCAAGTCTGACAGTTCCTGAATTCCCAGTACCGGGCGTCAGGTTCTGTCGACGGTCTTGGTCTCATGGTTTCACAGACTCTGAAGCTCGGTCGGAGCGTGTGTTCCTCAGGTTAGGTTATTTTCCACCGATGTTCAGAGGTGGCAAAAGTACTGACATTCTGTACTTAAGTAGAAGTAAAGATACTTGTGTGAGAAAAGACTCTGGTAAAAGTAGAAGTACCAATTCAACTTCTTTACTCAAGTAAAAGTAAGTACAGGCTCTGAAATGTGCTTAAGTACAAAAGTAAAAAGTAAAAATGATTTTTTTTTTTTTTTTTTTTTTTTTACCATTAATGATACATATACCTTTTTGATAACTTTTTGATGAAAAAAACGTTCAGGGCACACAAAACAGGAACATTTCCTCTTTTATTAACAACCTGCAAAGTGCTGGTACAGAGAATAAAAATCACGTGACAGTCTAGTTTTGCTGCAAGCCCAGTTTCACACAATAACCAAGACTGAACTGACCAGAGGAGTACCTTGATAACAGCTTTGGTACTCTCAATACTTAATATACTTAACGTATATGACTTTTAACAGATTTTTTCTTGCTTCTCCGACTCTGTTTTGTTGTCGGCTAACGTTATCTTCCCTGGCAACTGTCTTCCTCCATGTCTCCAGATTTCTCTTTATGGTTTTCTTTTTCTTAACTGCTCTCACGCCCCGCGCCCTCTCTCCCTTTCCCTCTCTGTGCAGGGTTTCCTCCAGGATTTTTTGAAACTGTGGGGGAGGGCTTCAGTGTTAATGTTAATAATTTTTACCACGGATCTTTTGTAGCACAGAGGAGATATGCTGCTCAAACACTCAGTATGTAGTGTTGGTGTATGTTTATGAGTTGTAGAACATAATAAATTATCTTGAAGGAGTAGATGTTTACTAGTAAATTTGACTCCAATAATTTAAAAATATGCTAAATTATTATTTGTTTTAAAAATGTAAATTACTTATCAAACAGACCTAACAATTCAACTACTGTTAGCCAGTGAAAATATTTCGGAGTGGCGACTCTTTTTTTTTGTTTGTTTTTGTTGCACATTGCTTTTTGCACACTGGGTTGTACTTAGGTTATTCTGTTGTACTCAGATCTTATTCTGTTGTACTTAGATCTTATTCTTTATTTTTATTTCTTTTTATTTACTTAATCTGTAATCTGTGGATACTGCTGAAAAAAATGTGAATTTCCTGCGGGATGAATAAAGTATCTACCTACCTACATACCTACCACCAATGAAGGTGGATCATATTTGTTCTTTGGCTCTCATGATATTGTTGCTGCTGTCTGTTATGTTATGTAGTGTCCTGGCAGCCCATGCAGGCTGGCCACCTTTTGCTGCAAAACACTTGGAAAAATAAATTAGTACCTAGTACTACTACCTATCAAATACTTTAGGATTTTTACCTAAATAGTACTGCAATGTGTGACTTTCAGTTTTACCTGAGTTGTTGTTGAACGATGTATCTTTACTTTTCCTGAAGTATGAATTTGATGAGTTTTTACACCACTGCTGTGTTCATGATGTTTCTATCAGGATCCAGCAGGAGAGACCAGACTCCCCTGGACCCAGCTGTGTGTCCTTCAAGAGCGACCGGTCTATGGATCTACGTATTCACTTCAGAGACACACAGCCCTCTGCTGATGATGGGTAATTATTTAAAGATCCAGAATCAGTTCGGCGCCTCAGACTCTGTTGACTGAGTTTCCTCTTTCAAAACATCACATCCAATAATCTCTCTCTCTCGCTCTCTCTCTCTCTCTGTGTGTGCGTGTGTGTGTGTGTGTGTGTGTGTGTGTCCTCCTCAGAGTCCAGCAGCAGAGCTCAGAGGTTCCCAGTGGTCAGTCTGCCCAGGAGCATCAAACACACCTGGCCTCCATATTTCTGGTGTGTAAATGCAGCGATATGACACCAGAGCGAGTGCTGTTCTACTGAACATCAGCTCTCATGGAACGCCTCTTGTCCAATCAGATTGCTCCACTGGCACTAACTGTTGTAGAATGAACAACAAGGTCCAAACTGAGCAGCAGCTCAGCTCATAATTGTCTCCATGCTGCACTTTGGACTTTCAGGCTCTTCAACCTGGATCTGATTTGGTGTTTTGGGTCCAAATTTCAAAATGGAACTTGAATTCTTTGATTTTTCTGTTGCAGCTGCTGGAGGAGAACATCAACACCTTTGTGAAGAAGGAGCTGAAAAACCTCCAGAGGTCTCTGAGCCCAGATTACCCAGAATGCTCAGAGAGGCAGAGGGAGGATGAGGAGGTGTTGGACGGTGAGGAGGAAGAGCAGAGGAGGAGCAGCAGGGAGGCTTTTCTGCAGATCACACTGCACCTCCTCAGGAGAATGAAGCAGGAGGAGCTGGCTGAGCGTCTGTGGAGCAGTAAGAGGCTTTTAACTCCTTTAACAGGATGGAGAGGAGGAATGATGGGAAAACTGAATGTTTGCATTTGTAACCTCTGCTGGAAATACAGACATTTCTAAAACAAGAGCTCAGCAATCCCAGATTGGAAGGGAAATGAGCAGAATCCTCATGGAGAACCTGGTTAAAGTGCTGATTTGTTCATATTTGTGTCAAATGCTGAACACAAAGTTGACATGGAAAAAGTTTCCATTCACATTTGGCTGCAGACAGTCAGGACTGGTTTTTCCACCAGCAGCTATGAGCTAAATGGATGCCATGCAGCCACAACTCAGATACATTTAGCAGCAAATATTCACATTTCTCTCATTAATGTGACATTCACTGACTGATGTTTTTGTTGTTTGTTCATTCAGAAACTGCCGCTGCAGCGTGCCAACGTGAACTCAGATCTAAGCTGAAGAAGAAGTGTGAGTGTGTGTTTGAGGGGATTGCTAAAGCAGGAAACCCAACACTTCTGAATCAGATCTTCACAGAGCTGTACATCACAGAGGGAGGGAGTGGAGAGCTCAATGAGGAACATGAGGTCAGATGGATTGAAACAGCAGCCAGGAAACCAGACACACCAGAAACACCAATCACATGTGAGGACATCTTTAAACCTTCACCTGGAAGAGATGGACCAATCAGAGCAGTGATGACACAGGGAGTGGCTGGCATTGGGAAAACAGTCTTAACACAGAAGTTCACTCTGGACTGGGCTGAACACAAAGCCAACCAGCATGTCCACTTCACATTTCCATTGACTTTCAGAGAGCTGAATCTGCTGAGAGGGAAAAAGTTCAGCTTGGTGGAACTTGTTCATCACTTCTTCACTGAGACCAAAGAAGCAGGAATCAGCAGGTTTGAGCAGTTCCAGGTTGTGTTGATCTTTGACGGTCTGGATGAGTGTCGACTTCCTCTGGACTTCAACAACAACCAGATCCTGACTGATGTTACAGAGTCCACCTCAGTGGACGTTCTGCTGACAAACCTCATCAAGGGGAAACTGCTTCCCTCTGCTCACCTCTGGATAACCACACGACCCGCAGCGGCCAATCAGATCCCTCCAGAGTGCGTTGGCATGGTGACAGAGGTGAGAGGCTTCACTGACCCACAGAAGGAGGAATACTTCAGGAAGAGATTCAGAGATGAGGAGCAGGCCAACAGAATCATCTCCCACATCAAGATGTCACGAAGCCTCCACATCATGTGCCACATCCCAGTCTTCTGCTGGATCACTGCTACAGTTCTGGAGGACGTGTTGAAAACCAGTGAGGGAGGAGACCTGCCCAAGACCCTGACTGAGATGTACATCCACTTCCTGCTGGTTCAGTCCAAAGTGCAGAGCGTCAAGTATCATGGCAGAGCTGAGACAGATCCACTCTGGACTCCAGAGACCAGGAAGATGATCCTGTCTCTGGGAAAACTGGCTTTTGAGCAGCTGGAGAAAGGCAACCTGATCTTCTATGAAGCAGACCTGGCAGAGTGTGGCATTGATATCAGAGCAGCCTCAGTGTACTCAGGAGTGTTCACACAGATCTTTAAAGAGGAGCGTGGGCTGCACCAGGACAAGGTTTTCTGCTTCGTCCATCTGAGCCTTCAGGAGTTTCTGGCTGCTCTTTATGTCTTTCTGACCTTCATCAACTCTGGAGTCAATCTGCTGTTCCAACAATCAGCCTCCTGGTGGTCTGCACGATTCAACCAGAAATCTAAACTAAAACTCCTCCTCCAGAGTGCTGTGGACAAGGCCTTACAGAGTCCAAATGGACACCTGGACTTGTTCCTGCGCTTCCTCCTGGGTCTTTCACTGCCGACCAATCAGACTCTCCTACAAGGCCTGATGACACAGACAGGAAGTGGCTCACAGACCAATCACAAAACAGTTGAGTTCATCAAGGAGAAGATCAGGGAGAATCCCTCTCCAGAGAGAAGCATCAACCTGTTCCACTGTCTGAATGAGCTGAATGACCATTCTCTAGTGGAGGAGATCCAACAGTACCTGAGATCAGGACGTCTCTCCACAGAGGAACTGTCCCCTGCTCAGTGGTCAGCTTTGGTCTTCATCTTACTGTCATCTCAAGAAGATCTGGAGGTGTTTGACCTGAAGAAATACTCTGCTTCAGAGGAGGCTCTTCTGAGGCTGCTGCCAGTGGTCAAAGCCTCCAGGAAATCTGTGTAGGTTCATAGAAAACTGGACATATTAAACACATGATGCTTTCTACTCAAGAGAGAAAAATGACAGCTGTTTTCTTCATCTTTGATTCCTCCTCAGACTGAGTGGCTGTAATCTGTCAGAGAGAAGCTGTGCAGCTCTGGCCTCAGTTCTCAGCTCCCAGTCCTCTAGTCTGAGAGAGCTGGACCTGAGTAACAACGATCTGCAGGATTCAGGAGTGAAGCGTCTCTCTGCTGGACTGGAGAGTCCACACTGCAGACTGGAGGCTCTCAGGTCAGTGTTTTTGAATATTTAAAGGTTGACCCAGTGATTTTAACATCAGTTTTTAAATGCCATTTTCCTGTTCATTCCCACTGGAATGGAAATCCTTGAACTTTTGTGAATCAGTCTTCTTCTCACCCAACTTTACATACAGAATATTTAAACACTGACTGTCAGAGCTCATACATAAACCACATTAGATACTAGAGAGTAACATTTCTGTGTCCATATATCTTTCCTCAGGCTGAGTGGCTGTAAGCTGTCAGAGAGAAGCTGTGCAGCTCTGGCCTCAGTTCTCAGCTCCCATTCCTCTAGTCTGAGAGAGCTGGACCTGACTAACAACGATCTGCAGGATTCAGGAGTGAAGCGTCTCTCTGCTGGACTGGAGAGTCCACACTGCAGACTGGAGGCTCTCAGGTCAGGATTCCTCAACCTGCTCAACACATGACCAGTTCAGTCCTGATTTCCATGCAGCTTCATTTCACTCAACACATTCCTAAGCTGTGTAGGTTTTTGTGAAAACACAAAGCAGATGATGTGGTGGACTGATTGTGTTTGTGATGGTGTGCAGGCTGTCAGGCTGTCTGCTCACACAGGAAGGCTCTGCTTCTCTGGCCTCAGCTCTGAGCTCCAACCCCTCCCATCTGAGAGAGCTGGACCTGAGCTACAATCATCCAGGAGACTCAGGAGTGAAGCTGCTCTCTGCTGGACTGGAGGATCCAACCTGGAGACTGGAGGCTCTCAGGTCAGTGTTGTTGAATATTTAAAGGTCGACCTTGTCAGTTGAACATCAGGATTTATAAGCCAATTTAATTTTCATTCCTACTGGAATGGAAATCCTTGAACTTTTGTGAATCAGTCTACTCACCCAACTTTACATGCACAATATTTAAACACTGACTGTTAGAGCTCATATATGAATCACACTAGATACTAGAGAGTAACATTTCTATGTCCATATATCTTTCCTCAGGCTGAGTGGCTGTGATCTGTCAGAGAGAAGCTGTGCAGCTCTGGCCTCAGTTCTCAGCTCCCAGTCCTCTAGTCTGAGAGAGCTGGACTTGAGTCTCAACCAGCTGCAGGATTCAGGAGTGAAGCGTCTCTCTGCTGGACTGGAGAGTCCACACTGCAGACTGGAGACTATTGGGTCAGAGTTTTGAATATTTAAAGGCCCGATGGCATGAAAAATGCAATTATGGTTGTGTATTGGTGGTAGGAAAGGTCTCGGGGCCACATAAATAGTGTCCCATGCATTAAACCTGTGATAAACAGAGAAATGCACACAGCCTGTCCTTTGACACTCTCCCTTTAAGACAAGCGGACAGCACTTCCTCCTTTCTGTGATGTCACTCATCAGGCGACTCCGCCCACTTAAACTAGCTGGCCCGCCTCCGCTCCCCAGGTAACAAGCTAACAGGTAACAAGCCAACAGGTAACAAGCTAACAGGTTAGCCACATGTCCCAGAAACGTTGCTGCACCACAGACGATGCAAGCAGACTCATGTTTCCCTGCTCACTCTTCCAAAAGAAACTCACAGGACAGACCAGCGGCTGATGGTCCCGCAGGATTTTAGTCCAAATTTGCTCGTCTGTTCGGCTCAGTGTAGGTTTCAGTTACTTGCCTGTGATTGGCCCAACCATATGTCACTCAAAACAGTCAGCCAATCAGTGGAGAGGTGCTGATTCTCTCTTCTGACTGGCTGAAGGAACCGTACTGCCAGAGCTCCAGGAGAAAGGCCAGAGAGAGGAGCTGTGAAACTATATTTATCAGACCACAGGTTCAAAACCACAAATACATCTTGCAGGGAGATCAACAGTTCAAATAAAACCCTGGAAAAGTGGACAGCATGGGGCCTCTAAAGGCTGACCTTGTGACTTTAACTTCAGGATTTAAAAGGCATTTTCCTGTTCATTGCCACTGGAATGGAAATCCTTGAACTTTTGTGAACCAGTCTTCTTCTCACTCAACTTTAGAATATTTAAACACTGACTGTCAGAGCTCATATATGAATCACATTAGATAGTACAGCAACATTTCTATGTCCATATATCTTTCCTCAGGCTGAGTGGCTGTAATCTGTCAGAGAGAAGCTGTGCAGATCTGGCCTCAGTTCTCAGCTCCCAGTCCTCTAGTCTGAGAGAGCTGGACCTGAGTCACAACGATCTGCAGGATTCAGGAGTGAAGCGTCTCTCTGCTGGACTGGAGAGTCCACACTGCAGACTGGAGGCTCTCAGGTCAGGATTCCTCAACCTGCTCAACACATGACCAGTTCAGTCCTGATTTCCATGCAGCTTCATGTCACTGAACACATTCCTAAGCTGTGTAGGTTTTTGTGAAAACACAAAGCAGATGATGTGGTGGACTGATTGTGTTTGTGATGGTGTGCAGGCTGTCAGGCTGTCTGCTCTCACAGGAAGGCTGTGCTTCTCTGGCCTCAGCTCTGAGCTCCAACCCCTCCCATCTGAGAGAGCTGGACCTGAGCTACAATCATCCAGGAGACTCAGGAGTGAAGCTGCTCTCTGCTGGACTGGAGGATCCAACCTGGAGACTGGAGTCTCTCAGGTATGGAGAGACACACACAATGTCTTACAGAGGGCTGAGGAGTATTGTTTCATGTTTAATGGTGGATATGAGTGATGTGGTCTGCTAAATCCTTCATAGGGAAGGTTATTTACTGCCCATGTTTCCATCCTCAAAGAGAATCTGCTGCTCTGACTCTGTTTCTTCCTCCAGGGTGGACCATGGTGGAGAGCAGAGGTTGAAACCAGGCCCATGGAGGTGTAAGTGTGGATTTAGTTTGATTCATCAACACAAAACCTTCAGCTGTTTAGATGGTGCAGCTGCAGTTTCTGCTCTTTGTTCTCAGCTGCTTTTACCTGCTGAACCAAACACAAACAGATCTGATGCTCCACTGTAAACATGATCACGGCTGACACAACGTGTCATCATCAATGAGTTAACAAATCAATAATCAAACTGTTACTAAATCAGCAGATAATAACCACAGCAGGTCTGTTGTGTCTTGTTCTCTCCATCAGATTCCTGTGAACTCAAACTGGACACAAACACAGCAAACAGACACCTCGTCCTGTCTGAGGACAACAGGAAGGTGACAGGAGTGAGAGAGAAGCAACCATATCCTGATCACCCAGAGAGATTTGAGCACTGGGAACAGATCCTGTGTAGAGATGGTCTGACTGGTCACTGCTACTGGGAGGTCGAGTGGAAAGGATTGGTTGATATAGCAGTGACTTACAGAGGAATCAGCAGGAGAGGAAACAGTTATGACAGCTGGGTTGGATTTAATAAAAACTCCTGGAGTCTGTTCTGCTCTGAAGGAAGATTCATTGCCAGACACAATAACAGAGGAACATCCATACCTGCCCCCTCCTCCCCTCACAGAGTGGCAGTGTATCTGGACTGGCCTGCTGGCTCTCTGTCCTTCTACAGCGTCTCCTCTGACACACTGATCCACCTCCACACCTTCAGCATCACCTTCACTCAGCCTCTGTACCCGGGCTTTGGGGTTGGGTTTGGTTCCTCAGTGTCTCTGTGTCGGATAAGAGGAGTGAGAGTCATGTCTTCACACTGCTGATCAGAGACAGCTGCTGACTAGGGCGGTGCGATTAATCGATTTTAAATCCACATCAGATTTATTAGTCGAGACGATATTTAAAAAAAAAAGGAAAATCTTAAAATCGATTTTCCTCTCGCATGCTTCCGGGCTGTGCACCTCTAGGCTACCGTAGTCCTCCTCCCCCCTCGAGAAGCTGCTACACCCGCGCCCCTCTCTAAGCATGTGTAGATATATGCTATGGTTTGATGCTTAGCAATAATAAGTAGAACACATTAATCATAAATAATGCATTTATTAATCCATAGGAAGGCTATGCTTAAGTAATAAAGTTTGCTGTGAGAACCTTGTGCATAACAGGATATTGTAGAGACAGTGGAAAAGCTACTGAAGATATGCAATAGATAGAGATGTGCACGAATAACTACATAATAAAAATACCTGAGAGGAACAGGAAAGTGATGTTCTTCGGAGAAGACCTTGTAGGGATGTTCTTAGAAGACCTGGTTTACCCCATATTTGGTAAAGAGACCCATGAGGGGTATAGAGACAGGATGTGTTGTGTTGTGCTATGTGGTTTCAGAAATGGGAGCTATTGGAGGTGGATGTCAACTGAAGTTTAACAGCTGCAGGTGGGGATCGACTGGAATTCAAGAACATCAAGGAAGAGAATGTAGTCAGATTAACAGACCAATCCTGGAGAAGAACACACTCACATGTTGATGCAACATTCTGTTTAGTATATCAGACTGGGTCAGGGAAAGATAGTCTGTCAGACTTTGTGAACTGACACACTTTGTTGTTGGTCAGGGATAGGAAGATCGAGACCCAGAGCTCTGTATGCTTTATTCATCTACATCTAAATAAAACTGATACTTTGAGACCGAATATCTTCTCCTATTGCTTCATTAAAGAACATGCAGGACTCAGCTCACACATAGATGAAAGATTGCTGGTAGACTGAGCGTGAAGTCCAACACATGTCAGCGTTTGCTAAAGGAAGCGAGAATTTCATTGCTAAAAAGGGCAAGAAAAGCAAGTGAGTGAGTGCAGGCCAGCACTCACATTACAACCAGAGCCCGTCAACGACGCTATATTAGACATTCTCTGTTACAACGCGCTCAAGCGTGATTGCCCCCGGTATGCACGTCATCACGTTGAAATACGACACACGCATTGCCCGACGTCATCAAAAAAAAAAAAAAAAGAAAGAAAAGAAAAGACAACAAGTCAGATTTGGCGTGAGATTTCTCTCCTGAGCATGACAGCGTGAGATTGAGGCTGAATGCGTGACTGTCATGGCCAATGTGTGAGAGTTGGCAACCCTGAAAGACAAGGGATTCATCTTTGTTTGGTCAAGAAGACTGTAAATGTCGTCACTTTACTAAACCCAAGGAGGATTTACAGTATCTTTCAGTTGCACTTAATTCCCAATAGGGAAATTTGTTTGCTATTTTTCTTTAAAAATAAAGATAAAATATTTGAAATAATTCATTCCATTGTCTTTTGTAGTTTTACCAAAAACTCTAAATTGAAAATCGAGTTTTC
Source organism: Myripristis murdjan (assembly GCF_902150065.1). Lineage (NCBI taxonomy): Eukaryota > Metazoa > Chordata > Actinopteri > Holocentriformes > Holocentridae > Myripristis > Myripristis murdjan. The sequence goes on along the minus strand of NC_043980.1, from coordinate 1,491,763 downwards.
AGAGAAAAAAATTGGGATTTTATTTTTGTCCAAAATCGCCCAGCCGTACTGCTGACATGACAGTTCACTGCAAAGGTGAACAGATGAGCATAAAAAACCTCAGGAACAATCAGAATCAGAATCAGAAATACTTTATTGATCCCTGAGGGGAAACTGGGTCAGTTGCTGTTGCTCAACTTCTTAAGAGAAGAATTCAATTATAAGAAATATAAAAACATGTGCCTTAGCATTTGTTAAAAAAAGATTGTGCATCATGTGTAAATATGTGCATTAATCCTCCAAAATATTCCAGCAGTAAAGATGAACATACATCATGTGCAGGGCCGCCCCTCCCTGCACGCAGAACATGCAGCTGCGTAGTGCCTCACGATCCATGTAGGGCAGGGGTGTCAAACTGGTGCCATGGAGGGCCGAGAGGCTGCAGGTTTTCATTCCAACCGAACACTCCACCAGGTGATTTCACTGATCACCCCACCTCCAAGCAGAGAGAAGGAACTAATCAGTGAAATCACCTGGTGGAGTGTTCGGTTGGAATGAAAACCTGCAGCCTCTCGGCCCTCCATGGCACGAGTTTGACACCCCTGATGTAGGGCCTCATTTTGCCCGCATCTAGTCCCACGGGCATCGTGGGAATCGCGCGCGCACCGCGGACGACGCCAGCGATGCCCGTGGGACTAGAGAACCAAGTCAGCCCAAGCCAGGAGGAGAGAAAAAAAGAGACCTGTAATCTGACACCCCACTGCACTCATCGCTGCAATGACTGACCACATCTGCATCTGACCAGTCAGTGGTCAGATGCACTGACTCCGCTGCAGGTGAGGAGAGAGATGGCTTCTAAGAGGCATTTTGAATCTGAAGCTACTAAGAGGGGAAAAAAAATCAAAACATGTTGTTGAAATAAATGTAAAACTTTGTGGCGTCGCATAAACACCTTAGCTGCTCCTCATAATGAGATAGAAGTGAGACGACTGTAAGTCTGTCATTTGTCTGCATATGCATTCACCTCTGTGAAAAAGGAGTGGTAAATTGACCAGTTGGTGGTCGTGTATTGGCTTAAGTTTATAGCCTATCAGTCTATTCATCAATAAAGAAGATCAATTTAAGGCTATTTGAATTGAATTTATTTAATTCATAACACACATTCTTGTTTAGTTCACTGACCTGTTTTCAGATATTCAGATATATCCAAATAAAATGCCGCTTAGGGCCCCAATTTGGCCAAGGGTAGCCCTGATCATGTGGTTGACATCAGCTGTGGTAACAGACTAAGCCTGACTGGGAAAGACTCGTCTTTTTTTTCCACACAGGAGCGATGTGATGTGGAAACTGCTGCCAGTTTCTCCTGCTGACAGTTACCTCTGAAACTGTCAAGGTAAATAACATCCCTTAACTTATGTCTGACCAAAAGAAATGAAAAACGTCTTTTTAGAAGCAGCACAGGCACAACAAAAGCACAGAACATCACAACAAAAGCCTCCCTGACGTCAGCCAAAGCCTCCAGGCCTCTTATGCGGCGTCTTTGCTCGTAGCTGAAACCAAAAAACCATCAACCATCACTGAAGAGCTGCTCCTTCCAGCTGCTGCTGGACTGGCCCAGACCAAGCTGGACAAAAACACAGCAGAGAAATTAAAAAGTGCACCTTTGTCAAATGACTGTTTGCAGCAGAACAGATGAAATGGGAACAGACATTGTCGAGCAAGTTGTGGGGAACCTTGGCGACTCTTTTTCACTCCAGCTGGATGAATCCACAGATGTCAGAGGAAACGCACAACTTGTTTATTTTACCTGAATATTGTTGAAGTTTGAAATGTTTTTGGGGCCTGTCTGGTCACCATTTTAAAACATTAGTTTGAATCTCTATGTTTTAGTGATGGAGAAGGAAACAAAGATCAGCAGGGTGATGTACAACTGTCTGTTTAATTTATATATTAATGAATTATATGTATCACTGTGGATTTCCTTTGTTAAGCAAATATTAGATGAATGTGGTTTTTCTTATGTTTGGTCAGACCAGAGGTGTGATAACATTAAATGGCTGAAGATGGCAGTTGAGCAGATGTTAAAGGATCAGTTTGTGCAGAAATGAACAACAGAATATGTCCTCATGTGATTTATATTGTGAATTTAAAGAGGTTTCTACGTTTGAAAAATATTTACTCTGTGAAAATAAGAAGTAATTTTCGAACTTCTAATAATGGACTTCCTAATATAACAGGTAGATACGAGGGTCTGGAAAGGAATGAAAGGTTTTGTAATCTGTGTAATGACGGCCACCTGGAAGATGAATATCATGTTTTGTTTGAATGTAAAAATTTAACCATGTCTGAGAACAGAAATAAGTACTTGCCTAAATATTTTTTAAACCGCACATCTATGTTCAAATGTATAGCTTTACTGAAGACTGATATTTTAAGAACAATATGTAAATTGGGTGCTTTCTTGAATAATGTTTTGCTACTCTTTAAAAGATTGAGTGCAGGCTTGTTTTTTTCTGTTTTATCTGTTTATTTCGATCTGTGATGACTCATTCTGACTGTTCATCATTCATTTTGTAGGCTATTTTGTCTTGTTTGTACTCCATACCACAATTGTGGCGAAGAGTTAATAAATATGACTATGACTATGACTGAGATTTGCCATGAATTTAGAGATGAATTATTAAGATTTTAAATGTTTAAAATCATTTTCTTTTCAAATGAGGGAGAAATAGTAGTCGTGTTTTTAGCCTCTTTGACTTTTAAAACAACTTTTTCATGGGTAAGCAGTTTTAATCAAAATATAGTCATAGCAGAGCATTTTTACAATTTTTAAAATGCCTCTTTAGGGGGTCTTTAAGATTTTAAATGTTTAAAATTATTTTCTTTTCAAATGTTTAAAAATGGAAGATGTTTTTCAGTTACAAAGTTTAATAAACCAGACACTGATGGCACAGTGCTGTTTTACCACTTTTTCCAACCAAGAGCGCTCTGCTCTGGTTAGAGGGAACTGAAAAAAATATTTCATAGGGGTTTCATCGCTGCTCTGGAGGTACAGTATCTACAGATAGAGTTCTCAGCGGGCCTGAAAATTAAGACCCTACCCTAACCGGGCCCGACTAGGCCAGCTCGAGGCCCTACCCCACTAATTAGCTGAACTTTAGGCGCGACAGCCCGAAAAAAAAAAAAAGGAGAGGGGAAAAAAGATCGCCAAATTCGCCATTATTTAGCAGGACCGGTGGCTCAAATTCTAGTAGCAGAGAGAGACCGGACATAACAGGCTAGTTGGTGTTGGTGCCCGGTTTATTATTGATAGTCACTTTATGAATGGGGAGCACATGTCACATGGCGTGGGAGTCACGCCCTGCGTTCCAATACCCATACTACCATACTATTTAGTAGGGAAAAAAATAATTAGTATGTCCCAATACATATACTAAACTACATACTTTGTAAGGGCAGCTGCAGTACATACTAAAAGTAAAAAGTATAAGTATGCGATTTGGAACGCAGGGACGGACTCACCTCAGTAGTGAAATCAGCTGGTTTGAGAGCGGGTTTTTTTTTTTTTTTGTTTTGTTTTTTTTGAATGAGCTGGAGAGAGGGGTGAGCGGGGGAGGCTCACATTTTGCTGACCACATTGCCAATGATTTTAAATGTTCGGTTCACAGTTTTTAACAATAAAGGTATAAGATGCAGCATCAGATCATGGCTTTATTGACAGCCAGCGGGTCAAGCAGGTCAAACTCCCTCGTCTCAGCCTCTCGGCGATATCAAAATGTTTGTTGATAGTCGCCTAATAGTTGGCGAAAGGCAGCTTCACATGTTCAGTTGTTCATAAAACATTCTAAGTTAGTAAAGTTACTGTAATTCTGCACAAATTGGTTTAATTTAGCACTAAACTGTTATCCCCTTCTTCTCTCTCTCTCTCTCCTTCTGCTTCATGCCTGCGTCATTTAGATTTCGTCCTTCAACGGCGACAGTAAAACCAATTCATATGCACCCTACCCGGTCGGGTTCGGGCAGGACATGAGAGCTCTATCTATCTACAGGGTCGCTGTACTGACGGACCAACACTCCGGGCTGAAGGTGGCGGTAGTGATGGGAAAATGAAGCTTCCTGAAGCAATGAGGCTTTCCAGCCCATTCGTTGCTACTCAAAGCTTCATTCAGTGCTCACTAGCCCCATCTGTTGCTAGAGTTAAACTATGACAGCCAAGTCATTTAAATAGATTTCAAATGTTATCACAATGACGAGTGTGATTAAGCAGTGAAAGAAAATGAATGGATGGATGTTATCACAATATAGAATAGTGTTTAATCCCTGTACAATAATAATAAAATCTCTAGTGTTTTATATAACCCTGCTCTCCCTTTTTATTCCTAAACATTTTCTATACCTTCTTTCCCATTTTGGTTTGTGCTTTTCATGGCCATCAATGTTTATTATTTATTGAACACATTAGGTGTTGTGTGTTGGAAGTGCAGTGCTTAGGTGACACAGTATGTTCGGAGGGGGGCAGGGAGGGGAGAGGGTAATCATTATACACTACTCACAAAAAGTTAGGGATATTCGGCTTTCGGGTGAAATTTCAGGATGAACCTAAAATGCATTCTAACCTTTACAGGTGAACTTAATGTGACCTTCTGTAAACTTTTGAATGCACATGTCCAACTGTTCAATGTTTCAGTACTTTTTGCACAAGTTGCTGTTCTCTAACAAGGAGCTTAACGGCAAAATTCACATCAGGTGTTTGATGCTCCAGCTCATCGAGGTCGTATCATTAGGGAACGGCTGCTGGAGACTGGTGTAAGCACTTCTTAGCACATTAAGGAATATTATGCACAAATGCTTAATCTATAGGCACTTTTCAAAGAGGAGTAGAGGAAATGAAAAAATACCAGAACTCTTATTTTGTTACTCAGAATATATATATATAGCCGGCTTTTATTTTAACATTAGCACTTAACATAAAAAAACACAATTCTTATCTTTTAGTGCACTTAGGAACCAGCTTCAAAATAAACCACAGGATCCCCTTATGTTAGAACACTTAAGGTAAGTTTTGTTGTTTGTCAGTCCAAACAAGTTTTTCTTCTTTATATTGTCTTTTACTCAACTCGTCAACCCATTTAGGTTGAGAAGCAAACAAAAGAAAATTCAGAGCTCTGAGAAAATAATAAACAAAACCAAATAAAATGAGTTCATCTACCCGGGTAGTGTGTTTTTTCCTTTAAAGTGTATTTTGGTGAGATCTCAGTGCTTATCTGTAAGATGAGGTGAAGAAATCCGGAGTGAATCGATCTCTTGACTGTTGAGACGCTCCTCTGCACGCCCGCTGGATGTCCTCTGTTCTTCACGTCCTCTGCTAATCCGCTGAATGTCTTGCGATGACTTCTCATCAGTCTCTTTTTCTTTCTTTCTCATCAGGTGTGAAATAAAAAAAACCAACCTGCATAAGCAGGGCAAAATTATTTTTAAATCAAAATCAACATCACCATCACCAGATCTGGCATTTTATCACTAAATAACTAGCCTAAATTTACTGTACAGTAATAAATTTAACCATTATAGTTGCTGCACATGTAATATAATATGATATCAATTTACCACACAGCAACATGGCCATCATCTCTCAATCATCATCTTCTGGTCTGTAGTTCTTATGACTTTTAACTCAAATTCTACTTTTCTTGAATTCCAACATTACTCCAGTTGGTTTTTTTGAATAACATCAACCATCAATGAGACATCATTTTATAACACACACAGAAAATATCACATCTTATTTACATGAATTTCTCATCCTACTGAATAGAATGCATTGACTCGGCTATGCTAGCTAGCTTAGCATTGGCTTTACAGGCACTCACCGGAGTATCATGAAATCCCGAGACAACTTCGACTAGTTTCTCCTCTCAACCCCGTTTGGAACGGATTTCACTCAGAAGGACCTTAAAACTAACTTAAGATTAAGTTAAGTTTTGTTTTATCTGTAAATACTTTCTGTTCAGCGTGCTTTGTCTTCTTTTTCTGCCCAACGTGGTTTGCTTTATTGATGGGTCGGTCGCGAACGAACCGGTTCAAAGAGCCGGCTCTTTGAAATGAACGACGGGAGCCGGCTCATGATTGGGAGCCGTTTTTTTTTCCCAGGAGCCGATTGTTTTTTTTTTTTTTTTTTTTTTTTTTTTCTGCGAAAGCCGCACGTGATTGGTCAAGATGCGGGGTGCCGTCTGTCTGCGCTCAGCACGAGGGGGACGAGTGTGACATTCCCTGCGTTCCGAATCGCATACTTATACTTTTTACTTTTAGTATGTACTGCAGCTGCCCTTACAAAGTATGTAGTTTAGTATGTGTATTGGGACATACTAATTCTTTTTTTCCCTACTAAATAGTATGGTAGTATGGGTATTGGAACGCAGGGTGAGTGAGCAGGAGAAAGGGAGATGGGAGGGGGTACACGCACGGTGCACGCGGCACACAGCACACTGAGCGCAATGGGGGGAGGGGAGGGGCATACGCAGCACAGTGACAGAGCAAGAGAGGAGAGAGGAGGGAGCGAGAGATTTGCACAGCGCTTCAGGCAGAAAAAAAGAGACGGCAAGCTGCCAATTTCAAAGGTGAGAGATGGCTGACAGAAAAAGAAGCAAAGTGTGGAACCATTTCAATGCAGTGGACAGTTCAAAGGCCGAGTGTAGGCTGTGCAAAGTCAAAATATCTTACAGAGCAGGATCCACAAATAATTTGCACAGACACATGAGGACTGTTCATCCCACAGTCAAAATAGAAGAAAAAAGACAAGCAATGGAACCTGCTATTAATGAAGGTGCTAGTACTTCTACTGCAACTGTTGCTGCTCTAGCCTCACCCACATCACCACAACCACCTAGACCTACAGTCCAGAGGTCTATGAGCCAGTTTCTGCAAAAGACTATGACCCCAGCAAAACGAAACAGTGTGGACGAGGAACTGGCAAAAATGATTGCGAGAGATTTTCAGCCATTTTCTATTGTAGAAGACAAAGGATTCAGAAGCTACACCCATGCTCTCAATCCAACATATTCACTCCCAAGCAGGAAAACACTTTCACAAAAATAATTCCAGAACTGTATTGCAGAGAACGCGAGTCACTCCTGGAAAGGGTAAAAAAAAAAACACTGCTGTTTGTCTCACAACTGACTGCTGGACATCCCGAACCACCACATCCTACATGTCAGTTACATGCCACTTTGTTGAAAAGTACAAAATGGTGTCCTGTCTGCTGGATTGTTTTGAGTTCAGTGACAAACACACGTCTGAGAATTTAGCAGAGGAGCTGCTCAGAGTGGCAAAAGAGTGGAATGTAGAGAATAAGGTTGTGTGCTGTGTTAGTGACAATGCAGCTAACATAACTAAAACCCTGAAATGGACCCACCACCCCTGTCTTGCACACACAATAAATTTGTTTGTGAGGGATGCTCTGAAGGTGATGAAGCCCACTGTGGATAAAGTGAAGGCCATAGTGGAATTCTTCCACAGGAGCACAACAGCCACTGAGAAGCTCAGATCTACCCAAAGACAGATGGGCATGCCTGAGCTGAAGTTGAAACAGGATTGTGTAACGAGGTGGAACTCCACCTTCCACATGTTCAAGAGGATTCTGGACTCCAAGGAGGCAGTCATTTCCGCCCTGGCTGTAATTAATGCACATGTTGATCCTCTGAGCCAAGAGGAATGGGAGGTACTGCAGGAGGCATGCACTGTTCTGGAGCCATTTGAGCAGGTCACTGTGGAGATTAGTGCAGAAAGGTACAGTATACAAATGTTATCATGTTATTACTCTTAATATTATTCAGTTGTCATGTTTATTAGTTGTTGTTGTAGTTGTTGCATTATTAGTATAAAAAGCATATTAGACATGACTGGATAGATAATAATAATATATATTGCTAAATAAAACAAAGCATTATTTTAACACTTATTGTTTACTCTTTTTCAGTTATGTTACAGCCTCAAAAATGCTGATAGTGTGCAAGGGTCTGCAGAGAGTGACAGCTGAGCACCAGACCAGTGTAACTTTGGGAAAGGTAAAGGAGTTGGTGGATGCTCTCTGTGCATCAATGGAACGGAAATTCCACAGAATGGAATATAACACTGTTCTGTCGGAAACTACCATTCTGGACCCAAGATTTAAAAAGCTGGCATTCAGTGACAACAGAGCAATTGATGAAGCTCTGCAGAGAATTGCTGCAGCAGCAGCAAGATCAAGCCAGACAACTCCACTGCCCGGGGGCCAAGAGGGAGAAGAGGCAGCACAGCACGAGCCAGAGGAACCACAACAGACATCAGCTGTTTGGAGGTTCTTTGAAGAGCGAGCAAGTGGTGAACAAAGACGGAATCCTTCTGCAGATGCACACCTGGAAGTGAGATCATATCTCGAGGAGCCCCTTCTCCAGAGAGATGCAGACCCACTGAGCTGGTGGGAGTCAAAGTGTGCAATCTACCCACGCCTTACACATGTGATGGCACGTAGACTGTGCATTGTTGCAACGTCTGTCCCCTCGGAGAGAATCTTCTCCAAAACAGGGCAGATTATAAATGAAAGGAGGAACAGGATCAATCCATCAAAGCTGAGGCACTTGGTGTTTTTGAATGCCAATCTTAGCTTAAGTGCTTTTACCAGGATGCTGCTATTTCTTTTTGTATTGTACATTTTTATTTTTATTTTGTTGTGATGTTTTCTTGATGTTGTCTTCTTTTACTGTATATAGTTTTATTGAGGTGGTTCTTTGTTTTGATATTTTATAATTTATTTTATAGCACCCTTTTCAATAAATAATAAACATTTAGATTTTTGATATTATGAACACTGGTCATTCATTTTAGCACTTAATTTGGTAATAAAATAATAATATAATATCATATAATATCATATAATATAACAAATAATCTGGGGAGCCGTTTGGGAGCCGAAAGAGCCAGAATTCCAATCACTATCAGGAAATGAAGCCGGTACGGCCCGGTCAACGTCTTGGGCTGTCAAATGTCTACAAGACTACCTGACAAACACCAGGCAAACAGCTGATTTCTCACCTGTAAGGAAAGAAGAGCTAAACAAGATCCTCCGTGAATTTTATGGAGCTTTAATTTCTATAATAAAGAGAACTAGAAAATTTCCGCGCGGAAATTTTGAGAGTTGTAATAGCAGGTTCCTTGGGGTCCGTTGCCGGGGGGCTGCTGCCGGGGGTGCGCGTCAGACCTCTGGCTGAATGGTATGGTATACTGTGTGGCTGCTAAGGTGCTGCAAGGCAGATGCTATGCTTTTCCTGATGGTTGCTATGCTGTTGCTAGGCGGTTCCTATAGTGTTCTTGATGGTTCCTAGGGCGTTGCTAGGCGGTTGCTATGGTGTTCTGGATGGTTGCTAGGGCCTTGATAGGTTGTTTCTATTGTGTTCCTGATGGTTGCTAGGGCGTTGCTAGGCAGTTGTTATGGTGTTCTGGGTGGTTGCTAGGGCGTTGCTAGGCGGTTGCTATGGTGTTCTGGGTGGTTGCTAGGGTGTTGCTAGGCAGTTGCTATGGTGTTTTGGGCGGTTGCTAGGGCGTTGCTAGGTGGTTGCTAGGGTAGTTAGGGTGGCTGCTATGGGGTTGCTAGGGTGTTTGGGGTCATTGCTATAGACTTCCATTAGTGTCTGGGGTCAGTGCTGGGATGCATTGGCTGCACTAATGAAATGCCTCAGAAGATTCAGCACCACGGACAGTACCTACTGAGGCGGATTCAGCACCACGGACAGTACCTGCTGAGGCGGGTTCAGCACCACGGACAGTATCTGCTGAGGCGGATTCAGCACCACGGACAGTGCCTCCTGAGGCAGATTCAGCACCACGGACAGTACCTGCTGAGGAAGATTCAGCACCACGGACAGTACCTGCTGAGACAGATTCAGCACCATGGACAGTACCTGCTGAGGCAGATTCAGCACCATGGACAGTAGGCTACCTGTCAGATTTTCCACGGAGATGTGAGGCTTTAACTTTGTTCTTGTTATTAATGTTTTAATATTTTCAGTTATTAATTAGCCTATTAATCGTTATTAATTGTCTTAACGAGTTTCCTAGGCCATTGATTCAATTAATTTGTCGATGTGTTTGCATCTTTACATTGAAATGAACATTTAATAAATCAACAAATCTGTGAAAACTGGCGTCTTTATTTCACAGGTAAATTGATAAGTGATTCTATAACTCTGTTCAGCCTTAATGTTACTGCTTACTGTCCTTACTTTTGCTGCTTAGCCACATCATTGTCATCATTGTTAACTGAATGTACATGTCTCCTCATGTCGCTGCACATGTTCCCTCACAGACATGCGCAGTGACATGGGTAAACTATAAGGAGCACTACAGCACTTTACAAATGTACTACCTCCTCTCAATTCATTTTAGCACTGCAGCACTTTACAACTGTTACCTCCTCTCAATTCATGTTTAGCACAACTCCCAACAAGAAATCGTGTTCTGGTCCCTGCATTGTTGCATCTCCATCCCACTTACCCACCTTTGACAGCTAACCCTTAACCTCAACAACTTTAATGAGCACTGCAGCACTTTCCATGAGCACTGTAGCACTTTATATCTTTGGTTTTTATTGTGTTTCTTGGTTTCGTTGTGTTTCTTAATCCACCTTAGCACAACTCCAACAAGAAAACCTGCTCTGGTCTTTGCATTGCTGCATCTCCATCTCATTTATCCATCCCTGACAGTTCATCTTGGCCAGTTTTATTTTATTGTATAACTGATTGTCTCTCTTTTAGTGTAATTGTCTGCCGGTCTCTGTTTCCCACATGGATGTGTTGTATTCTTACTCCAAATTTTATGTCTCCTGTGTCCCTGTTTTTATGTATTATGACCCGTGTGTCTCGTTTTTTGTATATTTTAATGGTTCTTTAACATCATGCCGGAGGACTGCGGTTGTAAACTAGCCTCTGGCTAACACCGGCGCATTTACAGCAATGTTAATTAATGTGCACTGTCCTCTCTAAATAAATAAATAAATAAATAAAATAAATAAACATTAATCGGAGCTGACGTTAAATTGGAGTGACACACCCCCGGCTGAAATAAAACATCTGCCGGTGAGTTTATGAAAAGACAGATGTTTGTTGTGGCGCCGACACTGGAAAGCAGTAGCCTGTATTTAAATATAACTGTTAATATAAGTTGGTTGTAGATAAAGATCAGCTGTGCTGCTGAGTCGTTGTCACGGCAACTGTTAGATTAAAAATGACAGAGAAGTCGGCAGAAGTATAACTATCAGTCCATGATTTTTTTTTCCCCAGTGGATATTCTAGTTCCAACATGATTGAGTTATCAAATCAGTTTTGTGTTGCTATGTTTTCTATTTATTCAGTTTTGGGAAATCACGATGTCTAGAAAACATGATAAGCCCAAGTTTGCTGACAAGGACTAGTTACCGTCAGATCTCATGGATTTCCACTGAAACAGAGAGAATACCAGCAAAAAACTTTGATATTTTGAGAGCGAAATGCCCACAGTATGGATACATTTTGATTATACATTTTATTTTGTTGGTAATAGTTGTATAATCGCATTATTACATTTGAGGGTGTGCTTGACCGTCTCGTGTAATAATGCTTAATAAAAAAACAGTGATCACGCCAACATGGCCTGTATCATGTATGACAGAGCGGTTCACATTCACCTGCTGCATCTCAACAGGGTTTACTCAACAGTCACGTCAATCAACAGATTCACCTGTATCTGTCAACAACACAGGATTTGCAGCATTTGAAAAATAAATAACAGTAATGAATAATAGAATCAGCAAAATATCCATTTCTAAACTTGCACACGTGCGCGTTTTCATTTCACACTTCCGTCTTCAAATCACGCCAGGGTGGTGGATATCGCAGATTGAAACGTAAATTGTGACAAGTTGTGAGGCAATCAGTCTAATGGCTGTAAACATGAATACCGTGGTGACACTCGTGCGTAATGCTGCGCGATGGATGCCTTGGCACTGCTGGAACGTTATGCAAACGGGAGGATCAGGAGGGAACGAGTTTTCAGAGACCATGAAGATTTCCTGGCCCATGATTCTCTAGAGCAATGCTCTTGGATCTGTGTGCTGAACTGGGTCCAGTATTAGAGAGGCCGACCCTGCGGAACCACGCTGTCCCTGTTTAGGTACAGGTGTTAACAACTCTGGGGTTTCTGCCAACCGGCTCTTACCAGCGCGAGTTGGCCGACAGGTATGTGTTTAATATTATCAGCAATATAATGTTCAACTCTCTGCCGGAAGCCACTTTTGGGAATAATATAATTCTGTGACATTATCCATAGGTCTGGGATATCGCAGCTCTAAGCGCAATAATGCCTACCGTCTTGGATGGCATTGTTAATGTGACCAGTCGATACATCAGATTTCCCTTCACTGTGGGAGAACAGGCCAACAATAAAAGGCAATTTGCAGCAATGTCCGCTTTTCCAAATGTAATCGGCGCAATCAACTGCACTCATATTGCTATAAGGACTCCACGTGATGAATATGTGTATGTTAATAGAAAACATGTGCATTCTATTAATGCACAAGTCATATGTGACCCCAACATGCACCTGACAAATTTAGTGTCACGATGGCCTGGCTCCACACATGACTCCTTCATCCTGACACACAGACGTATAGGGAACAGACTGCAGGCAGGCGCAGTTTTTAACAAGTTCTTTTAATGTATTTGCTGTCTCAGACATAACTTCACACATATTAGTCATAACTGTTCTAATTTCTTTAAGTTCGTCAGCTATGGCACTCATCTCACTAATCGTCTTCCTCTGATTTTGCAGAACAGTGTCGGTCAGCACCCGGCCACTGGCAACCGCACCATGCGCTCAGGGCGCACCGGTGCTGGGGACAGCCGGATCCTCGACGCCTATGGCCCCCTCGCCTGGACTCTCCTCACTGGGACCCCCCTCGCCACCTGCCGACTCAGGATGAGGACCTGAGGACACCAAGACACAACACATTAGCCCACTGTGCTTTTACGTCTAAAATGATTAGTTCATGTAATAAAAATGAAACAGTACTTCACCTGGCTCGTCTGTGGTCTCAGCCAAATCTGTGTCCCCCTCCTTCTCTGGCACAATGCCCCACACGCTGGCTTCTCCCAGTATAGAGGCCATTCTTCTCTCTAAAGGTGTAAGTTCGGGTGTGCCCTTGGCCCCACCTGTTGCTGACACCGTAAGTCTTTTAGCCTCCATCTTCCAATCCGACCTTTAAAAAAAACAACAAAAAAAACAGCGGTAACAACGTGTTGCCACTCGCAGCACTTCCTCTTATTTGTAACGCCAGACTGTGGCTGCCAAATAAGACAGACTTTCTCCTCTCCACCTCACCCACAGGCACCTCGATTTCCGTATCTGTAAAATCCCGTTTTTTTTTTCATGAGATGCTTTGCATTGACCATTTATGGTTGAATGTGGGCGTGTAGTGGGCGGAGGATGAGACGGAACCTTGTCGGCAAACTTTCAGATGGACTGTGATTTATAAAGGGAAATTGCTTTTAGGCGTGTGTACACTTTTAGAATGGATCATACACAATGTTTCATAACTGAGGCCCCTGATCTGTGTCTCTGTTTTCAGAATCAGAATCAGCTTTATTGGACAAGAAGGCTATGCGTTCACATACAAGAAATTTGACTCCGGAAAAACTTTAAACTCTGTCAAATAGAAAAAGTGAACAATGCAAATTTGAACGTAAAGAGGCTGATCTGATTTCTTCTTCCATATGGAAATATTCACAACAACCAATTATATTTAAGGCAGAGACAGAGAAGTTTTCCAGTCTGTTATTAACAAGGAAATGGGGAGAGGGCAGCAGATTTAGCAGCTGGCTTGTTCAGATTCAAATGGACGGTGATTCATGAGAAATATTTCTCAGCTGTTTACAGTGTTGGCATGGAGGACAAGAAGCTCTGGAATGAGAACTCCTCCAAACTGTGGATTTCAAAGCCATTTCTAAAAGTTCAGAAGCCTGCTGTTCACTTTGATATTCTCTGGGTGGATGAAAAGGATTGAGAGAACTTCCATTCCTGTCCACCCGGTGGCGCTCACGCTCCATGAACAGAATGTGAGACTGAAAGCAGAGCCTGGTGCTGCTTTGAACGGGCCGTGCTGCTCCCTCTGTGCTGAAAGTTGAGATTGTCCATGTTGCTGCTGTGAAGCAGCTGGACTCCACTGGACTGGCCGCTCTCCCTGCAGCTCAGGACAAGTCCTTCATCCTGAGCAGCCCCTTCATGTCTCCAAGCACGATACGTGAACTCCCGACTCTGACCTCTTTTACCAAACAGCTCGGCTACTGGAAGAACAACACTGTTGCCATAACCATGCATAAACCTGTGTATTTGTTCAATGTAACTAATTTGTCAAGGGTTCCATCCGCAATTTCTATTGAGCACATACATTATTGTTACTTTCCTCTTCCTCATTAACATTTTTTTTCTATTTATTAGGCTACATCTCCATTTATTTTTTTTAGGTACTAGGGCAATGTGCAATGCAACACGCACTTTATATTCTCGCATAATTGGGTACTCTCTGTATCATAAAATTACCATTGTTGGTATATAATCATCTATTGCAATATGTAATCGGGTAATGTGCAATTTTCAGTAATTAGGCACTAGGGCAATGTGCAACGCAACAAGCACTTTATACTTCTATATAACTAGGTACTCTAGGTATCACAAATTACCATCTTTGGTATTAGATTATTGTAATATGCAATTGAGTATTAGGCAATCAAAATAGCACTTTATATTTCTTGGGAAATTTGCAATACAATAATGCACTTTACACTTTAGCACTTTGCACTTTAACCAGCCCCTCGACATATAATTTTAGTGTTTAATTTAGTGTTTAAGCTGTGGTGAAATGCGCATGGTCCCCTGAGCGTTGGCCTGTATGTTTATGATCAACTATGTTGTTTGTCTTGTTCTGTTTTGTTTTGTTTTGTTTTGTTTTGTTGTTATTGTGAATGAACGTTGTACAACACCAACCTGCCTAGACTAGAGATGGAAATTAGCCACATGGCTACAATCTCACATGTTTACATTTATATGTGCATTAACATGTACTGTCCCATTTCTTTCTTTTAAAAAATAAATAAATCTACAAATCTACAGCTTCTACGCTCTCAGCTGGGATGTGGCTCTGACGTTTCCACACTGTGACACTGAAGTCATGAGGAAGTGACTGCAGCCTCGGAGCAACAGGAGAAGCAGCGGCATCTTCTCTCTCTGGGTTTCCTCTCCACATGAAGCTGGAAAGTCTCTTGGATTTGATGTGGATGTGATTCAGCAGGTAAAGACCCGACCAGGGATCAGTACAGATGTTTGGTGAACTGGCTCCTTCATTGTGTTTCAGAACTGGAGGACTGAGAGCAGACTGGGACCAGGAGATGTGGAAAGGCTTTCAAAATGGGATTTCCATGATTCCAGATCTTAATCTTCATTATGTCATAATATTTAATGTTGACTGGGGACAAAATCAGCTTTGTCTAAAATGTTTTACCTGTGTGTTTTACTGGGGGCCAAAGTCTGCGTCAGGTAGATTGTAATCAGGAACAGATCAAAGTTCATTTTTCTGCAATTTATCCACCAAGAGAGGGTGTGCCAGAGGATTCAAAGTCCTCTGTAGATGAAGCTGCTCAGTGGGTTTGATGTAAAGGGCGGCTGCTCTGAGTGTTACGTCCACTCTGTATATGTGACATGGTGCTGACAGGAAGACAGCACACATCCTGTCATGGAAAGCTTGTTGTCATCAATCAGCCGCTGTGTTTGTGTCAAGGTGTCGGCTCGGCTATGGATGTGTGTGAGGAGAGAGAGGAGGGGCTCCCTGCCTCTAAGAGACCTGGACCTGGACCTGGACCTGGACCTGGACCTGGACCTGGACCTGGACCTGGACCTGGACCTGAGCCCAGCTGTGTGTCCATGAAGAGTGACCGGTCTATGGATAAACCTATTCAATTTAAAGATAGAGATACTTCTGAGAATACGTAAATCATTATTATCTGAGTATGTTAGTGTTCCTAAGAAAGTAAAACAGTGTTGTTCATAGAGACACAGATCCCTTCACTGTGTTCATGATGTTTCTATCAGGATCCAGCAGGAGAGACCAGACTCCCCTGGACCCAGCTGTGTGTCCTTCAAGAGCGACCGATCTATGGGTCGACTTTATAACTTCAAAGACACACAGCCCTCTGCTGATGATGGGTAATTATTTAAAGATCCAGAATCAGTTCAGACTCTGTTGACTGAGTTTCCTCTTTCAAAACATCACATCCAATAATCAGAGCAGCTTCTAACATGGAGTTCATTTTGTGTTTCTTCCAGGATTTATCCTGACAGAGCACAACACCTTTAATCACGTGTGTGTGTGTGTGTGTGTGTGTGTGTGTGTGTCCTCCTCAGAGTCCAGCAGCAGAGCTCAGAGGTTCCCAGTGGTCAGTCTGCCCAGGAGCATCAAACACACCTGGCCTCCATATTTCTGGTGTGTAAATGCAGCGATATGACCAACACACACTGATTCTTGGCTTCAAAGACGTCACGCTGTGGGTGGTGGTTCATAGATCCTGGAAGTGCAAATTTAATCGATATTCTGAAAAATGGTTCGGATTATGAGCCATAACGTAACTTACCACGAGCTATGAGGTTGTGTAACGATGGCGTGTGCTTCTGCCGAGTCCACAAGTCCTGTATAATATCAAGTTTATTTTAAGAAAACACGTTTTATTTGCGATGTCATATCACGGAGAAGCACTACATTACCCATAATCCTAATCAGAGACGTGTCTGATTTGACAATCTTAATCAATAAAGTACATGAAAGTTGTCAAATCTTCTTAAAAGATTATAACATGCTGATATGTTAAGCCACTGAACACCACCCATTCAGTCAGCGAAACACAGTGGGTGGAAAAACCGTGGAAACACGTCAAAAATAGCACTAAAGATTCATTTTTTTAGTTTATTTTTATTTTTCATAGGCTAACACATCTTTACTCGTGATATAAACATAGGCTACATGTTAAGGTTATACTTTTGCTGTTGAAAAACTACTGTATGTATGTTTTCGAACCCAATTTCAAAACTTTTCCCCTAACCCGGAAGAGGGCTACCAGAACTACAAACTTTGCAGAGTTGCAACACACAGAGGTGTCCTGCACCATAGCTTTTGTAGTTCTAACATGTTTTGTCTATTATATGAATTTGTGATCACTAATTTTGCAGTCTTATTCAAAGTTTTTGGGATTTGGGCTCATAATCCGAGCTATTTTTCAGTATCAGTATCGATTAAATTTCCACTTCCAGGATCTATGAACCACCACCAGAGCTCTGCCACCACCCACAGCATGAGGTCTTTGAAGCCGAGAATCGGTGTGTCCAGCACGGATCCTTGTTGACTTTCAGTGGGCACTGTTTGTGTGGTGACCACACGGAATTAAAACCATAGAAATCTGTGATTAAATCAGGTTCCACAATGCGTTATTAAGAGGTGGTGCTCATTTCATGGCTTTCTGTGAGATCATGTTGGGCAGACTCTATTACCACGTTATATGACGCAGAAAACGTCACGTTACCATGACAACAAAGAGTTAGCTGACGCTCCAAATGCTTCCCATGGCACGTTGTGGGAGTCCTATGTAAATCTGTCGGGTTCCCCAACTCGTCGAAAACTGACGAGAACGGGGTACCTAATGAGTCGGTATGTGACGCTAAGGGACCCTGACCATTCGTCAGGCTGTTGACGCATTGGGAGTGAGGATGTGTTGATATGACACCAGAGCGAGTGCTGTTCTACTGAACATCAGCTCTCATGGAACGCCTCTTGTCCAATCAGATTGCTCCACTGGCACTAACTGTTGTATAATGAACAACAAGGTCCAAACTGAGCAGCAGCTCAGCTCATAATCGTCTCCATGCTGCACTTTGGACTTTCAGGCTCTTCAACCTGGATCTGATTTTGTGTTTTGGGTCCAAATTTCAAAATGGAACTTGAATTCTTTGATTTTTCTGTTGCAGCTGCTGGAGGAGAACATCAACACCTTTGTGAAGAAGGAGCTGAAAAACCTGCAGAGGTCTCTGAGTCCAGATTACCCAGAATGCTCAGAGAGGCAGAGGGAGGATGAGGAGGTGTTGGACGGTGAGGAGGAAGAGCAGAGGAGGAGCAGCAGGGAGGCTTTTCTGCAGATCACACTGCACCTCCTGAGGAGAATGAAGCAGGAGGAGCTGGCTGAGCGTCTGAGGAGCAGTAAGAGGCTTTTAACTCCTTTAACAGGATGGAAAGGAGGAATGATGGGAAAACTGAATGTTTGCATTTGTAACCTCTGCTGGAAATACAGACATTTCTAAAACAAGAGCTCAGCAATCCCAGATTGGAAGGGAAAGGAGCACAATCCTCATGGAGAACCTGGTTAAAGTGTTGATTTGTTCATATTTGTGTCAAATGCTGAACACAAAGTTGACATGGAAAATGTTGTCTTTCACATTTGGCTGCAGACAGTCAGGACTGGTTTTTCCACCAGCAGCTATGAGCTAAATAGATGCCATGCAGCCACAACTCAGATACATTTACCAGCAAATATTCACATTTCTCTCATTAATGTGACATTCACTTTTTTTTTTTTTTTTTTTTTTTTTATTCATTAGTTGCATACATGCAACTAATAACGACAACCACAACAACAAACCTACATACATTTGTGAATTTCCCAGTTTGGGATCAATAAAGTATACCTATCTATCTATCTATAGAGTAGCGACAGCAATAGCGACAGTGGCAGTAACAACAAAGAACAAAAACATGAACCAACCATGTGAGCAGGGAACAGGTAAAACAAAACACAACAAAAACAAGCAAAACAAATAAATAAATAAACAAACAAACAAAAAGAAAAGAATTTCATGTGGATTACAGGATGGGTTTTGTTTGGTGTTACTGGTTCTTCCTGTCAATATGCCCACAATCATGTACATTTAAAATCCCCATTTTTTTTTTTCCTTCCCTTCTCCTCCTGCCCTCCTCCTCGGTCCTCGGCTACATGCCTGTGTGGCATCAACTCACCGGCAACAGTGGAATTGAGCTGAGAATTGTTGAGTATATGTTATTGAATAGTTCGATTTGGTGATTTTGTAGAGCTGACTGTCTTTCAATTGATATGTGTTGTGTTAATAGATCAAGCTATTGTGAAATATTGACCTTTTTTCTGCTTTTCCAGTTTAGTAGTATTGTTTTCTTGGCGACAGTTAGGGCTACAAGCAGGGGTGTTATGATTTGTTTTGACTGTGTATTAAGTGAATCTAGATTGCCGAGTATACATATGGAGGGAGATAGTGGGATGTTGCAGCCAATGAATTGGGATAGTGTGGTGGTTACTTCTTTCCATAAATGCTGAATTAGTGGGCAGAGCCAGAGTGCATGGAGATAGTCATCTGTTGTGTTGAGTGTGCAATGAGTGCATATGTCTGAACCAGTTAATCCCATTAAATGCATTTTATGCTGTGTAATGTGTGTTCTGTGGATAATCTTGTATTGTATTAGTGTAATGTTGGTGTTCCTGGACATACTAAAGATGTTATTGCAGATGTTATTCCAAAATTGGTGATCGGTGTTGATGTTGGGGTCTTTTTCCCATTTGTTTATTGGAATATGATGTGTATCGTCATTGGAGGTTATAAGTTTGTACAGTTTTGAGAGTGGTTTGTTTGATTTTGAGATTTTGTTGATACTGTCCAGTAGTGGCGGTTGTTCCAGGTGGGTATTTGAGATGTCTATTTTTGTCTCAATTGTGTTTTTTAATTGGATATATTGTAAAAATTAATGCCATATTTGTCAATGAATTGTTGGAATGATAATAGAATATTACGGTCAAAAATGTGGTGTAGGTGTGTGATTCCTTTTTCTTTCCATTTTGGTGTTCATTAGAAGGGATTTCTTTGCAGTGAGGTCTGGGTTGTTCCATATGGGTGTTTGGGTGGTGGGTGAAAATGTGGTGTTTTTTATTTTATTGATTTTCCACCAAGCTGTCAGAGTTGTGGTGATTGCAATGTTATTGAAGCAGTGTTTGATTATGTCACTGATAAATGATAGGTCTGTAATTGATATGTCTTGGCATTCTGTTTGTTCTATGTCAATCCATGGGTGGTGGTGATGGGTTGCATGGATCCATTTAATGAGGTGTTGTATCTGATTTGACAAGTAGTAGTGATGAAAATTTGGTGCTTCTAAGCCTCCTTGATGTTTGGATTGCTGCAATGTGGCAAGTTTGATTCTGGGTTTTTCATTTTTCCAATAGAACGTTGTTGTTAGTGAGTCAAGTGTGTTAAACCATTTTGCTGTAGGTTGGATTGGGATCATTGTGAATAAGTAGTTAATTTTTGGTAATATCATCATCTTGATTGTGGCTATGCGTCCTATAATTGAGAGTGGTAGTGTCATCCATCGGTTTAAGTCATCTTGTATTGTTTTTAGAAGTGGAGTAAAGTTCAGGTGGAACAACTCTGTGACATTCACTTACTGATGTTTTTGTTGTTTGTTCATCCAGAAACTGCGGCTGCAGCGTGCCAACGTGAACTGAGATCTAAGCTGAAGAAGAAGTGTGAGTGTGTGTTTGAGGGGATTGCTAAAGCAGGAAACCCAACACTTCTGAATCAGATCTACACAGAGCTGTACATCACAGAGGGAGGGAGTGGAGAGCTCAATGAGGAACATGAGGTCAGATGGATTGAAACAGCAGCCAGGAAACCAGACACACCAGAAACACCAATCACATGTGAGGACATCTTTAAACCTTTACCTGGAAGAGATGGACCAATCAGAGCAGTGATGACAAAGGGAGTGGCTGGCATTGGGAAAACAGTCTTAACACAGAAGTTCACTCTGGACTGGGCTGAACACAAAGCCAACCAGCATGTCCACTTCACATTTCCATTGACTTTCAGAGAGCTGAATCTGCTGAGAGGGAAAAAGTTGAGCTTGGTGGAACTTGTTCATCACTTCTTCACTGAGACCAAAGAAGCAGGAATCAGCAGGTTTGAGCAGTTCCAGGTTGTGTTGATCTTTGACGGTCTGGATGAGTGTCGACTTCCTCTGGACTTCAACAACAACCAGATCCTGACTGATGTTACAGAGTCCACCTCAGTGGACGTTCTGCTGACAAACCTCATCAAGGGGAACCTGCTTCCCTCTGCTCGCCTCTGGATAACCACACGACCTGCAGCGGCCAATCAGATCCCTCCTGAGTGCGTTGGCATGGTGACAGAGGTGAGAGGCTTCACTGACCCACAGAAGGAGGAATACTTCAGGAAGAGATTCAGAGATGAGGAGCAGGCCAGCAGAATCATCTCCCACATCAAGACGTCACGAAGCCTCCACATCATGTGCCACATCCCAGTCTTCTGCTGGATCACTGCTACAGTTCTGGAGGACGTGTTGAAAACCAGTGAGGGAGGAGACCTGCCCAAGACCCTGACTGAGATGTACATCCACTTCCTGCTGGTTCAGTCCAAAGTGCAGAACATCAAGTATCATGGGAGAGCTGAGACAGATCCACACTGGACTCCAGAGACCAGGGAGATGATCCTGTCTCTGGGAAAACTGGCTTTTGAGCAGCTGGAGAAGGGCAACCTGATCTTCTATGAAGCAGACCTGGCAGAGTGTGGCATTGATATCAGAGCAGCCTCAGTGTACTCAGGAGTGTTCACACAGATCTTTAAAGAGGAGCGTGGGCTGTACCAGGACAAGGTTTTCTGCTTCGTCCATCTGAGCCTTCAGGAGTTTCTGGCTGCTCTTTATGTCTTTCTGGCCTTCATCAAGTCTGGAGTCAATCTGCTGTTCCAACAATCAGCCTCCAGGTGGTCTGCACTGTTCAACAAGAAATCTGAACTAAAACCCCTCCTCCAGAGTGCTGTGGACAAGGCCTTACAGAGTCCAAATGGACACCTGGACTTGTTCCTGCGCTTCTTCCTGGGTCTTTCACTGCCGACCAATCAGACTCTCCTACAAGGCCTGATAACACAGACAGGAAGTGGCTCACAGACCAATCAGGAAACAGTCCAGTACATCAAGGAGAAGATCAGGGAGAATCCCTCTCCAGAGAGAAGCATCAACCTGTTCCACTGTCTGAATGAGCTGAATGACCATTCTCTAGTGGAGGAGATCCAACAGTACCTGAGATCAGGACGTCTCTCCACAGCCCAACTGTCCCATGCTCAGTGGTCAGCTCTGGTCTTCATCTTACTGTCATCTCAAGAAGATCTTGAGGTGTTTGACCTGAAGAAATACTCTGCTTCAGAGGAGGCTCTTCTGAGGCTGCTGCCAGTGGTCAAAGCCTCCAGGAAATCTGTGTAGGTTCATAGAAAACTGGACATATTAAACACATGATGCTTTCTACTTTTGTGAACCAGTCTTCCTCTCACCCAACTTTACATACAGAATATTTAAACACTGACTGTCAGAGCTCATATATGAATCACATTAGATACTAGAGACTAACATTTCCATGTCCATATATCTTTCCTCAGGCTGAGTGGCTGTAATCTGTCAGAGAGAAGCTGTGCAGCTCTGGCCTCAGTTCTCAGCTCCCAGTCCTCTAGTCTGAGAGAGCTGGACCTGAGTCACAACAATCTGCAGGATTCAGGAGTGAAGCGTCTCTCTGCTGGACTGGAGAGTCCACACGGCAGACTGGAGGCTCTCAGGTCAGGATTCCTCAACCTGCTCAACACATGACCAGTTCAGTCCTGATTTCCATGCAGCTTCATGTCACTGAACACATTCCTAAGCTGTGTAGGTTTTTGTGAAAACACAAAGCAGATGATGTGGTGGACTGATTGTGTTTGTGATGGTGTGCAGGCTGTCAGGCTGTCTGCTCACACAGGAAGGCTGTGCTTCTCTGGCCTCAGCTCTGAGCTCCAACCCCTCCCATCTGAGAGAGCTGGACCTGAGCTACAATCATCCAGGAGACTCAGGAGTGAAGCTGCTCTCTGCTGGACTGGAGGATCCAACCTGGAGACTGGAGGCTCTCAGGTATGGAGAGACACACACAATGTCTTACAGAGGCCTGAGGAGTATTGTTTCATGTTGAATGGTGGATATGAGTGACGTGGTCTGCTAAATCCTTCATAGGGAAGGTTATTTACTGCCCATGTTTCCATCCTCAAAGAGAATCTGCTGCTCTGACTCTGTTTCTTCCTCCAGGGTGGACCATGGTGGAGAGCAGTGGTTGAAACCAGGACTGAGGAAGTGTAAGTGTGGATTTAATTTGATTCATCAACACAAAACCTTCATCTGTTTAGATGGTGCAGCTGCAGTTTCTGCTGTTTGTTCTCAGCTGCTTTTACCTGCTGAACCAAACACAAACAGATCTGATGCTCCACTGCAAACATGATCACAGTTTCTCCATTAGATTTTTACACATTTCTCTCAAAACAGTTCAAGGTGCTAGAAATGAGTCAAATTTCATGTAATTATACAATCAAAAACTGATGCACTGCAATAACTTTTTTTGTATTTTTTTTTCTTTTCTTTTCTTTTGTTTTTGTTAGATTATGCATGAAACATTTTGTGTATGAAGGTTATACCAAGTGAACATAACTTGAAAATAATTATAACAGAGACATCTTCACATCTCTATAACGCCACACATGAAGTGCAAATGTAGTTTAGTGTGTAAATGGCTCTTCCAGATGTGAAGTGAATTTCCACAGCAGTTTGTGACGTCCATTCATTCAGATCCTGCTGTGAACGAAGAGGACGGCTGACAAAACGGGCTCTAGTTTCCCGGCGCAGCGCAGGGTGGCACAGTGAGGCGAACCCGCGCAGAGCGAGAGGCGGACGGTTTGCAAGTTTCGCAGATGGAGGTGCACCGAGATGGGAGTGGTGGTGCAGCAGGGGGAGGTGCCGACAGGTTCAGCTTGGCGCAGTGACAGTTTCGTGCCAAAAGGCTTCGCCGAGGTGCGCCAAAAGCTCGCCATCTGAAACTACGTCTACTTTCTGCGCAAGGCGGAGCGGAGCCGGCGCAGTGGAAGTTTGGCTGCCTGGCGCACATCACCAAAACCTCACAATCAGCACAAACGGTGCCAATCTCCTTTGATCTGACATCAGCTGTGACGAGACAGTTGATATGGAGATATATGTATGTGCTGATTGTGATCGTAGCATTGAATAGTGTTTTTTGTCGGTATTTATTGCATTGTTCATGTGTCTGACATTCCGGAAGCCTGCCTGTGAGGTTTTGGTGACGTGTCCACACTGCTCGCCGGTCTCCGCTCCGCGCCTGTCTCCTGAGCTCCGCTCTGCCTGCAGCAGCAGACCTCCATGTCAGCTGTGTAAACTATCATTACGCCTTCACGCAGCGCATTTTAAAGGCGAGGACAGGGGCTCATTTGATTGGTTACATGTGAATCGGCTGTGTCAAACCCACTCCACGCCTTCTCTCCTCCCCTCCGCCGGTAGGAGGGGCGGTGGAGTACTTGCGCCACCGAGAACGGCGTGCCAAACTTGGAAAATCCGCCTGGCCACACCCAGTTGGCGAAGTGCATCTGCGCTACGCCCCCACCTCGCCTGGTCTACGAAACTAGAGCCCAACGTGTCATCATCAATGAGTTAATAAATCAATAATCAAACTGTGAATCAATCAGCAGATAATAACCACAGCAGGTCTGTTGTGTCTTGTTCTCTCCATCAGATTCCTGTGAACTCAAACTAGACACAAACACAGCACACAGACGCCTGGTCCTGTCTGACGACAACAGGAAGGTGACAGCAGTGGAAAAGAAGAAGCCATATCCTGATCACCCAGAGAGGTTTGACTACTGGGAACAGATCCTGTGTAGTGATGGTCTGACTGGTCGCTGCTACTGGGAGGTCGAGTGGGAAGGATGGGTCTATATCACAGTGACTTACAGAGGAATCAGAAGGAGAGGAGACAGTTATGACTGTGCGCTTGGATATAATGAAAACTCCTGGAGTCTGACCTGCTCTGATGGAAGTTTCACTGCCTGGCACAATAACAGAACAACAGTCATCCCTGCCCCCTCCTCCTCTAACAGAGTGGCAGTGTATCTGGACTGGCCTGCTGGCTCTCTGTCCTTCTACAGCGTCTCCTCTGACACACTGATCCACCTCCACACCTTCAGCAGCTCCTTCACTCAGCCTCTGTACCCGGGCTTTTGGGTTTCATATGGTTCCTCAGTGTCTCTGTGTCAGATCTGAGGAGTGAGAGTCACGTCTTCACACTGCTGATCAGAGACAGCTGCTGACATGACAGTTCACTGCAAAGACATTTTTATAAACTTACTGAACTATTTACAAACAGAAAAAAACCCCTCAGGAACAATCAGAATCAGAATCAGAAATACTTTATTGATCCCTGAGGGGAAACTGGGTCAGTTGCAGTTGCTCAACTTCTAAAGAGAAGAATTCAATTATAAGAAATTTAAAAACATGTGCCTTAGCATTTGTTAAAAAAAAAAAAAAAAAAGATTGTGCATCATGTGTAAATGTGTGCATTAATCCTCCAAAATATTGCAGCAGTAAAGACATACATGCATCATGTGGTTGACATCAGCTGTGGTAACAGACTAAAACTGACTGGGATAGACTCGTCTTTTTTTTTCCACATAGGAGTGATGTGACATGGAAACTGCTGCCAGTTTCTCCTGCTGACAGTTACCTCTGAAACTGTCAAGGTAAATAACATCCCTTAACTTATGTCTGACCAAAAGAAATGAAAAACGTCTTTTTAGAAGCAGCACAGGCACAACAAAGGCACAGAACATCACATCAAAAGCCTCCCTGACGTCAGCCAAAGCCTCCAGGCAGGGCTCCAGACTAACTTCTTCACAGGTAGCACTGGTGCCACCTAGCTTTTCATTTAGTAGCACCAAAAGAAATTAGGTAGCACCATATTTTTCTTTGTATAGCATGTTATTAATACATGACCTTATCATGTTGATGAAATTTAAAGATTAATAATGACCCAAACTTGTCTGCAAAATATTTTAATTTGAACTTTACGTTTCTCTGCAGCAGCAGTACAAAATAGATCATCTTCTTCATATAAACAAAACATAAAAATGAAAGTAGGGATGTCCCAATCACGTTTTTTTCCCCCGAGTCCGAGTCATTTGATTTTGAGTATCTGCCGATACCGAGTCCCGATCCGATACTTCTATAAAACCACGAAATGATATGTTATTAATGATTGAACAAAAATGACATAATTATTTCACCTGAGGGTTGACAGAGTACTTTTTACTGTAACAATATGTTAAATTATTATTTGTTTTAACAATGTAAATTGCTTATCAAACAGACCTAACATTTCAGCTACCAATGAATGAGCAGTAGTATGCATGTGATAACATAGATCGAAAAATAAGCTGAAGTGATACCTCTTCTCTGAATAGACAAGCTAAGCCAGTGTGCTGCTGTTAGCCAGTGAAAATAGAGCGGAGTGGCAACTCTTCACTTTGTTACACAATCTATGTCAGTGCGCTGCTGTAGCTGGAAAGTTTCTTTGCCTTTTCGATTCGGTTTCTAAGTCCAAAATTCTCTTGTCGCTTCTCTATTTTCAGACCCTCCAGCATCAACAGCCTCCTGACACATTCTTTTTCTTAAAATAATCAACGATAGACTGCTTCATCTTCTTTGTTTAGTTTTTTTTAGCGGATCGTCTGTGCACGTCACGCATTAAGACAGACAGGCGGAGACGGAGTGAGAGAGAGGAGAGATAGGAGTAGCAGGAATGAGCCAGAAAATAGCCTAATATTTTTATTATCAACCGCAACCATTACTGCATTAACATAGTCACGGGAGTGATGAGAGAAAAAAAAATGATTTTTTTTTTCACTCGTCCTCCTGCAAGTAGCACCGAGGCGACCTAATTAAATTTTAACTCGCACCAAAAATTAGGTCGCACGCTGGAGCCCTGCCTCCAGGCCTCTTATGCGGTGTCTTTGCTCGTAGCTGAAACCAAAAAACCATCAACCATCACTGAAGAGCTGCTCCTTCCAGCTGCTGTTGTACTGGCCCAGACCAAGCTGGACAAAAACACAGCAGAGAAATTAAAAAGTGCACCTTTGTCAAATGACTGTTTGCAGCAGAACAGATGAAATGGGAACAGACATTGTTGAGCAAGTTGTGGGGAACCTTGGCGACTCTTTTTCACTCCAGCTGGATCAATCCACAGATGTCAGTGGAAACGCACAACTTGTTTATTTCACCTGAATATTGTTGAAGTTTGAAATGTTTTTGGGCCTGTCTGGTCACCATTTTAAAACATTAGTTTGAATCTCTATGTTTTAGTGATGGAGAAGGAAACAAAGATCAGCAGGGTGGTGTACAACTGTCTGTTTAATTTATATATTAATGAATTATACGTATCACCGTGGATTTCCTTTGTTAAGCAAATATTAGATGAATGTGGTTTTTCTTATGTTTGGTCAGACCAGAGATGTGATAACATTGAATGGCTGAAGATGGCAGTTGAGCAGAGGTTAAAGGATCAGTTTGTGCAGAAATGAGCAACAGAATATGTCCTCATGTGATTTATATTGTGAATTTAAAGAGGTTTCTAAGTTTGAAAAATATTTACTCTGTGAAAATAAGAAGTAATTTTCGAACTTCTAATAGACTTCCTAAAATAACAGGTAGATACAAGGGTCTGGAAAGGAATGAAAGGTTTTGTAATCTGTGTAATGACGGCCACCTGGGAGATGAATATCATGTTTTGTTTGAATGTAAAAATTTAACCATGTCTGAGAACAGAAATAAGTACTTGCCTAAATATTTTTTAAACCGCACATCTATGTTCAAATGTATAGCTTTACTGAAGACTGATATTTTAAGAACAATATGTAAATTGGGTGCTTTCTTGAATAATGTTTTGCCACTCTTTAAAAGACTGAGTGCAGGCTTGTTTTTTTTTTCTGTTTTATCTGTTTATTTCGACCTGTGATGACTCATTCTGACTGTTCAACATTTATTTTGTAGGCTATCTTGTCTTGTTTGTACTCCATACCACAGTTGTGGCGAACAGTTAATAAATATGACTGTGACTAAGATTTGCCATGAATTTAGAGATGAATTATTAAGATTTTAAATGTTTAAAATCATTTTCTTTTCAAATGAGGGAGAAATAGTAGTCGTGTTTTTTAGCCTCTTTGACATAGCCTCTTTAGTAATAGCAGAGCATTTTTACAATTTTTAAAATGTCTCTTTAGGGGGTCTTTAAGATTTTAAATGTTTAAAATCATTTTCTTTTCAAATGTTTAAAAATGGAAGATGTTTTTCAGTTACAAAGTTTAATAAACCAGACACTGATGGCACAGTGCTGTTTTACCACTTTTTCCAACCAAAAACGCTCTACTCTGGTTAGAGGGAACTGAAAAAATTATTTCACAGGGGGGACATCGCTGCTCTGGAGGTATCTACAGATAGAGTTCTCAGTGGGCCTGAAAATTAAGACCCTACCCTAACCGGCCCGACTAGGCCAGCTCGAGGCCCTACCCTACCCCACTAATTAGCTGAACTTTAGGCGCGACAGCCCGAAAAAAAAAAAAGGGAGAGGGGAAAAAAGTTCGCCAAATTCGCCATTATTTAGCAGGACCGGTGGCTCAAATTCTAGTAGCAGAGAGAGAACGGACATAAGAGGCTAGTTGGTGTTGGTGCCAGGTTTATTATTGATAGTCACTTTATGAATGGGGAGCACATGTCACATGGTGTGGGAGTCACGCCCTGCGTTCCAATACTCATACTACCATACTATTTAGTAGGGAAAAAAATAATTAGTATGTCCCAATACATACTAAACTACATACTTTGTAAGGGCAGCTGCACTACATACTAAAAGTAAAAAGTATAAGTATGCGATTTGGAACGCAGGGACGGACTCACCTCAGTAGTGAAATCAGCTGGTTTGAGAGCGGGTTTTTTTTTTTTTTTTTGAATGAGCTGGAGAGGGGGGGGGGCGGAGGGAGGCTCACATTTTGCTGACCGCATTGTCAATGATTTTAAATGTTGTTTGGTTCACAGTTTTTAACAATAAAGGTATGAAATGCAGCATCAGATCATTGCTTTATTGACAGCCAGCGGGTCAGGCAGGTCAAACTCCCTCGTCTCAGCCTCTCGGTGATATCAAAATGTTTGTTGATAGTCGCCTAACAGTTGGCAAAAGGCAGCTTCACGTGTTCAGTTGTTCATAAAACATGCTAAGTTAGTAAAGTTACTGTAATTCTGCACAAAACGGTTTAATTTAGCACTAAACTGTTAACCCCGTTCTTCTCTCTCTCTCTCTCCTTCTGCTTCATGCCTGCGTCATTTAGATTTCGTCCTTCAACGGCGACAGTAAAACCAATTCATATGCACCCTACCCGACACTTTCGGGTAGGGTCGGGATCGGGCAGGACATGAGAGCTCTATCTACAGGGTCGCTGTACTGACGGATCAACACTCCGGGCTGAAGGTGGCGGTAGTGATGGGAAAATGAAGCTTCCTGAAGCAATGAGGCTTTCCAGCCCATTCGTTGCTACTCGAAGCTTCATTCAGTGCTCACTAGCCCCATCTGTTGCTGGAGTTAAACTATGACAGCCAAGTCATTTAAATAGATTTCAAATGTTATCACAATGACGAGTGTGATTAAGCAGTGAAAGAAAATGAATGGATGGATGTTATCACAATATAGAATAGTGTTTAATCCCTGTACAATAATAATAAAGTCTCTAGTGTTTTATATAACCCTGCTCTCCCTTTTTATTCCTAAACATTTTCTATCCCTTCTTTCCCATTTTGGTTTGTGCTTTTCATGGCCATCAATGTTTATTATTTATTGAACACATTAGATGTTGTGTGTTGGAAGTGCAGTGCTTAGGTGACACAGTATGTTCGGAGGGGGGCAGGGAGGGGAGAGGGTAATCATTATACACTACTCACAAAAAGTTAGGGATATTGGGCTTTCGGGTGAAATTTCAGGATGAACCTAAAATGCATTATAACCTTTACAGGTGAACTTAATGTGACCTTCTGTAAACTTTTGAATGCACATGTCCAACTGTTCAGTGTTTCAGTACTTTTTGCACAAGTTGCTGTTCTCTAACAAGGAGTTTAACGGCAAAATTCACATCAGGTGTTTGATGCTCCAGCTCATCGAGGTCGTATCATTAGGGAATGGCTGCTGGAGACTGGTGTAAGCACTTCTTAGCACATTAAGGAATATTATGCACAAATGCTTAATCTATAGGCACTTTTCAAAGAGGAGTAGAGGAAATGAAAAAATACCAGAACTCTTATTTTGTTACTCAGAATATATATATAGCCGGCTTTTATTTTAACATTAGCACTTAACATAAAAAAACACAATTCTTATCTTATAGTGCACTTAGGAACCAGCTTCAAAATAAACCACAGGATCCCCTTATGTTAGAACACTTAAGGTAAGTTTTGTTGTTTGTCAGTCCAAACAAGTTTTTCTTCTTTATATTGTCTTTTACTCAACTCGTCAACCCATTTAGGTTGAGAAGAAAACAAAAGAAAATTCAGAGCTCTGAGAAAATAATAAACAAAACCAAATAAAATGAGTTCATCTACCCGGGTAGTGTGTTTTTTCCTTTAAAGTGTATTTTGGTGAGATCTCAGTGCTTATCTGTACGATGAGGTGAAGAAATCCGGAGTGAATCGATCCTCTTGACGGTTGAGACGCTCCTCTGCACGCCCGCTGGATGTCCTCTGCTCTTCACGTCCTCTGCTAATCCGCTGAATGTCTTGCGATGACTTCTCATCAGTCTCTTTTTCTTTCTTTCTCATCAGCTGTGAAATAAAAAAAACCAACCTGCATAAGCAGGGCAAAATTATTTTTAAATCAAAATCAACATCACCATCACCAGATCTGGCATTTTATCACTAAATAACTAGCCTAAATTTACTGTACAGTAATAAATTTAACCATTATAGTTGCTGCACATGTAATATAATATGATATCAATTTACCACACAGCAACATGGCCATCATCTCTCAATTATCATCTTCTGTTCTGTAGTTCTTATGACTTTTAACTCAAATTCTAATTTTCTTGAATTCCAACATTACTCCAGTTGTTTTTTTGAATAACATCAACCATCAATGAGACATCATTTTATAACACACACAGAAAATATCACATCTTATTTACATGAATTTCTCATCCTACTGAATAGAATGCATTGACTCGGCTATGCTAGCTAGCTTAGCATTGGCTTTACAGGCACTCACCGGAGTATCATGAAATCCCGAGACAACTTCGACTAGTTTCTCCTCTCAACCCCGTTTGGAACGGATTTCACTCAGAAGGACCTTAAAACTAACTTAAGATTAAGTTGAGTTTTGTTTTATCTGTAAATACTTTCTGTTCAGCGTGCTTTGTCTTCTTTTTCTGCTCAATGTGGTTTGCTTTAGTGATGGGTCGGTCGCGAACGAACCGGTTCAAAGAGCCGGCTCTTTGAAATGAACGACGGGAGCCGGCTCATGATTGGGAGCCGTTTTTTTTTCCCCAGGAGCCGATTGTTTTGTTTTTTTTTTTTTTTTCTGCGAAAGCCGCATGTGATTGGTCAAGATGCGGGGTGCCGTCTGTCTGCGCTCAGCATGAGGGGGACGAGTGTGACATTCCCTGCGTTCCGAATCGCATACTTATACTTTTTACTTTTAGTATGTACTGCAGCTGCCCTTACAAAGTATGTAGTTTAGTATGTATTGGGACATACTAATTCTTTTTTTCCCTACTAAATAGTATGGTAGTATGGGTATTGGAACGCAGGGTGAGTGAGCAGGAGAAAGGGAGATGGGAGGGGGTACACGCACGGTGCACGCGGCACACAGCACACTGAGCGCAATGGGGGGAGGGGAGGGGCATACGCAGCACAGTGACAGAGCAAGAGAGGAGAGAGGAGGGAGCGAGAGATTTGCACAGCACTTCAGGCAGAAAAAAAGAGACGGCAAGCTGCCAATTTCAAAGGTGAGAGATGGCTGACAGAAAAAGAAGCAAAGTGTGGAACCATTTCAATGCAGTGGACAGTTCAAAGGCCGAGTGTAGGCTGTGCAAAGTCAAATATCTTACAGAGCAGGATCCACAAATAATTTGCACAGACACATGAGGACTGTTCATCCCACAGTCGAAATAGAAGAAAAAAGACAAGCAATGGAACCTGCTATTAATGAAGGTGCTAGTACTTCTACTGCAACTGTTGCTGCTCTAGCCTCACCCACATCACCACAACCACCTAGACCTACAGTCCAGAGGTCTATGAGCCAGTTTCTGCAAAAGACTATGACCCCAGCAAAACGAAACAGTGTGGACGAGGAACTGGCAAAAATGATTGCGAGAGATTTTCAGCCATTTTCTATTGTAGAAGACAAAGGATTCAGAAGCTACACCCATGCTCTCAATCCAACATATTCACTCCCAAGCAGGAAAACACTTTCACAAAAAATAATTCCAGAACTGTATTGCAGAGAACGCGAGTCACTCCTGGAAAGGGTAAAAAAAAAACACTGCTGTTTGTCTCACAACTGACTGCTGGACATCCCGAACCACCACATCCTACATGTCAGTTACATGCCACTTTGTTGAAAAGTACAAAATGGTGTCCTGTCTGCTGGATTGTTTTGAATTCAGTGACAAACACACGTCTGAGAATTTAGCAGAGGAGCTGCTCAGAGTGGCAAAAGAGTGGAATGTAGAGAATAAGGTTGTGTGCTGTGTTAGTGACAATGCAGCTAACATAACTAAAGCTATCAAAACCCTGAAATGGACCCACCACCCCTGTCTTGCACACACAATAAATTTGTTTGTGAGGGATGCTCTGAAGGTGATGAAGCCCACTGTGGATAAAGTGAAGGCCATAGTGGAATTCTTCCACAGGAGCACAACAGCCACTGAGAAGCTCAGATCTACCCAAAGACAGATGGGCATGCCTGAGCTGAAGTTGAAACAGGATTGTGTAACGAGGTGGAACTCCACCTTCCACATGTTCAAAAGGATTCTGGACTCCAAGGAGGCAGTCATTTCCACCCTGGCTGTAGTTAATGCACAGGTTGATCCTCTGAGCCAAGAGGAATGGGAGGTACTGCAGGAGGCATGCACTGTTCTGGAGCCATTTGAGCAGGTCACTGTGGAGATTAGTGCAGAAAGGTACAGTATACAAATGTTATCATGTTATTACTCTTAATATTATTCAGTTGTCATGTTTATTAGTTGTTGTTGTAGTTGTTGCATTATTAGTATAAAAAGCATATTAGACATGACTGGATAGATAATAATAATATATATTGCTAAATAAAACAAAGCGTAATTTTAACACTTATTGCACTCTTTTTCAGTTATGTTACAGCCTCAAAAATGCTGATAGTGTGCAAGGGTCTGCAGAGAGTGACAGCTGAGCACCAGACCAGTTTAACTTTGGGAAAGGTAAAGGAGTTGGTGGATGCTCTCTGTCCATCAATGGAACGGAAATTCCACAGAATGGAATATAACACTGTTCTGTCGGAAACTACCATTCTGGACCCAAGATTTAAAAAGCTGGCATTCAGTGACAACAGAGCAATTGATGAAGCTCTGCAGAGAATTGCTGCAGCAGCAGCAAGATCAAGCCAGACAACTCCACTGCCCGGGGGCCAAGAGGGAGAAGAGGCAGCACAGCACGAGCCAGAGGAACCACAACAGACATCAGCTGTTTGGAGGTTCTTTGAAGAGCGAGCAAGTGGTGAACAAAGACAGAATCCTTCTGCAGATGCACACCTGGAAGTGAGATCATATCTCGAGGAGCCCCTTCTCCAGAGAGATGTAGACCCACTGAGCTGGTGGGAGTCAAAGTGTGCAATCTACCCACGCCTTACACATGTGATGGCACGTAGACTGTGCATTGTTGCAACGTCTGTCCCCTCGGAGAGAATCTTCTCCAAAACAGGGCAGATTATAAATGAAAGGAGGAACAGGATCAATCCATCAAAGCTGAGGCACTTGGTGTTTTTGAATGCCAATCTTAGCTTAAGTGCTTTTACCAGGATGCTGCTATTTCTTTTTGTATTGTACATTTTTATTTTTATTTTGTTGTGATGTTTTCTTGATGTTGTCTTCTTTTACTGTATATAGTTTTATTGAGGTGGTTCTTTGTTTTGATATTTTATAATTTATTTTATAGCACCCTTTTCCATGTTCAATAAATAATAAACATTTAGATTTTTGATATTATGAACACTGGTCATTCATTTTAGCACTTAATTTGGTAATAAAATAATAATATAATATCATATAATATCATATAATATAACAAATAATCTGAGGAGCCGTTTGGGAGCCGAAAGAGCCGGAATTCCAATCACTATCAGGAAATGAAGCCGGTACGGCCCGGTCAACATCTTGGGCTGTCAAATGTCTACAAGACTACCTGACAAACACCGGGCAAACAGCTGATTTCTCACCTGTAAGGAAAGAAGAGCTAAACAAGATCCTCCGTGAATTTTATGGAGCTTTAATTTCTATAATAAAGAGAACTAGAAAATTTCCGCGCGGAAATTTTGAGAGTTGTAATAGCAGGTTCCTTGGGGTCCGTTGCCGGGGGGCTGCTGCCGGGGGTGCGCGTCAGACCTCTGGCTGAATGGTATGGTATACTGTGTGGCTGCTAAGGTGCTGCAAGGCAGATGCTATGCTTTTCCTGATGGTTGCTATGCTGTTGCTAGGCGGTTCCTATAGTGTTCTTGATGGTTCCTAGGGCGTTGCTAGGCGGTTGCTATGGTGTTCTGGATGGTTGCTAGGGCCTTGATAGGTTGTTTCTATTGTGTTCCTGATGGTTGCTAGGGCGTTGCTAGGCAGTTGTTATGGTGTTCTGGATGGTTGCTAGGGCCTTGATAGGTTGTTTCTATTGTGTTCCTGATGGTTGCTAGGGCGTTGCTAGGCAGTTGTTATGGTGTTCTGGATGGTTGCTAGGGCCTTGATAGGTTGTTTCTATTGTGTTCCTGATGGTTGCTAGGGCGTTGCTAGGCGGTTGCTATGGTGTTCTGGATGGTTGCTAGGGCCTTGATAGGTTGTTTCTATTGTGTTCCTGATGGTTGCTAGGGCGTTGCTAGGCAGTTGTTATGGTGTTCTGGGTGGTTGCTAGGGCGTTGCTAGGCGGTTGCTATGGTGTTCTGGGTGGTTGCTAGGGTGTTGCTAGGCAGTTGCTATGGTGTTTTGGGCGGTTGCTAGGGCGTTGCTAGGTGGTTGCTAGGGTAGTTAGGGTGGCTGCTCTGGGGTTGCTAGGGTGTTTGGGGTCATTGCTATAGACTTCCATTAGTGTCTGGGGTCAGTGCTGGGATGCATTGGCTGCACTAATGAAATGCCTCAGAAGATTCAGCACCACGGACAGTACCTACTGAGGCGGATTCAGCACCACGGACAGTACCTGCTGAGGCAGATTCAGCACCACAGACAGTGCCTGCTGAGGCAGATTCAGCACCACGGACAGTACCTGCTGAGGCGGGTTCAGCACCACGGACAGTGCCTGCTGAGGCAGATTCATCACCACGGACAGTACCTGCTGAGGCAGATTCAGCACCACGGACAGTACCTGCTGAGGAAGATTCAGCACCACGGACAGTACCTGCTGAGACAGATTCAGCACCACGGACAGTACCTGCTGAGACAGATTCAGCACCATGGACAGTACCTGCTGAGACAGATTCAGCACCATGGACAGTAGGCTACCTGTCAGATTTTCCACGGAGATGTGAGGCTTTAACTTTGTTCTTGTTATTAATGTTTTAATATTTTCAGTTATTAATTAGCCTATTAATCATTATTAATTGTCTTAACGAGTTTCCTAGGCCATTGATTCAATTAATTTGTCGATGTGTTTGCATCTTTACATTGAAATGAACATTTAATAAATCAACAAATCTGTGAAAACTGTCGTCTTTATTTCACAGGTAAATTGATAAGTGATTCTATAACTCTGTTCAGCCTTAATGTTACTGCTTACTGTCCTTACTTTTGCTGCTTAGCCACATCATTGTCATCATTGTTAACTGAATGTACATGTCTCCTCATGTCGCTGCACATGTTCCCTCACAGACATGCGCAGTGACATGGGTAAACTATAAGGAGCACTACAGCACTTTACAAATGTACTACCTCCTCTCAATTCATTTTAGCACTGCAGCACTTTACAACTGTTACCTCCTCTCAATTCATGTGTAGCACAACTCCCAACAAGAAATCGTGTTCTGGTCCCTGCATTGTTGCATCTCCATCCCACTTGCCCACCTTTGACAGCTAACCCTTAACCTCAACAACTTTAATGAGCACTGCAGCACTTTCCATGAGCACTGTAGCACTTTATATCTTTGGTTTTTATTGTGTTTCTTGGTTTCGTTGTGTTTCTTAATCCACCTTAGCACAACTCCAACAAGAAACCCTGCTCTGGTCTTTGCATTGCTGCATCTCCATCTCATTTATCCATCCCTGACAGTTCATCTTGGCCAGTTTTATTTTATTGTATAACTGATTGTCTCTCTTTTAGTGCCTTTGTCTGCCGGTCTCTGTTTCCCACATGGATATGCTGTATTCTTACTCCAAATTTTATGTCTCCTGTGTCCCTGTTTTTATGTATTATGACCCGTGTGTCTCGTTTTTTGTATATTTTAATGGTTCTTTAACATCATGGCGGAGGACTGCGGTTGTAAAGTAGCCTCTGGCTAACACCGGCGCATTTACAGCAATGTTAATTAATGTGCACTGTCCTGTCTAAATAAATAAATACAATAAATAAATAAATAAATAAACATTAATCGGAGCTGACGTTAAATTGGAGTGACACACCCCCAGCTGAAATAAAACATCTGCCGGTGAGTTTATGAAAAGACAGATGTTTGTTGTGGCGCCGACACTGGAAAGCAGTAACCTGTATTTCAATATAACTGTTAATATAAGTTGGTTGTAGATAAAGATCAGCTGTGCTGCTGAGTCGTTGTCACGGCAACTGTTAGATTAAAAATGACAGAGAAGTCGGCAGAAGTATAACTATCAGTCCATGATTTTTTTTCCCCCAGTGGATATTCTAGTTCCAACATGATTGAGTTATCAAATCAGTTTTGTGTTGCTATGTTTTCTATTTATTCAGTTTTGGGGGATCACGATGTCTAGAAAACATGATAAGCCCAAGTTGGCTGACTAGTTACCGTCAGATCTCATGGATTTCCACTGAAACAGAGAGAATACCAGCAAAAAACTTTGATATTTTGAGAGCGAAATGCCCACAGTATGGATACATTTTGATTATACATATTATTTTGCTGGTAATAGTTGTATAATCACATTATTACATTTGAGGGTGTGCTTGACCGTCTCGTGTAATAATGCTTAATAAAAAACAGTGATCATGGCAATATGGCCTGTATCATGTTTGACATAGCGCTTCACATTCACCTGCTGCATCTCAACAGGGTTTACTCAACAGTCACGTCAATCAACAGATTCACCTGTATCTGTCAACAACACAGGATTTACAGCATTTGAAAAATAAATAACAATAATGAACAATACAATCAGCAAAATATCCATTTCTAAACTTGCACACGTTCGCGTTTTCATTTCACACTTCCGTCTTCAAATCACGCCAGGGTGGTGGATATCGCAGATTGAAACGTAAATTGTGACAAGTTGTGAGGCAATTAGTCTAATGGCTGTAAACATGAATACCGTGGTGACACTCGTGCGTAATGCTGCGCGATGGATGCCTTGGCACTGCTGGAACGTTATGCAAACGGGAGGATCAGGAGGGAACGAGTTTTCAGAGACCATGAAGATTTCCTGGCCCATGATGATTTAGATTCCCTAGAGCAATGCTCTTGGATCTGTGTGCTGAACTGGGTCCAGTATTAGAGAGGCTAACCCTGCGGAACCACGCTGTCCCTGTTCAGGTACAGGTGCTAACAACTCTGGGGTTTCTGGCAACCGGCTCTTACCAGCACGAATTGGCCGACAGGTATGTGTTTAATATCATCAACAATATAATGTTCAACTCTCTGCCGGAAGCCACTTTTGGGAATAATATAATTCTGTGACATTATCTATAGGCAAGCCCGGAGTGGCTAATCGGGAGGACCGGGACAATTCCCGGTGGGCGGGTCTGATGTTTGGGCCGCGAGGGCCGGTGTTCACTTTTTTTTATCTTTTATTTTTTTGGGGCCGGTGTTCAGTCATGGCAGTGGGTTGATCACCTATGCTGCTTACCGCTGTCCCTGGGCCGCCTCCGCCTCCACTGGCAGCTCTTTTTTTTTTTTTTTTTTTTTGCAGACGCACCCTGACGTAACACGTCCGTGCACTCGGTCAGTGGTGTTTCAAAGATGGAAAATAGAAAGAGCAAGGGTGCCGCAGAGAAGGCTAGAATTAAAAAGAGGAAAGCTCTGGAAACAGACGCAGCCCAATGTGCTAAAATTGGCAACTTTTTCACTAAAACGAGCTCGCCGTTTGAAACGACAAATGAGGACGATGAAACGGGTAAGGCAACATTTTGAACTTTGCTTGCAAACCACCGTTCAAGTTAATTAATTATCAAGTCAATGAATTGTGTGGCGTTGTGACATATAACATAACGTTATATAATTTAAATAATAGTATGATGCGACGCCACATAACTGGGAAACTTTGTCTTGTAGCCCATCAGAGTCAGAAGCAAGATCCAGCACCAAGCACCAGCCATGAGCCCACAAGTCCAGAGTGGGTAGGTAAGATTGCTCATTGAGTGAATATTAATAGAATGAATATAATGAAGAGTATGGTGTAGACCTGCTCTATATGAAAAGTGTCCTGAGATGCTAGATGATTCAGCACTACATTAATGAAACTGACCTGAATTGATCAGAAGGCTTTGTAAAAAGGGGAGATTTGTGCTGAGAATTTTTAAAATGTGATTTGGTGTCAGAAGCAGAGCCAGGAGCCAGTAGTGATGAGGGGATTGCTCCTGTCAGTATGGAAGGAACAGATGAACTTTTGTAACAGAGTGTGTGAACAAGCAAGCATTAGTTCCAATATAACCACTTTCTATGCTCAAACGATAGTAGGTAGTGACCCGTTATATTTTTTGCTATTAATAATAATAGGTCGTGATCTAAACTGGGCCGGTCTGAGGCATAAAACTCCAGGACTGAAAATGAGTCCCACTACGGCCCTGTCTATAGGTCTGGGATATCGCAGCTCTAAGCGCAATAATGCCTGCTGTCTTGGATGGCATTGTTAATGTGACCAGTCGATACATCAGATTTCCCTTCATTGTGGGAGAACAGGCCAACAATAAAAGGCAATTTGCAGCAATGTCCGGTTTTCCAAATGTAATCGGCGCAATGAACTGCACTCATATTGCTATAAGGGCTCCACGTGATGAATATGTGTATGTTAATAGAAAACATGTACATTCTGTTAATTCACAAGTCATGTGACTCCAACATGCACCTGACAAATTTAGTGGCACGATGGCCTGGCTCCACACATGACTCCTTCATCCTGACACACAGCCGTGTAGGGAACACACTGCAGGCAGGCGCTGTGCGTAATGCCTGGCTTCTTGGTAAGTCAATAAAAAAAAAAATAGACTCTTCGCTATAACCTGCAGGTGACAGTGGCTACTGGCTCTTCACCCCCGTTCCAAACCCCCAGAGCGCGTTTAAGAAGACAGCAATGAGGCTGAGTTTTTAACAAGTTCTTTTAATGTGTTTGCTATCTCAGACATAACTTCACACATATTAGTCATAACTGTTCTAATTTCTTTAAGTTTGTCAGTTATGACATTCATCGCACTAATCGTCTTCCTCTGGTTTTGCAGAACAGTGTCAGTCAGCACCTGGCCACTGGCAGACGCACCATGCGCTCAGGGCGCACTGGTGCTGGGGACAGCTGGATCCTCGGCGCTTATGGCCCCCTCGCCCGGACTCTCCTCACTGGGACCACCCTCGCCCGGACTCTCCTCACTGGGACCCCCCTCGCCACCTGCCGACTCAGGATGAGGACCTGAGGACACCAAGACACAACACATTAGCCCACTCTCAGCCAAATCTGTGTCCCCCTACTTCTCTGGCACAATGCCCTGACCCCCACCTGTTGCTGACACACTGGCGGTGGGCCGTGGGTCTTATTTTAGCCTCCACCTTCCAATCCGACCTTTTTTTTTTAACAGCGGTAACAACGTGTTGCCACTCGCGGCACTTCCTCTTATTTGTAACGCCACGACTGTGGCTGCCAAATAAGACAGACTTTCTCCTCTCCACCTCACCCACAGGCACCTCGATTTCCGTATCTGTAAAATCCCGTTTTTTTTCTCCGTCCTCTCCGTGGCTGCCGTGATTAACCGTAACACACCATTGATCAGCTGGCTCATTTAAATATGCATCAACATTCATGAGATGCTTTGCATTGACCATTTATGGTTGAATGTGGGCGTGTAGTGGGCGGAGGATGAGACGGAACCTTGTAGGCCTTGTGTGGACTGTGATTTATAAAGGGAAATTGCTTGCAGGTGTGCATACTCATGATTTATAAGTCTGGATTTTTTTTTTTTTTTTTTTTTTTTTTTTTTTCTGCGTACGCAATTTTTGGCTTTTGGGCGTATTTACACTTTTAGAATGGATCATACGCAATGCTTTATTAATGAGGCCCCTGATCTGTGGCTCTGATTTCAGAATCAGAATCAGTTTTATTGGTCAAGTATGCGTTCACATACAAGGAATCTGATTCCGGTAAACTTTAAACTCTCAGTGCAAATAGAAAAAGTGAACAATGCAAATTTGAACGTAAAGAGGCTGATCTGATTTCTTCTTCCATATGGACATATTCACAACAACCAATTATATTTAAGGCAGAGAGAGCGAAGATTTCCAGTCTGTTATTATGGAACGTGGAGATGGCAGCAGATTTCGGAGCTGGCTTGTTCAGATTCAAATGGACGGTGATTCATGAGAAATATTTCTCAGCTGTTTACAGTGTTGGCATGGAGGACAAGAAGCTCTGGAATGAGAACTCCTCCAAACTGTGGATTTCAAAGCCATTTGTAAAAGTTCAGAAGCCTGCTGTTCACTTTGATATTCTCTGGATGGATGAAAAGCATTGAGAGAACTTCCATTCCTGTCCACCTGGTGGCGCTCACGCTCCATAAACAGAATGTGAAAGTGAAAGCAGAGCCTGGTGCTGCTTTGAACGGGCCGTGCTGCTCCCTCTGTGCTGAAAGTTGAGATTGTCCATGTTGCTGCTGTGAAGCAGCTGGACTCCACTGGACTGGCCGCTCTCCCTGCAGCTCAGGACAAGTCCTTCATCCTGAGCAGCCCCTTCATGTCTCTGACAGCTTCTACGCTCTCAGCTGGGATGTGGCTCTGACGTTTCCACACTGTGACACTGAAGTCATGAGGAAGTGACTGCAGCCTCGGAGCAACAGGAGAAGCAGCGGCGTCTTCTCTCTC
This sequence comes from Myripristis murdjan, assembly GCF_902150065.1. Lineage (NCBI taxonomy): Eukaryota > Metazoa > Chordata > Actinopteri > Holocentriformes > Holocentridae > Myripristis > Myripristis murdjan. Next base: position 1,450,283 of record NC_043980.1, on the reverse strand, counting down.
TGGGTTTCCTCTCCACATGAAGCTGGAAAGTCTCTTGGATTTGATGTGGATGTGATTCAGCAGGTAAAGACCCAACCAGGGATCAGTACAGATGTTTGTGTCTCACAGCTGGAAGACTGCAGAGCAGACTGGGATCACAAGATGGTGGGAGGGTCTGTCAGCATGGGATTTATATGTTTTACTGATCTAATTAATTATTGTACTATTATTTTCAGCACTGATGTCTAACACTGAAGACAAACTTTGTCTAAAATGTTTTACTTGACTCTTGTTTTTAATGGTAAAGTCAGTGTCAGGTAGACTGTAACCTGAACACACCTCATGGATCAAATATGTTGTAGAGCCAGTCTGAGAGCTTGTAGAGGCTTGACTGAAGTTTCCTTTTTCTGCTGTTGACTCATGGAGAGAAAAACATGTCAATCATTTATTTGAGCTGTTTTACTTTTATTTATTTATTTATTTTTTTTACATTGCTATCACCGAACACTCAATACTGACCCTTTGGCAAATGAGTAAATTAACTTTTCTTTCAAAAAAGATACAAACAAAAAAGAATATTGGCAGAATTATTACCAGAAAATCAAAAAATTAATGAGTAAACAAATAAACATGATTTATAACTAATATAAATACATATTTAAACTTATCACCAGATTCTCTGCAGAAAATGAAAAGCCAAAATGCAGTGAATGTTGCTGAGAGGCTGAAATGAGAGCTTTGTAAAGGTCAGTAGTTTCCAGTCCATGTGTGCAGAGTCCCAGAGGATTCAAAGTCCTCTGTAGATGAAGCTGCTCAGTGGGTTTGATGGAAAGGGCGGCTGCTCTGAGTGTTACGTCCACTCTGTATATGTGACATGGTGCTGACAGGAAGACAGCACACATCCTGTCATGGAAAGCTTGTTGTCATCAATCAGCCGCTGTGTTTGTGTCAAGGTGTCGGCTCGGCTATGGATGTGTGTGAGGAGAGAGAGGAGGGGCTCCCTGTCTCCAAGAGATCTGGACCTGGACCTGGACCTGGACCTGGACCTGGACCTGGACCTGGACCTGAGCCCAGCTGTGTGTCCATGAAGAGTGACCGGTCGATGGTTAAACCTTTTCACTTTAAAGATAGAGATTCTTCTGTTAATACGTAAGTCATTATTATGTGAGTATGTTAGTGTTGCTAAGAAAGTAAAACAGTGTTGTTCATAGAGACACAGATCCCTTCACTGTGTTCATGATGTTTCTATCAGGATCCAGCAGGAGAGACCAGACTCCCCTGGACCCAGCTGTGTGTCCTTCAAGAGCGACCGGTCTATGGGTCGACATTTTAATTTCAAAGGCACACAGCCCTCTGCTGATGATGGGTAATTATTTAAAGATCCAGAATGGGTCCGGCCCCTCAGACTCTGTTGACTGAGTTTCCTCCTTCAAAACATCACATCCAATAATCAGAGCAGCTTCTAACATGGAGCTCATTTTGTGTTTCTGCCAGGATTCATCCTGACAGAGCACAGCACCTTTAATCACGTGTGTGTGTGTGTGTGTGTGTGTGTGTTTGTGTGTGTGTCTGTGTTTGTCTGTCTGTGTGTGTGTGTGTGTGTGTGTGTGTCCTCAGAGTCCAGCAGCAGAGCTCAGAGGTTCCCAGTGGTCAGTCTGCCCAGGAGCATCAAACACACCTGGCCTCCATATTTCTGGTGTGTACATTTTTATATCAATATCAATCTGGTTTTAGGATGAACCACAGTACCGACACAGCCCTCCTCAAGATTGTCAATGATCTCAGGTTTAACATGGACTCACAGAAACTTTCAGTCCTGGTGCTACTGGATCTAAGCACTGCTTTTGATACAGTAGATCACCACATTTTATTAAACAGACTCAGAAACCTGGTGGGCCTCTCTGGTACTGTTTTTAACTGGTTTTATCCCTATCTTACAGATCGACATTTTTTTGTAAGTTTGGATACATATTCCTCAAGAACCCATGAAATTAAGTGTGGGGTGTCTCAAGGTTCGATTTTAGGTCCAATACTTTTTAATCTCTATATGCTTCCCCTTGGGGACATCATCAGGAGTCATGGCATCAATTTTCACAGCTACACTGACGATACACAGCTCTACATTGCCGTGTCCCCTGATGATACAGGGCCTATTGATACCCTTTTAAATTGTATTTTAGCCAGCCCTCGTGCACCCTGAGGTCCTCCGGTACCAGCCTTTTAACTGTCCCCAACGTTAGAACGAAAACTCATGGTGAAGCTTCATTTTATTATTATGGCCCACGTCTGTGGAACAGCCTGCCGGAGAATCTCAGGGCTGCTGAGACTGTTGATGTTTTTAAGGGCAGGCTCAAAACCCACCTTTTTAATCTGGCTTTTATCTGATTCTATTTCCACTCTTTTATGCTGCTTCTATTGTTTTTATTGTTTTTAGTTGCTCGCTAAATAATTTCTTTTTACTTTTTAATACATATTTATGTTGCCTGTATTGTTTTATCGCTTTAATTTATTAACACTAATTTATGTTGCTATATTGTTTTTTATTCTTTTTAGTATTGGTCGTATTTTACTCTGTTGTCTTTTAGTTTTTAACACCAGTGTTTTCCTCATGGGGGCCCTCCACACCGGGAGCTGTGTCTGGCTTGCCTGCAGGGGGTGCCGTCCTGGGGGTTGTCCTGGCCTGGATGGTTGGGGGCCCTGCTCCAGGGCCTTATGGCCGTGGTGTGGGCTCCTGTCTGTCCGTCTCGGGGTGGTCTCTGTGGTGGTGCCCCCTGTAGTCGTGGGCTGGGACGCCTCTCGGTGTGGATGGCTCCCAAAGACTGAATAGTGTTTCCTCATCTGGTCCCTTAGTGCTCAGCCATATTTTATTTTGTCTTTGGGTTGGGTGCTGGGGTGTGATGGGGTGTATGCACATATGAATTATGTTGTATTTTTGTGTGTGTGAGTGTGTGAGTGCGCATGAGGGGCTGGGGGATTGGGGGGTGTATGTCTTCTAATGTAAAGCACTTTGTGTTGCATTTCTTTTATGTATGAAAGGTGCTATATAAATAAAGTTTGATTTGATTTGAAATAAAGTTTGATTTAACTGCAGCGATATGACACCAGAGCGAGTGCTGTTCTACTGAACATCAGCTCTCATGGAACGCCTCTCGTCCAATCAGATTGCTCCACTGGCACTAACTGTTGTATAATGAACAACAACGTTCAAACTGAGCAGCAGCTCAGGTCATAATCGTCTCCATGCTGCACTTTGGACTTTCAGGCTCTTCAACCTGGATCTGATTTTGTGTTTTGGGTCCAAATTTCAAAATGGAACTTGAATTCTTTGATTTTTCTGTTGCAGCTGCTGGAGGAGAACATCAACACCTTTGTGAAGAAGGAGCTGAAAAACCTCCAGAGGTCTCTGAGTCCAGATTACCCAGAATGCTCAGAGAGGCAGAGGGAGGATGAGGAGGTGTTGGACGGTGAGGAGGAAGAGCAGAGGAGGAGCAGCAGGGAGGCTTTTCTGCAGATGACACTGCACCTCCTGAGGAGAATGAAGCAGGAGGAGCTGGCTGAGCGTCTGTGGAGCAGTAAGAGGCTTTAACTCCTTTAACAGGATGGAAAGGAGGAATGATGGGAAAGCTGAATGTTGGTGTTATAAAAATTGCATTTTAATCTTATAAAATTACATTATATTACCATTATTTCCATGACACTATATAGAAGTGTGTAGACAGTAGTTTTCCACTCTTCACCCAAGTGAGAGTGTAATATGACCTTGTATCCTTGTATTGTAGCTGGATTGTTGAATATTACCATATAAGGATTCATTTCCTGTTAGAATAGAATAGATAACTGTTGATGTGTGAACAAGTGCCTCAGTGAGAGGTCGCTGCCCAATGGGGTAAGCTACTCACTCCTTGCAAGTAAAAATTTACTACTCAACTGGGCGTTGTCTGTCTCCTTTGTCAGGAGGTGATCTCAGAATTTTAGTAACAGTTGGCATTTGTAACCTCTGCTGGAAATTAAGGCATTTCTAAAACAGGAGCTCAGCAATCCCAGATTGGAAGGGAAATGAGCACCATCCTCATGGAGAACCTTGTTAAATTGTTGATTTGTTCATATTTGTGTAAAATGCTGAACACAAAGTTGACATGGAAAATGTTGCCTTTCACATTTGGCTGCAGACAGTCAGGACACGTTTTTCCACCAGCAGCTATGAGCTAAATGGATGCCATGCAGCCACAACTCAGATACATTTACCAGCAAATATTCACATTTCTCTCATTAATGTGACATTCACTGACTGATGTTTTTGTTGTTTGTTCATTCAGAAACTGCCGCTGCAGCGTGCCAACGTGAACTCAGATCTAAGCTGAAGAAGAAGTGTGAGTGTGTGTTTGAGGGGATTGCTAAAGCAGGAAACCCAACACTTCTGAATCAGATCTTCACAGAGCTGTACATCACAGAGGGAGGGAGTGGAGAGCTCAATGAGGAACATGAGGTCAGATGGATTGAAACAGCATCCAGGAAACCAGACACACCACAAACAACAATCAGATGTGAAGACATCTTTACACCTTTACCTGGAAGAGATGGACCAACCAGAGCAGTGATGACAAAGGGAGTGGCTGGCATTGGGAAAACAGTCTTAACACAGAAGTTCACTCTGGACTGGGCTGAACACAAAGCCGACGAGCATGTCCACTTCACATTTCCATTCACTTTCAGAGAGCTGAATCTGCTGAGAGGGAAAAAGTTGAGCTTGGTGGAACTTGTTCATCACTTCTTCACTGAGACCAAAGAAGCAGGAATCAGCAGGTTTGAGCAGTTCCAGGTTGTGTTGATCTTTGATGGTCTGGATGAGTGTCGACTTCCTCTGGACTTCAACAACAACCAGATCCTGACTGATGTTACAGAGTCCACCTCAGTGGACGTTCTGTTGACAAACCTCATCAAGGGGAACCTGCTTTCCTCTGCTCGCCTCTGGATAACCACACGACCCACAGTGGCCAATCAGATCCCTCCTGAGTGTGTTGGCATGGTGACAGAGGCGAGAGGCTTTAGTGACCCACAGAAGGAGGAATACTTCAGGAAGAGATTCAGAGATGAGGAGCAGGCCAGCAGAATCATCTCCCACATCAAGACGTCCCGAAGCCTCCACATCATGTGCCACATCCCAGTCTTCTGCTGGATCACTGCTACAGTTCTGGAAGACGTGTTGAAAACCAGTGAGGGAGGAGACCTGCCCAAGACCCTGACTGAGATGTACATCCACTTCCTGCTGGTTCAGTCCAAAGTGCAGAACGTCAAGTATCATGGGAGAGCTGAGACAGATTCACTCTGGACTCCAGAGACCAGGGAGATGATCCTGTCTCTGGGAAAACTGGCTTTTGAGCAGCTGGAGAAAGGCAACCTGATCTTCTATGAAGCAGACCTGGCAGAGTGTGGCATTGATATCAGAGCAGCCTCAGTGTACTCAGGAGTGTTCACACAGATCTTTAAAGAGGAGCGTGGGCTGTACCAGGACAAGGTTTTCTGCTTCATCCATCTGAGCCTTCAGGAGTTTCTGGCTGCTCTTTATATCTTTGTGACATTCATCAACTCTGGAGTCAATCTGCTGTCAGAAGAACAATCAGCCTCCAGGTGGTCTGCATTGTTCAACAAGAAATCTGAACTAAAACTCCTCCTCCAGAGTGCTGTGGACAAGGCCTTACAGAGTCCAAATGGACACCTGGACTTGTTCCTGCACTTCCTCCTTGGTCTTTCACTGCCGACCAATCAGACTCTCCTACAAGGCCTGATGACACAGACAGGAAGTGGCTCACAGACCAATCAGGAAACAGCTAAGTTCATCAAGGAGAAGATCAGGGAGAATCCCTCTCCAGAGAGAAGCATCAACCTGTTCCACTGTCTGAATGAGCTGAATGACCATTCTCTAGTGGAGGAGATCCAACAGTACCTGAGATCAGGATGTCTCTCCACAGAGGAACTGTCCCCTGCTCAGTGGTCAGCTCTGGTCTTCATATTACTGTCATCTCAAGAAGATCTGGAGGTGTTTGACCTGAAGAAATACTCTGCTTCAGAGGAGGCTCTTCTGAGGCTGCTGCCAGTGGTCAAAGCCTCCAGGAAATCTGTGTAGGTTCATAGAAAACTGGACATATTAAATACATGATGCTTTCTACTCAAGAGAGAGAAAAATGACAGCTGTTTTCTTCATGTTTGATTCCTCCTCAGGCTGAGTGGCTGTAATCTGTCAGAGAGAAGCTGTGCAGCTCTGGCCTCAGTTCTCAGCTCCCAGTCCTCTAGTCTGAGAGAGCTGGACCTGAGTAACAACGATCTGCAGGATTCAGGAGTGAAGCGTCTCTCTGCTGGACTGGAGAGTCCACACTGCAGACTGGAGGCTCTCAGGTCAGGATTCCTCAACCTGCTCAACACATGACCAGTTCAGTCCTGATTTCCATGCAGATTCATGTCACTGAACACATTCCTAAGCTGTGTAGGTTTTTGTGAGAACACAAAGCAGATGATGTGGTGGACTGATTGTGTTTGTGATGGTGTGCAGGCTGTCAGGCTGTCTGCTCACACAGGAAGGCTGTGCTTCTCTGGCCTCAGCTCTGAGCTCCAACCCCTCCCATCTGAGAGAGCTGGACCTGAGCTACAATCATCCAGGAGACTCAGGAGTGAAGCTGCTCTCTGCTGGACTGGAGGATCCAACCTGGAGACTGGAGGCTCTCAGGTATGGAGAGACATACACAATGTCTTCTAGAGGCCTGAGGAGTATTGTTTCATGTTGAATGGTGGATATGAGTGACGTGGTCTGCTAAATCCTTCATAGGGAAGGTTATTTACTGCCCATGTTTCCATCCTCAAAGAGAATCTGCTGCTCTGACTCTGTTTCTTCCTCCAGGGTGGACCATGGTGGAGAGCAGAGGTTGAAACCAGGCCTGAGGAAGTGTAAGTGTGGATTTAGTTTGATTCATCAACACAAAACCTTCAGCTGTTTAGATGGTGCAGCTGCAGTTTCTGCTCTTTGTTCTCAGCTGCTTTTACCTGCTGAATTCATTCAGATCCTGCTGTGAATGAAGAGGACGGCTGACACCATGTGTCTTCATCAAAGTGTAAACAAATCAATAATCAAACTGTTACTAAATCAGCAGATAATAACCACAGCAGGTCTGTTGTGTCTTGTTCTCTCCATCAGATTCCTGTGAACTCAAACTGGACACAAACACAGCAAACAGAAACCTCGTCCTGTCTGAGGACAATAGGAAGGTGACAGCAGTGAGAGAGGAGCAGCCATATCCTGATCACCCAGAGAGGTTTGAGGACTGGGAACAGATCCTGTGTAGAGATGGTCTGACTGGTCGCTGCTACTGGGAGGTCGAGTGGAGAGGAGAAGTTTCTATAGCAGTGACTTACAGAGGAATCAGCAGGAGAGGAGTCAGTGATGACAGCTGGCTTGGATTTAATAAAAACTCCTGGAGTCTGATGTGCTCTGATGGAAGATTCATTGCCAGACATAATAACAGACCAACAGTCATCTCTGTCCCCTCCTCCTCTAAGAGAGTGGCAGTGTATCTGAACTGGCCTGCTGGCTCTCTGTCCTTCTACAGTGTCTCCTCTGACACACTGATCCACCTCCACACCTTCAGCAGCACCTTCACTCAGCCTCTGTACCCGGGCTTTATGGTTGGGTCTGGTTCCTCAGTGTCTCTGTGTCAGATCTGAGGAGTGAAAGTCACGTCTTCACACTGCTGATCAGAGACAGCTGCTGACATGACAGTTCACTGCAAAGACATTTTTATAAACTTACTGAACTATTTATGAGCAGAAAAAACCTTCAGGAACAATCAGAATCAGAAATACTTCATTGATTCCTGAGGGGAAACTTCTCAAGAGAAGAATTCAATTACAAGAACTAGAAAAATAAATGAGAAATATAAAAGTATGTGCCTTAGCATTATTAAAAAAAAAAAAAAAAAAAGTAAGTGTATTATGTATAAAGTTGTAAAAAAAAAAAAAAAAAAAAAAAGATTATGCATCATGTGTAAATATGTGCATCAGTCCTCCAAAATATTGCAGCAGTAAAGACATACATTCATCATGTGGTTGACATCAGCTGTGGTGACAGACTAAGCCTGACTTGGAAAGACGATGTGTGACGTGGGCATGTAAAGTCCTTTGAGACTGAAATAGTGTGTAGAAGTAATTCTGAGACTGGGCTCTAAATCATGTTGAACTCAGTGAATGTGTTCCTGCTGCAACCTGTGCATGTCAGACTGAACACACAGCCCATTCAGTGTGTGTGAACGCTGTCACATAAAGTGTTTTTACACTGAGACGCTGTTGTGAGGAAGGACGTCGTGCTTTCAGCTGCTTCTGTCTTCTGAAATGCTGGGATCATCATTCTGACCACCCACAAGGAAATTGTTTTTCAGACTGAAAACGCGCAGATGTCGGAGCTTCCAATGTGCCACCTAAACGCTTCAAACCACTGTCAGACTGGATAATGCTGATCCAGATACCACGGGATCTGGATATCCAGACTCTGCATTTGGACTGGTTTGGTTTGGTTTGGTTTCTTTATGTATACAGATAAAAAATATAAAAAGATACAGTATAAAATTTTCAAGGAAACATGAGGGAGAATTGCCTAAAAACCCTCAAGGGTCTTGATAAGTGGCATTCTCCTGGCAGCAAAAATTACAGCAAATAATTACAGCAATGAAGTGTACACAATTTTGGTATCTATAGTTTTAGATATAGCAAAAATAGCATAGCATAGCACTTTGACAACAATGCATCTAATAAACATAGAGTGATTTAAATAATCTGACTTTTGGTATTAAATTGATCCAGATTCCTGCTGTGAGTTTTGAAAACCCCCAAAGGCAGCATTTAATCCTGATTTCAGGTTGGACTGGATTACAAAGTCCAGGTCCAGATCTTCTGGATTAGAAACTTCGTAATCTTCTTTGGAAAAACTCAGTTTTCATATTTAATCCAATCAGATCACTTTCATCCTGGAGTTTTGAAAGTTTTGAAGTTTTTGAAAAACCTCTGCCGACTGAAGGAACATTTCAGGAGAATCTCAGTCTTTGTTTTAATTAAAGGGCCAGTCAAGGCATTGATGATTATCCTTTAATTTAGCAGATCAGGGAGCAGTGAATTTTTGATAGCTTAACAGTGAACTGAACATGTTAGTTTCCATTTAATGAGTAAATTATGTTTTTATATTTTTAAGTGACATTTTAGGGATAAATTCAGAAATACTAATATTAAATATATGCAATGAGGTTAAAAGCATTTAAAAGTTAAAAACTCTTGATTTCCTCACTCAGGAGTTCAGTTAAAGGACCCAATAACATCACACACACATGCAGTTACTGCGTGTTAGTGTTACTGTCTAAAGAGAAAAAACTGTCAGATTTAACAAACTGATCACTCAGTGCTCTATAAGACAGGTAAGTACAGAAAACAGATGAAGCTTGACTGGTGAGAGGAGGAACAAGGTGCAGCATCTCAAATATCTGTCTGCTGTGACAGTGGTCCTTCAAAGTGGCTGAATCTCCTGCAGAACAGCAGCTGCTCGGTTTAACCACTAGAGGGCAACCCGAGGCCCTGTTTACACCTGGTATTAAAATGCATCTCCATCTGCATCTCAAGCCGTCCTGTGTCTTCATCCCGTCCCCAGAACGTGGACTTCCAGCCCCCCTGTCCTCTGGAGGTGTTTGAGCTGCTGGTGGTCCCGGAGCAGCCGTACCCTCTGATCTGCCTGGGCCTCAGCCGGGGGTCCGAACCCACCCAGCCCGTCGGCTTCCAGACCCTCGACCCCAACTCGTCCTGTCCCGAGCTCCGGGAGTCAGGTACCAACACCTCAGGGCCCTCATCACAGGAACGTCCTGTCTGAGCTGTGTGGTAACCATGGTAACTAGGTTTGGGATTTACAGATGAAGAGTTCCTAGGCCCACGCTCCGACCCTAACTTCATGAAATCTTAAATAGACTCCTCTAACTTTAATTTGAGTGTTAGGCCGTCCTAACTGTAGGTAGTGAGGGCTCACTTCTTGAATCCGTATGGCTGCTCTTTAGTTGCTTTGACAGAACCAACAAATGCCAGCAGGCTGAACTTATATTCCCCCACAAGCCTTATGGCAGACTGAACCATGTGCCAAGACAAGATGTTGGTATGGGAAGCGCTCTGGTTTCCATTTTGGTTTTTGTGGGTTTGTGAAGGTAAACGGTCCGGGACACATTGGCAGAAATGTCGTCGGGACCTAAAATTCTGTTCGAGAAACTTTCGACTTGTGCAATAAAAGAAACGGCAACGGTCTCCGGCTTGTTTCCAGCTGCACCAGAAAACCTGACAGATCAGCCGTCATCCCCATTAACTACATGTTAGCTTTAGCATGAGGAGAAAAGCAGTATCGGTTGCTAGGTAACAGATGTAAAAGTTGATAAGTGATGTTGGATTGAGTATTTTGGATTTCCTGAACTGAGATTAAACAGGATGAAGTGAGATGAGGAAGGATTCCTAATGGCAAACTGGCAAACCTCCTGTCCTACACTCTTCCTGTCTTAGTTTAAGATGTCAGACAGGGAGTTTCTGTAATACGTCCAACATTTAGCACATTTAAGTAATATAAGTTAATTATAATATAAGTTATATTTTTATTATATTGGCCTGGCCAGGGACTGCAGGTGGAAATTTGCCCTCTTAATCTTAATTCCTAATTCTGGCACATTCATTGTCCACTTCAGATAAACTAATAAAATAAAATAAACAACAAGCTCAAAAGTTGAGTAGGCTTCAGTTGCTCCATCACCAACGTCACAAACAGCCAGCCAGAGGTCAGAGGTCAGAGGTCAGAGGTCACAGCAGCAGGACAACAGATGGAACAGGTATTCCTGTGAGTCTGGAATGATGATGATGATGATGATGAAGAAGAAGAAGTGAAGGTAAAGACATTTTTTATCTGAAATTGTCGCACCTATGAAAACAAATACGACTTGTGTCAATCATGTTGACACCGACACCTCTGTCCATCATTGTTTTCCTTTTGCCTTGTATTGTTAATCTTGGCAGCGAATAGAATCAGGAAACGCATCGGACTCAGCGTACAAGGTTTCTGTGCGTGACGATTTTTATTGGATGATGGATTTAAAAAAAACACATACGGTTCTCACATGTTCTCCTCCTCCAGAAAACCCTCAAACCTGCGTGATCCATGTCACCCAACTGGAGAGAGACGCCATCCTGGTCTGCCTGGACCGTAAGTTCATTATTTACACATCAAAAAATAAGAACCACAAAGAAACCACAGATTGTGCAGGTGAAACAAAATAATAATAATAATAATAATAATAATAATAAAACAAGGGGCTTAGTGCTGTCAGAAGGAACCATAAAAACAAGTAAACACGTTGGCCGTCTCCAGTGGTGTGTCTCCCGGCTGCCCTAAGGAAGTTCCTCATGTTGTTACCTGTTGATTAATTTGAATTCAGTTTAGTTCCAGGTCTGACAGCTCAACATAAAACCAGTGATGATGATAAGGAACAGCAGGGACCTCAAGTCCTTTATCAATTAAAGAGAGATTTTTTTTTTTTTTTGGTTATTTGTTAGTTGGTAATGTGCTGATGTTTATTTCCTGTTTTCTGCAGGTTGTATAAAGATCGTCAATCTGCAGGGGAAGCTGAAGTCCAGCAAGAAGCTTTCAGCCGAGCTCACCTTCAACTTCCAGATTGAGTCTGTTGGTAAATCACCTTAAACCTCCTTGAACCGTCATGAATCCCTTTAAACCCCCTTAAGGCCTTTTAGCCTTGTCAAACCAGTCAGAAGCACATTAGTGTGCCGTAAACCACCTTAAACCATCTTAAGGCACCTTAAGACCCCCTTAAACGTCTTAAGCCGCCTTCAACCACCTTAAATCAGCTGACACTCTTTCTGCTAACCTTAAAGCCAACCACCTTAAACTACCTTAATCCCCTTTTGTAAAGCACCTTAGGTCTCCCACAACAGCCTCAAGCACCTTGAAACACTTTAAACTGGCCTCCCTTTCACATCTATAAATCTAAACCAACCAAACCTAATCCAGTTCACACTACCTCAGCTCACCTTAAAACACCTTAAACAGCCTGAATTGACTGTAAACTACCATGAACCAACTTGAACCACTTAAAGGTACCTTAAACCACCTTATCCCTCTTTACACCACTTTAAAGCACCACTGTGAAGGCACCTTTAATCTCCCTCAGCCACCTTAATCCAGATTAAACATCCTCAGACCACTTTAGAATACCTTGAACCACCTGAATTCTACGGAAACCACCATGGACCACCTTAAACCAGTTCAGACCGGCTCAGTGACCTTCCTCTCCCCTCCTCTTCTTCAGTGTGTTTACAGGACAGCGTTCTGGCCTTCTGGAGACACGGCATGCAGGGGCGGAGCTTCAAGTCTAATGAGGTAATTATCCAATCAGAGACTGGCACCGCCACCCTGTCGGTCACCATGGTAACATGTCTTATTTTTTCTGCAGATCACTCAGGAGATCAGCGACAGCAGCAGGATGTTCCGCCTGTTGGGGTCCGACAGGTGAGACAGCCAGTTTACCTGTCTCTCCACCCATCTGTTCACCTGCCTGTTCACCCGTCTGTCTGTTCACCTGTCTGTCTGCTCACTTGTCTGTTCACCTGTCTCTCTTTTTACCTGTCTGTTCACCAGTCCGTTTACCTGTCTTTCTGTTCACCTGTCTGTTCGCCTGTCCATTTCCCTGTCTGTCTGTTCATCTGCCTGTCTGCTCACTTGTCTGCTCACCTGTCTGTTCATCTGTCTGTCTTTTCACTTGTCTGTCTGTTTACCTGTGTGATGGCCTGCTGGTGGCACTACAGGAAAGAGCAGGAGATCATGACAAGTATCCCCATCCAGGCAACGACATGACATGACCCGTCAGTGATGTAGGTCAAAGGTTGAGGTTGGGGTCCGGGGCGGCTTGGCAGGTCAGAGGCTTCTCTGTGGGCCTGCAGCCGGACGCTCCTGAATGTGAATGTGCTGATTTTGTTGTTGTTCCTGTTCCGGCAGGGTGGTGGTGCTAGAGAGCAGAGCCACAGACCACCCAACTGAGCCCAGCAACCTGTACATCCTGGCCGGACACGAGAACAGCTACTGACCCCCAGATCAGGACCAGACCAAGACCAGACCAGGACCAGACCAGGACCAGACCAGGACCAGATCAGGACCAGATCAGGATCGGACCAGTCCTGTTCTGATCCCATCCTGTTCCGGTGTCAGAGAATTGGACTGGTTTCCTCTGAAAGTTTCCAGAACCAAATATGTTCACTTGCCTTACTGGTACGTTTCTAGTGTCATCAGTGCCAATCCAGACTGGAACCCTGACCTTGCTGGTCCAGTACTGGTGCTCTTGTCTTATTGGTGGACGGAGGGTCCAACAGTGTGCAGACTGAGCTGAGCCACCGCCTCCAGCCGGTCTGTCCATCCGGACCGGCCCTCTCGACCAGAACTCCCTGGAAGAAGAGATCTTCTATCTCAGTGGGACCTTCCTGGATAAATAAAGGATGAAAAAATCAAAACCCGGGAAGCTGCTGGACAGAGTGCAGCTAAATGCTGATTTGTAGTTCTGTGTCAAAATGTCACCATCCCAATTTCCAAGGCCAAATGATTGAATTTACTTTATTTTCACATCCTGTGACTCGCCCCAACCTGGATGGGATTATAAGACGCCAAAAACACAAATATATAGTACATTCAGTGATGCCCTAACTAAGCAGTGCTGTTACATGGTCATTAAAATGCTGTTAAATAGATCATTAAAATGATCTATTTAAAGGTCAGATCAGTGATGCTGGATCAGTTTTCTTGTGCTTCACAAGCATTGAAATGAACTTTTTATCATTCTTATTTTATTTATTTACTTATTTATGTATTTGGATCCCCAGTAGTCACAACCAAGTCAGCAACTCACAAGTAAACATCACATCATCATGCAAAAGAATGATGTAACTACAGAAAAAAAAAGAATTAGCAACAATTATACTTCTAACAGTGATAATAACAGCAATGACAGCATGTGCCCACGTTCTGTCGACATAATCAGCAAAACATGTGATGCCGCTCAGAAATGGTAGTCGTACTGAAGACAGAGTACGACGGTCGCTGCACAGAAAAAAATATAAGGAGCTGGAGCTGGACCATTTTTCCCATTTTTTTTTCTTGTAAATTCAACTTTATTATCAAAAATATAATAACTGAACTGATACACAATACTGAATGATCAAAATTGTCCCCCAACTGCAGATTTGCTGTGAAACTGATAACGACTGTGCCATATAAAGTATATTTGTGAAAAAAAGTATATTTTTTGAGCATTGTCTTCCACTCATTTGAAGCACTTACTAACACACTTCCTATCACATAATTAGACCTTTACTGAGATGAGTTACACTAACACAAATGATGTTGAAATTTCTAGTTTTCAAAAATGTAATAACTAAATTGATAACTAATTAACAGCTCAAATGCAACTCACCCCTTCACAGATGTATATGCAGCTGTTTAAGTCCTATGTAATTCACATTATTTTAATTATTATTAACAGGAGACAGGAAGAACAGAATAACATTGTATTACATTAATGTCATGTACCTTTTATTGTGTTTTGCAGGAAAGACATTAACTGGATTATTACATTATACAGTACAAATGGTTATTACATTAATGGTTTATTACATCAGTGGGATGTTATCACATTGACAGCTGCGACATGCATGCATGGGATTAAAGTTATAATAATTACAATACTTTATTTCTATAGCACCTTTCATACAGCGGGTGTTGCTCAAAGTGCTTCACCATAAAGTGAAAAAAAAAAAAAAAAAAAACAGGTATAAAATTGAAAAGACAATATAACAACAGTGCAAATATGGCACCATAAAACCAGTGAGTCGATTGAAAAACAGAATAGAAACAGTAAAACAAATGTCAGTAAGATACGTAAAAGATGGAGATGAAACAAGATTTAGAAACAGCAAGATATGTTGAAACAAAGGAGGACATAAAAACAAAAAAATATGTAAAAACAACAGAATAAAAGAATAAACACAGGAAGTGTGATAGTTTAGGTCAGTGTTGAATAAATCAGCTTTTCGTTGTGGTTTAAAAACGTCCACAGAGCTCGCTGCAGCTCTTCCAGCCTCGGGGAGGGAACGAGTTAAAAACGTCTTCGCTGACGATTCTCTTGTTTATGTGACAGTTTGTATTTTAAAAAGCAGCAGCAGATGATCTGAGAGGCCATGAGAGATTATAATTAATCACAAAGCATCAGTGTGGCAGGCTGGTCCTTAACCCACTGAGAGCCTCTGAACACGTAAAAGAAGTTTTTGTTTTATTGTTTATTGTTGTTTATGGCCATCATGGAGCCGGATGGTGTCAGAGCAGTGCAGACCAGCAGAGTGGCAGCTGGTGTTTTGACACAGAACTACGACCCGGCCCTGACTCTGAACCAGCAGCACAAACACTACAGGACTCTGAATCTCCTCCCTCCGTCCCGTCAGACCCTCCACATGCTGCCATGGAATAACTGTACATATGTTTACTGTGTACTCTGTGTGTGTGTGTGTGTGTGTGTGTGTGTGTGTGTACAGTCTGCTGGTGTGAGCGGCATAACGCTGCCTTCACCACCTGTGGTTGTTAGTTGTTACTTGGAAAGTGTTAACGTGTCTTAACTGGTTGGAACAGCCACTTGTTTGTATTTATATTTGTAAAAAAGTTACTCACGTTTCATTGGCTGTCAATTGTGACCAATAAGCAGAGCCCCAAGAACACGTGTGTCCACCTGCAGGGGGCGCTGCAGAGGCCGAGCAGAGTGTCAGCTCTGTAGATGATAATCCTGCTCCTCCTGCAGGGGGCGCTGCAGAGGCTGAGCAGAGTGTCAGCTCTGTAGATGATAATCTGCTCCTCCGCTGCTTCAGAAGCTCCACATTTCTCTGAGCTCAGAGGAAGGAAATGTGGAACATTTAGGAAGCAGATGATTGGTTCTCCTGTGGTTCTGCAGCCAGTCAGCAGCACAGAGCCTCAATGCCAGTGCTAATCTGCTCACACTCACAGCATTTTACAGCCATGGATTATAATCTCAGTTTATAATCCTGTGTGCAGCAGAAATATGGACAGGAACAGTCCAGTTACTGATCAATATCTGGAATCAAATCAGATCAGTTTAGAGCATTGAGCCCCACTGACCCACACAGATTCTGCTCTGTTTAGCTCAGTGCTGCCCCCGCTGGACACAACACTGACCTGCAGGCTGTTACTTTGTCTTACAGCAGTTCAGATTTAAACCTCCACAGGTTTTGATACAAGAGAAAATTTGGACTTTTATTTCTTCTTTTGTGTTGATAAACATCTGCAGCTCCTAAAGGAAAAAAAAAATCACATTCTGCTGGTAATCAGCAGCAGGAGGTCAAATTCACAGTAAACAACACGTGAATGCAGCATCTGACCCAGGACGTTGCACAGCGCCACCTGCTGGAGCGCAGGGTGTTTGAATCTGACCTGAGACCAGTTTCTCTATCTCACCTGCCTGTCCTGTCTCTCTCTCTCTCTCCCCTGCCTGTCCTGTCTCTCTCTCCACTGTCATTGTCAAATAGAGCAGAAATGCCAAAAAATAATCTTTGAAAAAAAGAAGCTTTCTCTCTGTTTCAGCCCTCTGTCAACATGAAATCGCTGCTTCCGGGCACCAAAAACTCAAAGTCTGGAAAACGCTGTTTGAACACGCTGTTTTCTTCTTCTGTGGTGTGGCCAGTGAACAGGAAGCAGTTTGATGGCTGTAATCTCAGCGGCGGCGCTTTGGTCCTGCAGCTTCTCTGCACACGCTCACAATAAATAAATAAATCATTAATAAAGTTGCATTTTCAAAAAAAAAAAAAAAAAAAAAAAAAAACAAAGAACAGAAATAAAACGAAATGTGTATTCATGTGGCCTGTTTTCAAGCTGTTGGGGGTCAAAGGTCAGAGCTGTCAGTCTGTCAGTTTCATCACCAGCTGCCTTCTTTTTCATCGTAGATCCTGTCCACTCCGTTTCGTTTGAATCTCTGACAGGTTTCATGTTTTCTGCTCAGATTTGCACAAACAAAAAAAGACTTTCAGCCTGAATCCACTGAAGGTCCAGCTAACCTTAAAAATCACAAACGGTAATCCAGACGGAGGGACTTTGCCTTTGTTTACTGAATAAAGTCCAGTTTTGGTGGCGTGCAGGAGCGCTGCTGGCCGTCAGGTGTCCTGAGGCTGCAGATCAGCTGACTTGGAGTTTCTTGTTGGACTGTGAAAGTTTCCCAGAAGCCACCTCTGTGTGTCGTTCAGGTGCATGTGTTGTTTTAGCCTCATAATCCACAGCTCCATCTGTTTTCATTCAGAACGTCACAGCATTAAGTTGCCTTGTAACAACGCATCATGTCACCACCTGACAGTGTAATACAGTTTTCCTTCATTTTGTAATGTCTTGCCACGTTTTGTAATTAAAAACCTTGAACGTAAAATGCAACATTTTGCCTCGTTTTATAATATTGTACTACAGATGTTGTTACATACTGTGAGCTAATGCAGCAGTTACACTTATTTCTTTTGTGATTGATATGTAATAATTGAGTGCATTATGTAGTAACATTCCACCGCTGCTTATATCAAGTGCCACACCTTTTTATTATTCACTGAAATGAAATTGTGCTGGAGTGCACTGCACTTTGTCTACAATGATAATAGTAATCATAATCACTTTATTCATCTAGCACCTTTCAAAAACAAAATTACAAAGTGCTTTTCAAAAAAACTGATAGTACAAGTATCTCAGATCCAAAATGTGAGATATAAATGAGATAAAATAATTTCAGTATTTGCAACAATACCATCAGGGAAGAGAGGGCCATCTGATGAAAGTGAGTTTGAAGAGGAGATTTAAAAGAAGACACTGAGCTGGTCTGCCTGAGACCTCCAGGCAGGGGAGGCATCTGAGGGGCCCCAGCAGCAAAAGGTCCAGGTTGAGGAGCCAGTGGCAGGGCCCGGCCCGGCTGCAGGGGGTCAGCAGGTCCCAGAGCCGCAGCAGCCTGACCGCTCACGGCTTTCAAAACAAGCACAAATATCTCCAAATCAACCCCAGTGGAGGGCAGGAGTGTCATCCCAGACCTCCAGGACCCCCTGTCCCGTCCTGCAGGGTTCTGTTCCAGCTCTGCTCTTTCACACCTGATCCATTCAAGGGCTTCATGCTGATTGGCTGACACAGATCTACCTGAACAGGCCCTGCATGAAGGTGTGTGGGCTTTAACTGGGTCAAATGTGAAAGAGTAGAGATGGAATAAAAACCTGCAGGACAGGACAGGGGGTCCTTGAGGACTGGGGTAGGGGTTCAGTGTCTTGCTCAAGGACACCTGAGGCCTGTACCATAAAGCTGGATTTGGGCTTAGCGAGGTAACTTCAGGTTAACCCTTCTGGGTTTTCTGTACCATGAAGGTGCTTTACTTTTTATTGGGGTACGTTGCCATGGTAACATACGCTGAACACCTCACCTGCTCCGGAGCAGGTGAAGTTCAGGATAAGAGCTCAGCAGGTAGAAAAGCTCCACCTGCTGACCAATTAGCTCTCTTGGAAAATGGCCTGCCCATTGGCTGAGAACCCAGAGGATCGAGGTTCACAACTTGGGCTCCTTTTTTTCCAAGTTAGGCCGAGGATTTTTCCCCTTTCTTCTTCTTCTTTTATAAAATTAATACATTTTACTCAGACTTCTTATTTTGTTTGTTTTTCTCACATTTTTTTCAAGTTTGAAGAGAAGAAGAAGAAGGAATTTTTTTGTTTGTTTGTTTTTTTTGTTTGTTTTTTTTCCCCTCATGACTCTACACTGTCCAACCAAAAATTGATCCTGTAGACTGATGTAATGATTTTTAAAAATATTTTTGAAAATAAATGAGGGTTGAGCATGAGAGTTGATGCCAAATGTTTTACAGTCTTTAAGCGACAGTGAAATAATATTTTAACCAGCAGAATAAACACGAGGCATCAGATGCTTTATAAAATGAAATATCAAAACCAGTTGAATCAAAGTGGCGATTCTGCTGAAGCTCAAACTGAGGGCAGCGGCCCAGCGAGGGTCACCCCTCACTGTGAGAGAGGGCCAGTTCCTCTGCAGGAGTGTACGGCTGAGTGGGAGACACATTCATTTACTGAACACACAAATGTTACTGTAGTCAGATCTACTCATGCCGTCATGGTGGGGAAGTCAGATTATAATCCCACTAATTTACACATTGACACAGTCGGTGATTTTTTCCCAGCATTCCTTGCGGCTGTAACTGTGTTGCTTTTTGCCTGGATGATGGATTTATATTCCTCGTATTTATTTCAGATTATTGTCTGCTCCTCCATCGTAAAATTTATTTATCCTTTATTTTACCAGGAAGGTCCCATTGAGACACAATGTCTCTTCTTCCAGGGAGTCCTGGTATATGTGTGGCTCAGGTGGATTTTTCCTTGTCTGCGATTGGTCGTTTGCAGCAAACTCCGCCCTTTTTCTGTGAGCGCGCACAGATCAAGATTGGAAAAGCCTGGGTTCAGTTAGCGAGGTGATAACCGGCTTTATGGGACCCAAAATCAGGATTGCGGATGTCTGGTTAAGTGAAGCCCTGGGTAAGTTAATCCAGCTTTATGGTACAGGCCCCTGGACAGGCTCTCTGGAGGAACTGGAGATTGAACCACCAACCTTCTAGTTACCAGGCGACCACTCTGCCTACTCCTCCTCCATATATTGAGCCTATATGTAAATCTGTGATACAAAGGGATACAAAGAACAGCACAGTCATTTGAGTCTGCATGCAGTATTATAACAAATTATTAACAACAACAACAACAACAGTTATAATTGTAGCAATAATATTACATTTTATTTGTTTAGGCTTTTCCTGGCACTCAGAGACACTTCACAGTGAAAACAAGACAAATTCATATGAAATAAACAATATTATAAAAAAGGTAGGTGATTTAAAACAAAAAAGAGAGACAATAAAAACAGAGTCAGTGAGAAGCCTGGAGGGAGGACGGTGATTCATGAGAAATATTTCTCAGCTGTTTACAGTGTTGGCATGGAGGACAAGAAGCTCTGGAATGAGAACACCTCAAAACTGTGGATTTCAAAGCCATTTGTAAAAGTTCAGAAGCCTGCTGTTCACTTTGATATTCTCTGGATGGATGAAAAGCATTGAGAGAACTTCCATTCCTGTCCACTTGATGTCGCTCACGCTCCATAAACAGAAAGTGAAAGTGAAAGCAGAGCCTGGTGCTGCTTTAAACGGGCCGTGCTCCTCCCTCTGTGCTGAAAGTTAAGATTGAACAACAGGAGAAGCAGCGGCGTCTTCTCTCTCTGGGTTTCCTCTCCACATGAAGCTGGAAAGTCTCTTGGATTTGATGTGGATGTGATTCAGCAGGTAAAGACCCGACCAGGGATCAGTACAGATGTTTGTGTCTCACAGCTGGAAGACTGCAGAGCAGACTGGGAGCACAAGATGGCGGGAGGGTCTGTCAACATGGGATTTATATGTCTTAGAGAAATCAATATTCATTGTGCCGTCATGTTCACTTTTAATGTCTGACACGGAGGACAAAATCAACTTTGACTAAAAATGTTTAAAATAGCCTATGTTTTTTTTTTATTTTATTTTTTTATCCGTGTTCAACGTCAGGTCAGATAGATTGTAATCTGAACTCATTTCACTGGTGAACAAAGCAGGAAATACGCAGTGTAACAGTTTCTATCGGCTTGAATGAAGTTCCCGTTTTTTGCTGTTGACTCAATAAGAGAGGAAAACATGTTAATCAGTTATTTCACTTTTATTTTACTTTTATTTTTATTTTGTTACACTATCACTGAACATTCAGTACTGACCCTTTGACACTTCAGTAAATTAACTTAATTTATCTCCAGAAAAAGACACAAACAAAAATGAACATTTGCACATTTACACATTTGAACTTATCTCCAAATTCTCTGCAGAAAATGAAAAGCCAAAATGCAGTGAATGTTGCTGAGAGGCTGAAATGAGAGCTTTGTAAACGTCAGTAGTTTCCAGTCCGTGTGTGAAGAGTCCCAGAGGATTCAAAGTCCTCTGTAGATGAAGCTGCTCAGTGGGTTTGATGTAAAGGGCGGCTGCTCTGAGTGTTACGTCCACTCTGTATATGTGACATGGTGCTGACAGGAAGACAGCACACATCCTGTCATGGAAAGCTTGTTGTCATCAATCAGCCGCTGTGTTTGTGTCAAGGTGTCGGCTCGACTATGGATGTGTGTGAGGAGAGAGAGGAGGGGCTCCCTGCCTCTAAGAGACCTGGACCTGGACCTGGACCTGGACCTGAGCCCAGCTGTGTGTCCATGAAGAGTGACCGGACTATGGATAAACCTATTAAATTTAAAGATAGAGATGCTTCTGAGAATACGTAAGTCATTATTATGTGAGTATGTTAGTGTTCCTAAGAAAGTAAAACAGTGTTGTTCATAGAGACGCAGATCCCTTCACTGTGTTCATGATGTTTCTATCAGGATCCAGCAGGAGAGACCAGACTCCCCTGGACCCAGCTGTGTGTCCTTCAAGAGCGACTGGTCTATGGGTCGATTTGACGAATTTAAAGACTCACAGCCCTCAGCTGATGATGGGTAATTATTTAAAGATCCAGAATGGGTTCGGCCCCTCAGACTCTGTTGACTGAGTTTCCTCTTTCAAAACATCACACCCAATAATCAGAGCAGCTTCTAACATGGAGTTCATTTTGTGTTTCTGCCAGGATTCATCCTGACAGAGCACAACACTTTTAATCACTTGTGTGTGTGTGTGTGTGTGTGTGTGTGTGTGTGTGTGTGTGTATGTCCTCCTCAGAGTCCAGCAGCAGAGCTCAGAGGTTCCCAGTGGTCAGTCTGCCCAGGAGCATCAAACACACCTGGCCTCCATATTTCTGGTGTGTAAATGCAGCGATATGACACCAGAGCGAGTGCTGTTCTACTGAACATCAGCTCTCATGGAACGCCTCTTGTCCAATCAGATTGCTCCACTGGCACTAACTGTTGTAGAATGAACAACAAGGTCCAAACTGAGCAGCAGCTCAGCTCATAATCGTCTCCATGCTGCACTTTGGACTCTCAGCCTCTTCAACCTGGATCTGATTTTGTGTTTTGGGTCCAAATTTGAAAATGGAACTTGAATTCTTTGATTTGTCTGTTGCAGCTGCTGGAGGAGAACATCAACACCTTTGTGAAGAAGGAGCTGAAAAACCTCCAGAGGTCTCTGAGTCCAGATTACCCAGAATGCTCAGAGAGGCAGAGGGAGGATGAGGAGGTGTTGGACGGTGAGGAGGAAGAGCAGAGGAGGAGCAGCAGGGAGGCTTTTCTGCAGATCACACTGCACCTCCTGAGGAGAATGAAGCAGGAGGAGCTGGCTGAGCATCTG
Source organism: Myripristis murdjan (assembly GCF_902150065.1). Classification (NCBI taxonomy): domain Eukaryota; kingdom Metazoa; phylum Chordata; class Actinopteri; order Holocentriformes; family Holocentridae; genus Myripristis; species Myripristis murdjan. The sequence continues at coordinate 1,427,832 of NC_043980.1, read as the reverse complement.
TGGAGCAGTAAGAAGCTTTAACTCCTTTAACAGGATGGAAAGGAGGAATGATGGGAAAACTGAATGTTTGCATTTGTAACCTCTGCTGGAAATACAGACATTTCTAAAACAAGAGCTCAGCAATCCCAGATTGGAAGGGAAATGAGCGCAATCCTCATGGAGAACCTGGTTAAAGTGTTGATTTGTTCATATTTGTGTCAAATGCTGAACACAAAGTTGACATGGAAAATGTTGCCTTTCACATTTGGCTGCAGACAGTCAGGACTGGTTTTTCCACCAGCAGCTATGAGCTAAATGGATGCCATGCAGCCACAACTCAGATGCATTTACCAGCAAATATTCACATTTCTCTCATTAATGTGACATTCACTTACTGATGTTTTTGTTGTTTGTTCATTCAGAAACTGCCGCTGCAGCGTGCCAACGTGAACTCAGATCTAAGCTGAAGAAGAAGTGTGAGTGTGTGTTTGAGGGGATTGCTAAAGCAGGAAACCCAACACTTCTGAATCAGATCTACACAGAGCTGTACATCACAGAGGGAGGGAGTGGAGAGCTCAATGAGGAACATGAGGTCAGATGGATTGAAACAGCAGCCAGGAAACCAGACACACCAGAAACACCAATCACATGTGAGGACATCTTTAAACCTTTACCTGGAAGAGATGGACCAATCAGAACAGTGATGACAAAGGGAGTGGCTGGCATTGGGAAAACAGTCTTAACACAGAAGTTCACTCTGGACTGGGCTGAACACAAAGCCAACCAGCATGTCCACTTCACATTTCCATTCACTTTCAGAGAGCTGAATCTGCTGAGAGGGAAAAAGTTGAGCTTGGTGGAACTTGTTCATCACTTCTTCACTGAGACCAAAGAAGCAGGAATCAGCAGGTTTGAGCAGTTCCAGGTTGTGTTGATCTTTGACGGTCTGGATGAGTGTCGACTTCCTCTGGACTTCAACAACAACCAGATCCTGACTGATGTTACAGAGTCCACCTCAGTGGACGTTCTGCTGACAAACCTCATCAAGGGGAACCTGCTTCCCTCTGCTCGCCTGTGGATAACCACACGACCCACAGCGGCCAATCAGATCCCTCCTGAGTGCGTTGGCATGGTGACAGAGGTGAGAGGCTTCACTGACCCACAGAAGGAGGAATACTTCAGGAAGAGATTCAGAGATGAGGAGCAGGCCAGCAGAATCATCTCCCACATCAAGACGTCACGAAGCCTCCACATCATGTGCCACATCCCAGTCTTCTGCTGGATCACTGCTACAGTTCTGGAGGACATGTTGAAAACCAGTGAGGGAGGAGACCTGCCCAAGACCCTGACTGAGATGTACATCCACTTCCTGGTGGTTCAGTCCAAAGTGCAGAACATCAAGTATCATGGAAGAGCTGAGACAGATCCACACTGGACTCCAGAGACCAGGGAGATGATCTTGTCTCTGGGAAAACTGGCTTTTGAGCAGCTGGAGAAAGGCAACCTGATCTTCTATGAAGCAGACCTGGCAGAGTGTGGCATTGATATCAGAGCAGCCTCAGTGTACTCAGGAGTGTTCACACAGATCTTTAAAGAGGAGCGTGGGCTGTACCAGGACAAGGTTTTCTCCTTCATTCATCTGAGCCTTCAGGAGTTTCTGGCTGCTCTTTATGTCTTTCTGACATTCATCAACTCTGGAGTCAATCTGCTGTTCCAACAATCAGCCTCCAGGTGGTCTGCACGATTCAACAAGGAATTTGGACTAAAACTCCTCCTCCAGAGTGCTGTGGACAAGGCCTTACAAAGTTCAAATGGACACCTGGACTTGTTCCTGCGCTTCCTCCTGGGTCTTTCACTGCCGACCAATCAAACTCTCCTTCGAGGCCTGATGACACAGACAGGAAGTGGCTCACAGACCAATCAGAAAACAGTTGAGTTCATCAAGAAGAAGATCAGAGAGAATTCCTCCCCAGAGAGAAGCATCAACCTGTTCCACTGTCTGAATGAGCTGAATGACCATTCTCTAGTGGAGGAGATCCAACAGTACCTGAGATCAGGAAGTCTCTCCACAGAGAAACTGTCCCCTGCTCAGTGGTCAGCTCTGGTCTTCGTCTTACTGTCATCTCAAGAAGATCTGGAGGTGTTTGACCTGAAGAAATACTCTGCTTCAGAGGAGGCTCTTCTGAGGCTGCTGCCAGTGGTCAAAGCCTCCAGGAAATCTGTGTAGGTTCATAGAAAACTGGCCATATTAAACACATGATGCTTTCTACTCAAGAGAAAGAAAAATGACAGCTGTTTTGTTCATCTTTGATTCCTCCACAGGCTGAGTGGCTGTGATCTGTCAGAGAGAAGCTGTGCAGCTCTGGCCTCAGTTCTCAGCTCCCAGTCCTCTAGTCTGAGAGAGCTGGACCTGAGTGACAACCAGCTGCAGGATTCAGGAGTGAAGCGTCTCTCTGCTGGACTGGAGAGTCCACACTGCAGACTGGAGACTCTCAGGTCAGGATTCCTCAAGCTGCTCAACACATGACCAGTTCAGTCCTGATTTGCATGCAGCTTCATGTCACTGAACACATTCCTAAGCTGTGTAGGTTTTTGTGAAAACACAAAGCAGATGATGAGGTGGACTGATTGTGTTTGTGATGGTGTGCAGGCTGTCAGGCTGTCTGCTCACACAGGAAGGCTGTGCTTCTCTGGCCTCAGCTCTGAGCTCCAACCCCTCCCATCTGAGAGAGCTGGACCTGAGCTACAATCATCCAGGAGACTCAGGAGTGAAGCTGCTCTCTGCTGGACTGGAGGATCCAACCTGGAGACTGGAGGCTCTCAGGTCAGTGTTGATGAATGTTTAAAGGGTGACCTTGTGAGTTTAACATCAGGATTTAACAGCTAATTTACTTTCCATTCCCACTGGAATGGAAATCACTGAACTTTTGTTAACCAGTCTTCTTCTCACTCAACTTTACATACAGAATATTTAAACACTGACTGTCAGAGCTCATATATTAATCACATTAGATACTAGAGAGTAACATTTCTATGTCCACATATCTTTCCTCAGGCTGAGTGTGTGTAATCTGTCAGAGAGAAGCTGTGCAGCTCTGGCCTCAGTTCTCAGCTCCCAGTCCTCTAGTCTGAGAGAGCTGGACCTGAGTGACAACGATCTGCAGGATTCAGGAGTGAAGCGTCTCTCTGCTGGACTGGAGAGTCCACACTGCAGACTGGAGGCTCTCAGGTCAGGATTCCTCAACCTGCTCAACACATGACCAGTTCAGTCCTGATTTCCATGCAGCTTCATGTCACTCAACACATTCCTAAGCTGTGTAGGTTTTTGTGAAAACACAAAGCAGATGATGTGGTGGACTGATTGTGTTTGTGATGGTGTGCAGGCTGTCAGGCTGTCTGCTCACACAGGAAGGCTGTGCTTCTCTGGCCTCAGCTCTGAGCTCCAACCCCTCCCATCTGAGAGAGCTGGACCTGAGCTACAATCATCCTGGAGACTCAGGAGTGAAGCTGCTCTCTGCTGGACTGGAGGATCCAACCTGGAGACTGGAGGCTCTCAGGTATGGAGGGACACAGACAATGTCTTAGAGAGGCCTGAGGAGTATTGTTTCATGTTGAATGGTGGATATGAGTGACGTGGTCTGCTAAATCCTTCATAGGGAAGGTTATTTACTGCCCATGTTTCCATCCTCAAAGAGAATCTGCTGCTCTGACCCTGTTTCTTCCTCCAGGGTGGACCATGGTGGAGAGCAGAGGTTGAAACCAGGCCTGAGGAAGTGTAAGTGTGGATTTAGTTTGATTCATCAACACAAAACCTTCAGCTGTTTAGATGGTGCAGCTGCAGTTTCTGCTCTTTGTTCTCAGCTGCATGCTTACACCAAGTGAATATAACTTGAAAATTATATGATAGAGAAATCTCCACATCTCTATGAAGCAATATATGAAGTGTAAATGTAGTTTAGTTTGTGTCTAAATGTCTCTTCCAGATGTAAAGTGAATTTCCACAGCAGTTTGTGACGTCCATTCATTCAGATCCTGCTGTGAATGAAGAGGACGGCTGACATCATGTGTCTTCATCAAAGTGTTAACAAATCAATAATCAAACTGTTAATAAATCAGCAGATAATAACCACAGCAGGTCTGTTGTGTCTTGTTCTCTCCATCAGATTCCTGTGAACTCAAACTGGACACAAACACAGCAAACAGAAACCTTTTCCTGTCTGAGGACAACAGGAAGGTGACAGGAGTGAAGCAGAAACAGCCATATCCTGATCACCCAGAGAGGTTTGATGTTTGGAAACAGATCCTGTGTAGTGATGGTCTGACTGGCCGCTGCTACTGGGAGGTCGAGTGGGAAGGATTGGTTTATATAGCAGTGACTTACAGAGGAATCAGCAGGAGAGGAGTCAGTAACAACTCTGGGCTTGGATGTAATAAAAACTCCTGGAGTCTGAACTGCACTGATGGGAGATTCACTGCCAGACACACTAACAGAGAGACAGTCATCCCTGTCCCCTCCTCCTCTGACAGAGTGGCAGTGTATCTGGACTGGCCTGCTGGCTCTCTGTCCTTCTACAGCGTCTCCTCTGACAGACTGATCCACCTCCACACCTTCAGCAGCACCTTCACTGAGCCTCTGTACCCGGGCTTTTGGGTTTGGTCTGGTTCCTCAGTGTCTCTGTGTCAGATCTGAGGAGTGAGAGTCACGTCTTCACACTGCTGATCAGAGACAGCTGCTGACATGACAGTTCACTGCAAAGACATTTTTATAAACTTATTGAAACTATTTATGAGCAGAAAAAAAACCCTCAGGAACAATCAGAATCAGAATCAGAAATACTTTATTGATCCCTGAGGGGAAACTGGGTCAGTTGCAGTTGCTCAACTTCTCAAGAGAAGAATTCAATTATAAGAAATATAAAAACATATGCCTTAGCATTTGCTAAAAAAAAAAAAGATTGTGCATCATGTGTAAATATGTGCATAAATCCTACAAGATATTGCATCATGTGGTTGACATCAGCTGTGGTAACAGACTAAAACTGACTGGGAAAGACTTTTCTTGTTTTTCCACACAGGAGCGATGTGACGTGGAAACTGCTGACAGTTACCTCTGAAACTCTCAAGGTAAATAACATCCCTTAACTTATGTCTGACCAAAAGAAATGAAAAACGTCTTTTTAGAAGCAGCACAGGCACAACAAAAGCACAGAACATCACATCAAAAGCCTCCCTGACGTCAGCCACAGCCTCCAGGCCTCTTATGTGGTGTCTTTGCTCGTAGCTGAAGCCAAAAAACCATCACCCATCACTGAAGAGCTGCTCCTTCCAGCTGCTGCTGTACTGGCCCAGACCAAGCTGGACAAAAACACAGCGGAGAAATTAAAAAGTGCACCTTTGTCAAATGACTGTTTGCAGCAGAACAGATGAAATGGGAACAGACATTGTTGAGCAAGTTGTGGAGAACCTTGGCGACTCTTTTTCACTCCAGCTGGATGAATCCACAGATGGCAGTGGAAATGCACAACTTGTTTATTTTACCTGAATATTGTTGAAGTTTGAAATGTTTTTGAGCCTGTCTGGTCACCATTTTCACTACATTAGTTTGAATCTCTATGTTTTAGTGATGGAGAAGGAAACAAAGATCAGCAGGGTGATGTACACCTGTCTGTTTAATTTATACATTAATGAATTATATGTATCACTGTGGATTTCCTTTGTTAAGCAAATATTAGATGAATGTGGTTTTTCTTATGTTTGGTCAGACCAGAGATGTGATAACACTGAATGGCTGAAGATGGCAGTTGAGCAGAGGTTAAAGGATCAGTTTGTGCAGAAATGAACAACAGAATATGTCCTCATGTGATTTATATTGTGAATTTAAAGAGGTTTCTAAGTTTGAAAAATATTTACTCTGTGAAAATAAGAAGTAATTTTCACACTTCTAATAATAGACTTCCTAAAATAACAGGTAGATACAAGGGTCTGGAAAGGAATGAAAGGTTTTGTAATCGGTGTAATGACGGCCACCTGGGAGATGAATATCATGTTTTGTTTGAATGTAAACATTTTAACCATGTCTAAGAACAGAAATAAGTACTTGCCTAAATATTTTTTAAACCGCCCATCTATGTTCAAATGTATAGCTTTACTGAAGACTGATATTTTAAGAACAATATGTAAATTGGGTGCTTTCTTGAATAATGTTTTGCCACTCTTTAAAAGATTGAGTGCAGGCTTGTTTTTTTCTGTTTTATCTGTTTATTTCGATCTGTGATGACTCATTCTGACTGTTCATCATTTATTTTGTAGGCTATTTTGTCTTGTTTGTACTCCATACCACAGCTGTGGCGAAGAGTTAATAAATATGACGAATATGATGAATTTAGAGATGAATTATTAAGATTTTAAATGTTTAAAATCATTTTCTTTTCAAATGAGGGAGAAATAGTAGTCGTGTTTTTAGCCTCTTTGACAGTTTTAAAACAACTTTTTCATGGGTAAGCAGTTTTAATCAAAATATAGTCATAGCAGAGCATTTTTACAATTTTTAAAATGCCTCTTTAGGGGGTCTTTAAGATTTTAAATGTTTAAAATGATTTTCTTTTCAAATGTTTAAAAATGGAAGATGTTTTTCAGTTACAAAGTTTAATAAACCAGACACTGATGGCACAGTGCTGTTTTACCACTTTTTCCAACCAAAAGCGCTCTGCTCTGGTTAGAGGGAACTGAAAACATATTTCATAGGGGGGACATCGCTGCTCTGGAGGTACACTATATTACCAAAAGTATTTGCTCACCTGCCTTTACTCATACTATGAACTGAAGTGCCATCCCATTCCTAACCCATAGAGTTCAATATGATGTCGGTCCACCTTTTGCAGCTATTACAGCTCCAACTCTTCTGGGAAGACTGTCCACAAGGTTGAGGAGAGTGTTTATAGGAATTTTTGACCATTCTTCCAAAAGCGCATTGGTGAGGTCACACACTGATGTTGGTCGAGAAGGCCTGGCTCTCAGTCTCCGCTCTAATTCATCCCAAAGGTGTTCTGTCGGGTTCAGGTCAGGACTCTGTGCAGGCCAGTCAAGTTCATCCACACCAGACTCTGTCATCCATGTCTTTATGGACCTTGCTTTGTGCACTGGTGCACAGTCATGTTGGAAGAGGAAGGGGCCCGCTCCAAACTGTTCCCACAAGGTTGGGAGCATGGAATTGTCCAAAATGTTTTGGTATCCTGAAGCATTCAAAGTTCCTTTCACTGGAACTAAGGGGCCAAGCCCAGCTCCTGAAAAACAACCCCACACCATAATTCCTCCTCCACCAAATTTCACAGTCGGCACAATGCAGTCTGAAATGTACCGTTCTCCTGGCAACCTCCAAACCCAGACTCGTCCATCAGATTGCCAGATGGAAAAGCGTGATTCATCACTCCAGAGAACGCGTCTCCACTGCTCTAGAGGCCAGTGGCGGCGTGCTTTACGCCATTGCATCCGACGCTTTGCATTGCACTTGGTGATGTGTGGCTTGGCTGCAGCTGCTCGGCCATGGAAACCCATTCCATGAAGCTCTCTGCGTACTGTACTTGGGCTAATCTGAAGGTCACATGAAGTTTGTAGCTCTGTAGCAATTGACTGTGCAGAAAGTCGGCGACCTCTTTGCACTATGCGCTTCAGCATCCGCTGACCCCTCTCCGTCACTTTACGTGGCCTACCACTTCGTGGCTGAGTTGCTGTTGTTCCCAAACGCTTCCATTTTGTTATAATAGAGCTGACAGTTGACTGTGGAATATTTAGGAGCGAGGAAATTTCACGACTGGATTTGTTGCACAGGTGGCATCCTATGACAGTTCCACGCTGGAATTCACTGAGCTCCTGAGAGCGGCCCATTCTTTCACAAATGTCTTGTTTCACAGTCTGCATGCCTGAGTGCTTGATTTTATACACCTGTGGCCAGGCCAAGTGATTAGGACACCTGATTCTGATCATTTGAATGGGTGAGCGAATACTTTTGGTAATATAGTGTATCTCAGATCCAAAATGTAAGATATAAATGAGATAAAATAATTTCAGTATTTGCAACAATACCATCAGGGAAGAGAGGGCCATCTGATGAAAGTGAGTTTGAAGAGGAGATTTAAAAGAAGACACTGAGCTGGTCTGCCTGAGACCTCCAGGCAGGGGAGGCATCTGAGGGGCCCCAGCAGCCAAAAGTCCAGGTTGAGGAGTCAGTGGCAGGGCCCGGCCCGGCTGCAGGGAGTCAGCAGGTCCCAGAGCCGCAGCAGCCTGACCGCTCACGGCTTTAAAAACAAGCACAAAGATCTCCAAATCAACCCCAGTGCAGGGCAGGAGTGTCATCCCAGACCTCCAGGACCCCCTGTCCCGTCCTGCAGGTTTCTGTTCCAGCTCTGCTCTTTCACATCTGATCCATTCAAGGGCTTCATGCTGATTGGCTGAAACAGATCCACCTGAACAGGCCCTGCATGAAGGTGTGTGGGCTTTAACTGGGTCAAATGTGAAAGAGTAGAGATGGAATAAAAACCTGCAGGACAGGACAGGGGGTCCTTGAGGACTGGGTTAGGGGTTCAGTGTCTTGCTCAAGGACACCTGAGGCCTGTACCATAAAGCTGGATTTGGGCTTAGCGAGGTCACTTCAGGTTAACCCTTCTGGGTTTTCTGTACCATGAAGGTGCTTTACTTTTTATTGGGGTACGTTGCCGTGGTAACATACGCTGAACACCTGACCTGCTCCGGAGCAGGTTAAGTTCAGGATAAGAGCTCAGCAGGTAGAAAAGCCCCACCTACTGACCAATCAGCTCTCTTGGAAAATGGCCTGCCCATTGGCTGAGAGCCCAGAGGATCGAGGTTCACAACTTGTGCTCCTTTTTTTCCAAGTTAGGCCGAGGATTTTTTTTCCTTTCTCCTTCTTCTTTTATAAAATTAATACATTTTTTCTCACATTTTTTCAAGTTTGAAGAGAAGAAGAAGAAGGATTTTTTTTTTTTTTTTTTTTTTTTTTTTTACTCATGACTCTACACTGTCCAACCAAAAATTGATCCTGTAGACTGATGTAATGATTTTTAAAAATATTTTTGAAAATAAATGAGGGTTGAGCATGAGAGTTGATGCCAAATGTTTTACAGTCTTTAAGCGACAGTGAAATAATATTTTAACCAGCAGAATAAACACGAGGCATCAGATGCTTTATAAAATGAAATATCAAAACCAGTTGAATCAAAGTGGCGATTCTGATGAAGCTCAAACTGAGGGCAGCGGCCCAGCGAGGGTCACCCCTCACTGTGAGAGAGGGCCAGTTCCTCTGCAGGAGTGTACGGCTGAGTGGGAGACACATTCATTTACTGAACACACAAATGTTACTGTAGTCAGATCTACTCATGCCGTCATGGTGGGGAAGTCAGATTATAATCCCACTAATTTACACATTGACACAGTCGGTGATTTTTTCCCAGCATTCCTTGCGGCTGTAACTGTGTTGCTTTTTGCCTGGATGATGGATTTATATTCCTCGTATTTATTTCAGATTATTGTCTGCTCCTCCATCGTAAAATTTATTTATCCTTTATTTTACCAGGAAGGTCCCATTGAGACACAATGTCTCTTCTTCCAGGGAGTCCTGGTATATGTGTGGCTCAGGTGGATTTTTCCTTGTCTGCGATTGGTCGTTTGCAGCAAACTCCGCCCTTTTTCTGTGAGCGCGCACAGATCAAGATTGGAAAAGCCTGGGTTCAGTTAGCGAGGTGATAACCGGCTTTATGGGACCCAAAATCAGGATTGCGGATGTCTGGTTAAGTGAAGCCCTGGGTAACTTAATCCAGCTTTATGGTACAGGCCCCTGGACAGGCTCTCTGGAGGAACTGGAGATTGAACCACCAACCTTCTAGTTACCAGGCGACCCCTCTGCCTACTCCTCCTCCATATATTGAGCCTATATGTAAATCTGTGATACAAAGGGATACAAAGAACAGCACAGTAATTTGAGTCTGCATGCAGTATTATAACAAATTATTAACAACAACAACAACAGTTATAATTATAGCAATAATGATACATTTTATTTGTTTAAGCTTTTCCTGGCACTCAGAGACACTTCACAGAGAAAACAAGACAAATTCATATGAAATAAACAATATTATAAAAAAGGTAGGTGATTTAAAACAAAAAAGAGAGACAATAAAAACAGAGTCAGTGAGAAGCCTGGAGGGAGGACGGTGATTCATGAGAAATATTTCTCAGCTGTTTACAGTGTTGGCATGGAGGACAAGAAGCTCTGGAATGAGAACACCTCAAAACTGTGGATTTCAAAGCCATTTGTAAAAGTTCAGAAGCCTGCTGTTCACTCTGATATTCTCTGGATGGATGAAAAGCATTGAGAGAACTTCCATTCCTGTCCACTTGATGTCGCTCACGCTCCATAAACAGAAAGTGAAAGTGAAAGCAGAGCCTGGTGCTGCTTTGAACGGGCCGTGCTGCTCCCTCTGTGCTGAAAGTTGAGATTGAACAACAGGAGAGGCAGCGGCGTCTTCTCTCTCTGGGTTTCCTCTCCACATGAAGCTGGAAAGTCTCTTGGATTTGATGTGGATGTGATTCAGCAGGTAAAGACCCGACCAGGGATCAGTACAGATGTTTGTGTCTCACAGCTGGAAGACTGCAGAGCAGACTGGGAGCACAAGATGGCGGGAGGGTCTGTCAACATGGGATTTATATGTCTTAGAGAAATCAATATTTATTGTGCCGTCATGTTCACTTTTAATGTCTGACACGGAGGACAAAATCAATTTTGACTAAAAATGTTTAAAATAGCCTATGTTTTTTTTATTTTATTTTTTTATCCGTGTTCAACGTCAGGTCAGATAGATTGTAATCTGAACTCATTTCACTGGTGAACAAAGCAGGAAATACGCAGTGTAACAGTTTCTATCGGCTTGAATGAAGTTCCCGTTTTTTGCTGTTGACTCAACAAGAGAGGAAAACATGTTAATCAGTTATTTCACTTTTATTTTACTTTTATTTTTATTTTGTTACACTATCACTGATCATTCAGTACTGACCCTTTGACACATGAGTAAATTAAATTAATTTCTCTCCAGATAAAGACACAAACAAAAATGAACATTTGCACATTTACACATTTAAACTTATCTCCAAATTCTCTGCAGAAAATGAAAATCAAAAATGCAGTGAATGTTGCTGAGAGGCTGAAATGAGAGCTTTGTAAAGGTCAGTAGTTTCCAGTCCATGTGTGAAGAGTCCCAGAGGATTCAAAGTCCTCTGTAGATGAAGCTGCTCAGTGGGTTTGATGGAAAGGGCGGCTGCTCTGAGTGTTACGTCCACTCTGTATATGTGACATGGTGCTGACATGAAGACAGCACACATCCTGTCATGGAAAGCTTGTTGTCATCAATCAGCCGCTGTGTTTGTGTCAAGGTGTCAGCTCGGCTATGGATGTGTGTGAGGAGAGAGAGGAGGGGCTCCCTGCCTCTAAGAGACCTGGACCTGGACCTGGACCTGGACCTGGACCTGGACCTGAGCCCAGCTGTGTGTCCATGAAGAGTGACCGGTCGATGGTTAAACCTTTTCACTTTAAAGAGAGAGATGCTTCTGAGAATACGTAAGTCATTATTATCTGAGTATGTTAGTGTTGCTAAGAAAGTAAAACAGTGTTGTTCATAGAGACACAGATCCCTTTACTGTGTTCATGATGTTTCTATCAGGATCCAGCAGGAGAGACCAGACTCCCCTGGACCCAGCTGTGTGTCCTTCAAGAGCGACTGGTCTATGAGTCTACCTTATAACTTCAAAGACTCACAGCCCTCTGCTGATGATGGGTAATTATTATTATTATTATTAGTATATATATATATATATATATATATATATATATATATATATATATATATATATATATATATATATATTATTATTATTATAATTATTATTATTATTATTATTAAGACCCAGAATGTGTTCGGCCCCTCAGACTCTGTTGACTGAGTTTCCTCTTTCAAAACATCACATCCAATAATCAGAGCAGCTTCTAACATGGACTTCATTTTGTGTTTCTGCCAGGATTCATCCTGACAGAGCACAACACCTTTAATCACGTGTGTGTGTGTGTGTGTGTGTGTGTGTGTGTGTGTGTGTGTCCTCCTCAGAGTCCAGCAGCAGAGCTCAGAGGTTCCCAGTGGTCAGTCTGCGCAGGAGCATCAAACACACCTGGCCTCCATATTTCTGGTGTGTAAATGCAGCGATATGACACCAGAGCGAGTGCTGTTCTACTGAACATCAGCTCTCATGGAACGCCTCTTGTCCAATCAGATTGCTCCACTGGCACTAACTGTTGTAGAATGAACAACAAGGTCCAAACTGAGCAGCAGCTCAGCTCATAATCGTCTCCATGCTGCACTTTGGACTTTCAGGCTCTTCAACCTGGATCTGATTTTGTGTTTTGGGTCCAAATTTCAAAATGGAACTTGAATTCTTTGATTTTTCTGTTGCAGCTGCTGGAGGAGAACATCAACACCTTTGTGAAGAAGGAGCTGAAAAACCTGCAGAGGTCTCTGAGTCCAGATTACCCAGAATGCTCAGAGAGGCAGAGGGAGGATGAGGAGGTGTTGGACGGTGAGGAGGAAGAGCAGAGGAGGAGCAGCAGGGAGGCTTTTCTGCAGATCACACTGCACCTCCTGAGGAGAATGAAGCAGGAGGAGCTGGCTGAGCGTCTGTGGAGCAGTAAGAGGCTTTTAACTCCTTTAACAGGATGGAAAGGAGGAATGATGGGAAAACTGAATGTTTGCATTTGTAACCTCTGCTGGAAATACAGACATTTCTAAAACAAGAGCTCAGCAATCCCAGATTGGAAGGGAAATGAGCACAATCCTCATGGAGAACCTGGTTAAAGTGTTGATTTGTTCATATTTGTGTCAAATGCTGAACACAAAGTTGACATGGAAAATGTTGCCTTTCACATTTGGCTGCAGACAGTCAGGACTGGTTTTTCCACCAGCAGCTATGAGCTAAATGGATGCCATGCAGCCACAACTCAGATACATTTACCAGCAAATATTCACATTTCTCTCATTAATGTGACATTCACTTACTGATGTTTTTGTTGTTTGTTCATTCAGAAACTGCGGCTGCAGCGTGCCAACGTGAACTCAGATCTAAGCTGAAGAAGAAGTGTGAGTGTGTGTTTGAGGGGATTGCTAAAGCAGGAAACCCAACACTTCTGAATCAGATCTACACAGAGCTGTACATCACAGAGGGAGGGAGTGGAGAGCTCAATGAGGAACATGAGGTCAGATGGATTGAAACAGCAGCCAGGAAACAAGCCAGACCAGAAACACCAATCACATGTGAGGACATCTTTAAACCTTTACCTGGAAGAGATGGACCAATCAGAGCAGTGATGACAAAGGGAGTGGCTGGCATTGGGAAAACAGTCTTAACACAGAAGTTCACTCTGGACTGGGCTGAACACAAAGCCAACCAGCATGTCCACTTCACATTTCCATTCACTTTCAGAGAGCTGAATCTGCTGAGAGGGAAAAAGTTCAGCTTGGTGGAACTTGTTCATCACTTCTTCACTGAGACCAAAGAAGCAGGAATCAGCAGGTTTGAGCAGTTCCAGGTTGTGTTGATCTTTGACGGTCTGGATGAGTGTCGACTTCCTCTGGACTTCAACAACAACCAGATCCTGACTGATGTTACAGAGTCCACCTCAGTGGACGTTCTGCTGACAAACCTCATCAAGGGGAACCTGCTTCCCTCTGCTCGCCTCTGGATAACCACACGACCCGCAGCGGCCAATCAGATCCCTCCTGAGTGTGTTGGCATGGTGACGGAGGTGAGAGGCTTCACTGACCCACAGAAGGAGGAATACTTCAGGAAGAGATTCAGAGATGAGGAGCAGGCCAGCAGGATCATCTCCCACATCAAGACGTCCCGAAGCCTCCACATCATGTGCCACATCCCAGTCTTCTGCTGGATCACTGCTACAGTTCTGGAGGACGTGTTGAAGACCAGTGAGGGAGGAGACCTGCCCAAGACCCTGACTGAGATGTACATCCACTTCCTGCTGGTTCAGTCCAAAGTGCAGAACCTCAAGTATCATGGGAGAGCTGAGACAGATCCACACTGGACTCCAGAGACCAGGGAGATGATCCTGTCTCTGGGAAAACTGGCTTTTGAGCAGCTGGAGAAAGGCAACCTGATCTTCTATGAAGCAGACCTGGCAGAGTGTGGCATTGATATCAGAGCAGCCTCAGTGTACTCAGGAGTGTTCACACAGATCTTTAAAGAGGAGCGTGGGCTGCACCAGGACATGGTTTTCTGCTTCATCCATCTGAGCCTTCAGGAGTTTCTGGCTGCTCTTTATGTCTTTCTGACCTTCATCAAGTCTGGAGTCAATCTGCTGTTCCAACAATCAGCCTCCAGGTGGTCTGCACGATTCAACAAGAAATCTGAACTAAAACTCCTCCTCCAGAGTGCTGTGGACAAGGCCTTACAGAGTCCAAATGGACACCTGGACTTGTTCCTGCGCTTCCTCCTGGGTCTTTCACTGCCGACCAATCAAACTCTCCTACGAGGCCTGATGACACAGACAGGAAGTGGCTCACAGACCAATCAGAAAACAGCTGAGTTCATCAAGGAGAAGATCAGGGAGAATCCCTCTCCAGAGAGAAGCATCAATCTGTTCCACTGTCTGAATGAGCTGAATGACCATTCTCTAGTGGAGGAGATCCAACAGTACCTGAGATCAGGACGTCTCTCCACAGAGGAACTGTCCCCTGCTCAGTGGTCAGCTCTGGTCTTCATCTTACTGTCATCTCAAGAAGATCTGGAGGTGTTTGACCTGAAGAAATACTCTGCTTCAGAGGAGGCTCTTCTGAGGCTGCTGCCAGTGGTCAAAGCCTCCAGGAAATCTGTGTAGGTTCATAGAAAACTGGACATATTAAACACATAACATGACATTTTCTATACTGGAGAAACAGATTTTTTTAAAATCTTTGATTCCTCCTCAGGCTGAGTGGCTGTAATCTGTCAGAGAGAAGTTGTGCAGCTCTGGCCTCAGTTCTCAGCTCCCAGTCCTCTAGTCTGAGAGAGCTGGACCTGAGTAACAACAATCTGCAGGATTCAGGAGTGAAGCGTCTCTCTGCTGGACTGGAGAGTCCACACTGCAGACTGGAGGCTCTCAGGTCAGGATTCCTCAACCTGCTCAACACATGACCAGTTCAGTCCTGATTTCCATGCAGCTTCATGTCACTCAACACATTCCTAAGCTGTGTAGGTTTTTGGGAAAACACAAAGCAGATGATGTGGTGGACTGATTGTGTTTGTGATGGTGTGCAGGCTGTCAGGCTGTCTGCTCACACAGGAAGGCTGTGCTTCTCTGGCCTCAGCTCTGAGCTCCAACCCCTCCCATCTGAGAGAGCTGGACCTGAGCTACAATCATCCAGGAGACTCAGGAGTGAAGCTGCTCTCTGCTGGACTGGAGGATCCAACCTGGAGACTGGAGGCTCTCAGGTATGGAGAGACACACACAATGTCTTATAGAGGGCTGAGGAGTATTGTTTCATGTTGAATGGTGGATATGAGTGATGTGGTCTGCTAAATCCTTCATAGGGAAGGTTATTTACTGCCCATGTTTCCATCATCAAAGAGAATCTGCTGCTCTGACTCTGTTTCTTCCTCCAGGGTGGACCATGGTGGAGAGCAGTGGTTGAAACCAGGTCTGAGGAAGTGTAAGTGTGGATTTAGTTTGACTCCTGAACACAAAGCAGCAAACATTCAGCTGTTTAGATGCTGCAGCTGCAGTTTCTGCTGCTTGTTCTCAGCTGCTTTTACCTGCTGAACCAAACACAAACAGATCTGATGCTCCACTGCAAACATGATCACAGTTTCTCAATTAGATTTTTACACATTTCTCTCAAAACAGTTCAAGGTGCTAGAAATGAGTCAAATTTCATGTAATTATACAATAAAAAACTGATGCACTGCAATAACTTTTTTTGTATTTGTATTAAATTTTCTTTTGTTTTGTTTTGTTTTTGTTAGATTATGCATGAAACATTTTGTGTATGAAGGTTATACCAAGTGAACATAACTTGAAAATAATTATAACAGAGACATCTTCACATCTCTTTAACGCCATAAAGTGTAAATGTAGTTTAGTTTGTGTATAAATGGCTCTTCCAGATGTGAAGTGAATTTCCACAGCAGTTTGTGACGTCCATTCATTCAGATCCTGCTGTGAACGAAGAGGACGGCTGACAAAACGGGCTCTAGTTTCCCGGCGCAGCGCAGGGTGGCGCAGTGAGGCGAACCCGCGCAGAGCGAGAGGCGGACGGTTTGCAAGTTTCGCAGACCGAGGTGCACTGAGATGGGAGTGGCGGCGCAGCGGGGGGAGGTGTCAACAGATTCAGCTTGGCGCAGTGACAGTTTCGTGCCAAAAGGCTTCGCCGAGGTGCGCCAAAAGCTCGCCATCTGAAACCACGTCTACTTTCTGCGCAAGGCGGAGCGGGGCGGCGCAGTGGAAGTTTGGCTGCCTGGCGCACATCACCAAAACCTCACAATCAGCACAAACGGTGCCAATCTCCTTTGATCTGACATCAGTTGTGACGGGACAGTTGATATGGAGATATATGTATGTGCTGATTGTGATCGTAGCATTGAATAGTGTTTTTTTCGGTATTTATTGCATTGTTCATGTGCCTGACATTCCGGAAGCCTGCCTGTGAGGTTTTGGTGACGTGTCCGCACTGCTCGCCGGTCTCCGCTCCGCGCCTGTCTCCTGAGCTCCGCTCCGCCCGCGGCAATAGACCTCCATGTCAGCTGTGTAAACTTTCATTACGCCTTCACGCAGCGCATTTTAAAGGCAAGGACAGGGGCTCATTTGATTGGTTAAATGTGAATCGGCTGTGTCAAACCCACTCCACGCCTTCTCTCCTCCCCTCCGCCGGTAGGAGGGATGGCGGAGTACTTGCGCCACCGAGAACGGCGTGCCAAACTTGGAAAATCCGCCTGGCCACACCCAGTTGGCGAAGTGCATCTGTGCTACGCCCCCGCCTCGCCTGGTCTGCGAAACTAGAGCCCAACGTGTCATCATCAATGAGTTAATAAATCAATAATCAAACTGTGAATCAATCAGCAGATAATAACCACAGCAGGTCTGTTGTGTCTTCTTCTCTCCATCAGATTCCTGTGAACTCAAACTGGACACAAACACAGCAAACAGACACCTCGTCCTGTCTGAGGACAACAGGAAGGTGACAGCAGGGAGAGAGGAGCAGCCATATCCTGATCACCCAGAGAGGTTTGACTACTGGGAACAGATCCTGTGTAGTGATGGTCTGACTGGTTGCTGCTACTGGGAGGTCAAGTGGGAAGGATGGGTCTATATAGCAGTGACTTACAGAGGAATCAGCAGGAGAGGAAAGAGTGATGACTGTGGGCTTGGATTTAATGAAAACTCCTGGAGTCTGTTCTGCTCTGATGGAAGATTCACTGCCAGACACAATAACAGAACAACAGTCATCCCTGCCCCCTCCTCCTCTAACAGACTGGCAGTGTATCTGGACTGGCCTGCTGGCTCTCTGTCCTTCTACAGCATCTCCTCTGACACACTGATCCACCTCCACACCTTCAGCAGCACCTTCACTCAGCCTCTGTACCCAGGCTTTTGGGTTTCATATGGTTCCTCAGTGTCTCTGTGTCAGATCTGAGGAGTGAGAGTCATGTCTTCACACTGCTGATCAGAGACAGCTGCTGACATGACAGTTCACTGCAAAGGCATTTTTATAAACTTATTGAACTATTTACAAACAGAAAAAAACCCTCAGGAACAATCAGAATCAGAATCAGAAATACTTTATTGATCCCTGAGGGGAAACTGGGTCAGTTGCTGTTGCTCAACTTCTCAAGAGAAGAATTCAATTATAAGAAATATAAAAACATGTGCTTTAGCATTTGTTAAAAAAAACAAACAAAAAAAACAAAACAATTGTGCATCATGTGTAAATATGTGCATAAATCCTACAAGATATTGCATCATGTGGTTGACATCAGCTGTGGTAACAGACTAAAACTGACTGGGAAAGACTTTTCTTGTTTTTCCACACAGGAGCGATATGACATGGAAACTGCTTACAGTTACCTGTGAAACTGTCAAGGTAAATAACATCCCTTAACTTATGTCTGACCAAAAGAAATGAAAAACGTCTTTTTAGAAGCAGCACAGGCATAACAAAAGCACAGAACATCACAACAGAAGCCTCCCTGACGTCAGCCAAAGCCTCCAGGCCTCTTATGCGGTGTCTTTGCTCGTAGCTGAAGCCAAAAAACCATCAACCACCACTGAAGAGCTGCTCCTTCCAGCTGCTGCTGTACTGGCCCAGACCAAGCTGGACAAAAACACAGCAGAGAAATTAAAAAGTGTACCTTTGTCAAATGACTGTTTGCAGCAGAACAGATGAAATGGGAACAGACATTGTCGAGCAAGTTGTGGGGAACCTTGGCGACTCTTTTTCACTCCAGCTGGATAAATCCACAGATGTCAGTGGAAACGCACAACTTGTTGCTTTTGTGAATATTGTTGAAGTTTGAAATGTTTTGGGGCCTGTCTGGTCACCATTTTCACTACATTAAGTTCAAGACCTTTATTTGTCCCTGAGGGGCAATTGATTCTGCCGCAGTAGCCGTAAAAAACAGCACAACAACAACAACAACAACCATAATGACAACAACAGAGTGAACCACACAAGGCAGACAATCACATAAAATCAGTAGTAGCCTAAATAAATAACATTTTAAAAAATGCATACTTGAATAAAATGGGAACTAAAGATGATGCTACCTGTACTGTACAGAGTTGAGCAGTGAGATGGTGGAGGGCATGAAGGAGAATTTGTATCTGTTAGTTTTGGCTAACGGTTGTCTGAGGCGGGAACCAGAGGGAAGGAACTTAAATTCTGAATGCAGGGGGTGAGAGCTGTCGGATATGATGGATTTGGCCTTGTACAGTTCTGAGAGGATTTTTTGCTGGGTACCAATGATTTCACTGCTGACCTTTGCAGACCAACAAATGAATGAAAAGGTGAAAACAGACTCAATAAAAGATTTGTAAAACATTGTCATCAGAGATCTGTCAACCTGGAACTTGGCTAACTTCCTCAGACAGAACAGACGCTGCTGGCTTTTCTTAATCAGCATGTTAGTGTTCTTTTCAAAAGTCAGTTTGTCATCGATAATGCCACCAAGGTACTTGTAGAAGTCCACAGTTTTAACCATTTCTCCATTGACTGTTGTGTTTACAGGGTCAGGGTGGTTGCGTCTAAAATCAATACACATGTCCTTGGTTTTTGTGACATTTAGCTCTAAAAAGGCTTCACTGCACCAATCGAAAAAAATAATTTAAAACAGGGCAATGGGACATTTCAGTGTCATTTAACAGGCTCACAATAACTGTATCATTTGCAAATTTAACAATGTGGTGGTTGTCAAATTTACAGCGGCAGTCATTTGTATACATGAAGTATAGGAGAGGAGAGAGAACACAGCCTTGTGGAGTTCCAGTTGATGTTCTTGATAGTCTGGATATGTGCTCATTCACTCTAACTCTCTGAGACCTGTAAAATCAGTTTTTTTTTTCAAATGTCTGAAAATTGAAAGTGTTTTTCAGTTACAAAATTTAATCAACCAGACACCAATGGCACAGTGCTGTGTTTTACCACTTTCTCGAACCAAAAACACTCTGTTGTGGTTAGAGGGTACCTGGCTGGAAAAATATTTCATCGCTGCTCTGAAACCAGCAGCTTTTCCCCTCACACTGTCTGTCAGGAGAACCAGTTTGGTGCTTCTGCTGCTCTGTGACAAATGACCTTCATGATGTTTGTTGTCTTCCTCCGTCACAGTGAGGTTAGGCTGAACCCGGTACAGCTGGAAGCAACCCATAGACTGCCACCTTGTGGACAAAAATATACTGCAGCCCTAAAACAAGTGGATTTATTGAACGACACTGAAAATATATTGAGCCAAGTCATTTGAATCTGCATACAATATTATAACAAAGTAATAATAATAAGAATAATAATAATAATGATAATACATTTTATTTGTTTAAAACAAGTAGAGAATTGAACAGCAATGACACAGTAAAAAAAAAAAATATATATATATATATATATATATTGAGTGAGAGGTAAACAAGTGCCCATGAAAAACATTTAAGCCATTTTTTCAGCCAGATTGAGAGGGATATCTCATTTCTCATTGTCATTGTAATTTTCTGTGTTTTTGACATAATCTGTCTGTCTGTCTGTCTGTCTGTATAAATTTATATATAGATAGATAGGCCTAGATAGATAGACAGACAGTAACGTGCGGTGGGGTCCTTGGCATGGCCAAGGGTCAATTCACGCAGCAGAACTCAAATTGCATAGCGCATGCATATGACAACATGGCTAGCCGTGCTCAAATGAAAAATACCTCATCACTGAAAATATTACCTACTGTATATCTTATTGCCCAGTCTGTGTGGTTTCCATGGCAACACGAAACGTATCACTGAAACCCTTATCAAAAGCTGGTGTCAACTTTGTTCGCCTGAATAAGGGGCTGTTTTGTTGTCAATTTTGATTTCTTTGGCGACCTAAGTTAGTATCGATAGTATCTGCCTCAGCAGATTCAGCACCACGGACAGTACCCACTAAGGCTGATTCAGCACCATGGACAGTACCCGCGGAGGCAGATTCAGCACCACGGACAGTACCTGCTGAGGGGGATTCAGCACCATGGACAGTACCTGCTGAGGCGGATTCAGCACCACGGACAGTACCTGCTGAGGCGGATTCAGCACCACGGACAGTACCTGTCAGATTTTCCATGGAGATATGCGGTGGTAACTTTGTTCTTTTTATTAATGTGTTAATGTTATCAGTAATTAATTAGCCTATTAATCGTTATTAATTTGTTTAGTCTTTATCAGTTGCCTAGGTCATTGATTTAATTAATTTGTTTATTTGCTTGCATGAACATTTAATCAATAAACACATCTGTGAAAACTGTCGTCTTTATTTCAGAGGTAAATTGATAGTAGCCTGAAAATTAGCAAAAGCCCCTGAAAGGTGGGGTTGAAATAACATAACTCTGTTCAGCCTTAATGTGACTGCTTACTGTTACTTTTGCTGCTTAGCCACATTAATCGGAACTGACGCTAAATTGGAGTGACACACCCCCAGCTGAAATAAAACATCTGCAGGTGAGTTTATGAAAAGACAGATGTTTGTTGTGGCGCCGACACTGGAAAGCAGTAGTCCAGGGGCGTAGCAGCGATTTTGAAAGTGTGGGGAATCTAGGGTTGGGACATGAGCACTGTAACCGCCAAATCAAAATGAATGTCATGCAATACTACTACTACTACTACTACTATTACTACTACTACTACTACTACTACTACTACTACTAATAATAATAATAAATTATTGTTGTTGATATTATTATAGACATATCTTATAAGATACTACCCAGCTGGCATTTTAACATTTATTCAACACTGAATCAACATCATAACTCATGGGTGAATCAATGTTGAATTTGGTTTTGATTTTGCAAACCGAATCAACGTTGATATTGTGATGTTGTTTCAATGTCTTACGTTTCAACATGAGTGAACTCATGTTGAAGGCCCAAGAGTGAATTAATATAGAAAATTCCCTGCGGAAATTTTGAGAGTTCCTCGGGGGCTGTTGCCGGGGGGTGCGTGTCTGAATCACTAAAAAGTAAGAAGAAGAAACTCTAAATGTGCTTGCCACCCTGTGCTAAACCACCAGCCCTATGCTGTTTGAAGGTTGTGTAGTGTTGTCGCTCTTGTCCAGGTGGGGAGTTGAACCCTGGTCTCCTGCATGGCAGGCAGAGACTTTATCCGCTGTGCCACTGGTGCTTGTGTGGGCTGAGGTAGAAATGAGGCCCTATAAAGTGTGTGAGCACTCAGCATGAGTGATAGTGGCGCTTGGCAGAGAAGCGCCTAAAAGTAGTGCTCAAACTACTGCTTTTTTCTCAATGACAGTAAGTCCGAGCAGAAAATAAAATGTACCATGAGAAAGGTAAGGCTTTGGGCTTTTAAACTGTGTCAAAATTATTTGCCCAGCTTGTGGGTTCCAGGTATAATGGGAGTCTATAGGGGAGCTGGCACTCCTGCCTCGTTAAGTGTCACTGTCTAAAAAGTATACGTTGCTTTGCTTTTCTAGTTACATTTTTCAAAGCAGAACTATTTTTCCTACTACTTTCCTCTTTCTTTCTTTATATTCATTGCAGCCTGTTAGTAAATGTTTGACAGTTTCTGGTGTATTGCAGTCGGGTACAGTGGGGTGTTTTCCTATAATATGCAGAGCCTGGTCAGGTCCTGTGTGGCCTATTTTTAAGTGGATCTCCTCCCTTGGGCTCCTGCACTGTATCAGTAATATTCCAATATTCTTGCCAAATTTTGTGTATTTGATCCTTTATAAGATTTACGACTTCTGCCTTATGTCTATTGTCTCTATCATTTTCTATACTTCCTGCTTATGAAGTCTCATGTGATCTCGAGATTACCTCTTTGTATTTGAATCCACCACATGCAGGACACAAACTCATCTGTGTCTATTTTTAATGTATAAAATGTATATTTTTGATTTTTTTTTTTTTTAATTGAAGAACATTATGAACAAAATACAAAAAATGCTAGTAAAATAAAAATAACGATCATAATGATAATTTCAAAATAGAACATGGAAGAGGACAATAGGTTGAATCAACATACAGATCTTGTTTAAATTTCAGCGTTGATTTATTGATAGTGTTCAATAATCTCAAGCTGGTGTTCTCTGTTTGGGGTGGGTTGTTTCACCTGGCTGGGCACTGGGAGGAGTTAGACAGGGGAGGTTATTTAAGGAGAGGTGTGTCCAGTTAGGATCCCTTTGTTTGAGCCTTGCCTTGCTGCCACACAGTAAGTTTGTGCATTTTGTTGTTCTTCAATTGATGTTAAACCCTAGTTTTCTTCCTGTGTTAAAGGGTCCTGAGTTTGTACTTCCATTTTATTTGCTGTTCATATTATTTACAGAGTCTGGGTAAATCGGGGCAAAACCTAATTAATTGAAGCCTCATAGACTTTGTTTGTCCTCAAAAGAGTGAATTACTGTGAGTATAATGATCAAGAATTCAAGTTTTTAAGTTTATATAACAGTATTTGTTATTTATCGCTGATTTGTCTTGTTTGTAATCAGACTCCTGAGGGTTATGATAAAGAAAGCCCAGGCCTCTCCTTTCATTGTGGATGCATTAAAATGTAAGCATCATATTTATTTAAAATTGACTTTAATTGGTGTGTAGCAATGCATTGAACCTTTGTTATTTTGTATAGAAATCATCCGTCCATCCATCCATCCATCTACCCCCCTGTTATCCAGTGCTCAATAAATGGTTAAACGGCTCTTGAATCCCTGTGTTTAAATGTTCACACCATTCCACAATTCTATGACCCAGCCTTCCCTATTATATCTAGTTGGATAATACTAGACAGTCTTTTTCAGATAGGTTGTCAACGTTTCCGCAATTGTTAGCTTTATATATTATTTCAACACACATTTCAACTGACATGTTTTAAATTATATTTCAACGTTGAACATTGGTTGAATGCCAGCTGGGAGACTACAAACTGACACTGTGCGCGATGGGTGGCTTCTTGGTGAGTAAATAATTTATTCGTTTAATTGCCCTAATATTAAGCCCCCTAAACTACAGCTTCAGAGCTTTCTGACCGGCCCTTGATTTTCTGTGTGTAAAGCACTCATGTCAATAAACCCGCTCAGTCCCGATCGCAGCGACCGGGGTTCGAATCCGCCCTCAGCTCTATTGCTGCGTGTCATCCCTTCTCTCTACCCTGTCTATCTCTACTGTGACTATCAAATAAAGCAGAAATGCTAATAATAACAATAATAATAAACTCGTGTGTAAAGTGTGAAATGTCTTAATCATCCTCACCTTTTCCCCGGCGCACTTCTGCATTCATTTACAACAAGATCCGTGTAAGTGGTGTATAAAATTAACAAGCAATTAACATCTTACCCGGGAGGCCATTCGGGCCCGGCAACATTTGAGTTCAACCATATAACAGAGGCGAAGACACAGAATTCACTTACTAACCAGTGCCTTTAATTCAGCTTGTGTGCCTTTCCGACCCCGCAGCATTGACAAAACCACACACACTCTCCTGCTCACTCCTCTTGCGTTTCGTGTTGGACAGCGTGCCAAACAGGACATTTGAGCGCGCCTACACTTCAGTGAGGAGCGTCTCTAATTCACATTCCGTGAAATTTCTCTTTTTTCCGTCTTATTCATGTTAAGGGTTTTAGTTTTCTGATCATGCCGAGAGGGCAATCTCAGGTGCCGGGCTCATTTAAATATGATTTGCATATTTACAGGGACAGAAAGGGGTCAGGTACTCCAATATGTGCTCTCTATTCCACGTTGATTCGGATTTTCAAAGCAAATAGGCTTGGATTCATGTGTAGGCACAGATTGATACATCTGGATTTTTTTGTGCGTACAACGTGTTCTGGATTTAAGCGTACACCATTTTTCAGTAGGAAATCCACTCAAGTCTTTGTACATGAGGCCCCTGGGCTTTATGGCAGAGCGGCTGGACAGAAGCCTCTCCTTCCCTGGTCTGATGAAACCGAGATTGAACTGTTTGGCCTCAGTTGCAATAGTTATGTCTGGAGGAAACCAGGCAGCACTAATCACCTGCCCAGTACCATCCCAGCAGTGAAGCTTGGTGGTGGCAGCATCAGGCTGGTGTTTTCCAGCAGCAGGGACTGGGAGACTGGTTAGGGCTGAGGGAAAGCTGAATGTAAGAAAGTACAGAGATATCCTCAATGAAAACCTGTTCCAGAGCTCAGGAACTCAGACCGGGCCGAAGGTTCACCTTCCAACATGACAAAATGTGAAACGAAATGTTTCACTGAAACCCACATCAAAAGCCTTTGTCAACTTTGTTCGCCTGCATAATGGACTGCTTTGTCAATTTTGATTTATTTGGCGACCTAAGTTTGGATAAACGGCTGAACCAGGAAGACAAGACAGAAGAGAAAAAGGAGAGATACACGAGAGTGACGAGTGAAGAGCTGGATCAGCTGGAGAGGTCAGGAAATGAAGCCGGTACGGCTCGGTCAACGTCTTGGGCCGTCAAATGTCTACAAGACTACCTGACAAACACCGGGCAAACAGCTGATTTCTCACCTGTAAGGAAAGAAGAGCTGAACAAGATCCTCCATAAATTTTATGGAGCTTCAATTATAATAAAGAGAATGAAATGCCTCAGCAGATTGAGCACCACAGACAGTACCTGCTGAGACAGATTCAGCACCACGGACAGTACCTGCTGAGGCGGATTCAGCACCACGGACAGTACCTGTCAGCGTTTCCATGGAGATGTGCGGCTATAGCTTTGTTCTTGTTATTAATGTGTTAATGTCATCAGCTATTGATTAGCCTATTAATTGTTATTAATTTGTTTAGTCTTTATGAGTTTCCTAGGCCATTGATTTAATTAATTGGTCAATTTGTTTGCATCTGTACATTGAAATGAACATTTAATAAATCAACACATCTGTGAAAACTGTGGTCTTTATTTCAGAGGTAAATTGATAACAGCCTGAAAAGGTGATTCTATAACTCTGTTCAGCCTTAATGTGACTGCTTACTGTCTTTACTTTTGCTGCTTAGCCACATTAATCGGAGCTGACGTTAAATTGGA
Source organism: Myripristis murdjan (assembly GCF_902150065.1). Taxonomy (NCBI): domain Eukaryota; kingdom Metazoa; phylum Chordata; class Actinopteri; order Holocentriformes; family Holocentridae; genus Myripristis; species Myripristis murdjan. The sequence goes on along the minus strand of NC_043980.1, from coordinate 1,402,055 downwards.
GTGACACACCCCCAGCTGAAATAAAACATCTGCCAGGGAGTTTATGAAAAGACAGATGTTTGTTGTGGCGCCAACACTGGAAAGCAGTAGCCTGTATTTAAATATAACTGTTAATATAAGTTGGTTATAGGTCAAGAAAAAAATCATCTGTGTTGGTGAGTCGTTGTCACGGCACCTGTTAGATTAAAAATGACTGAGAAGTCGGCAGAAGTATAACTATCAGTCCATGAAAAAAAAAATTCCAGCGGATATTCTAGTTCCAACATGATTGAGCTAGCAGAGCAGTTTTGTGTTGCTATGTGTGGTATTTATTCACTTTTGGGAAATCACGATGTCTAGAAAACATGATAAGCCCAAGTTGGCTGGCTGACAAGGACTAGTTACCGTCAGATCTCATGTGTTTCCGCTGAAACGGAGAGAATACTAGCAAAAAACTTTGATATTTTGAGAGCGAAATTCCCACAGTATGAATACATTTTGATTATACATTTTATTTTGTTGGTAATAGTTGTATAATCACATTATTACACTAGAGGGTGTGCTTGACCGTCTCATGTAATAATGCTTAATAAAAACAGTGATCACGCCAACATGGCCTGTATCATGTATGACAGAGCGGTTCACATTCACCTGCTGCATCTCAACAGGGTTTACTCAACAGTCACGTCACGCCAATCAACAGATTCACCTGTATCTGTCAACAACACAGGATTTGCAGCATTCGAAAAATAAAGAACAATAATGACCAATGCAATCAGCAAAATATCCATTACAAAACTTGCACCCGGCCACTGGTAAACACCATGCGCTCGGGGCGCACTGGTGCTGGGGACAGCCGGATCCTCGGCGCCTATGGCCCCCTCTCCCGGAATCTCCTCACTGGGACCCCCCTCGCCACCTGCCGACTCAGGCTGAAGACCTGAGGACACCAAGACACAACACATTAGCCCACTGTGCTTTTACGTCTAAAATGATTAGTTCATGTAATAAAAATGAAACAGTGCTTTACCTGACTCGTCTGTGGTCTCAGCCAAATCTGTGTCCCCCTCCTTCTCTGGTACAATCCGACCTTTTTTTTTTTTTTTTTAACAGCGGTAACAACGTGTTGCCACTCGCAGCACTTCCTTTTATTTGTAACGCCACGACTGTGGCTGCCAAATAACATAAACTTTCTCCTCTCCATCTCGCCCACAGGCACCTCGATTTCCGTATCTGTAAAATTCCGTTGTTTCTCCTTCCTCTCCGTGGCTGCCATGATTAACCATAACACACCTTTGATCAGCTGGCTCATTTAAATATGCATCAACATTCATGAGATGCTTTGCATTGACCATTTATGGTTGAATGTGGGCGTGTAGTGGGCGGAGGATGAGACGGAACCTTGTCCGCAAACTTTCAGGTGGACTGTGATTTAGAAAGGGGGAAATTGGTTGCAGGTGTGCGTACGAATGGTTTTTTAAGTCTGGATTTTTTTTAATTTTTTTTTTTTTTTTTGCATACGCCATTTTCGGCTTTTGGGCGTAAGTACACTTTTAGTATGAATCCTACGCAATGTCTTATAAATGAGGCCCCTGATCTGTGGCTCTGATTTCAGAATCAGTTTTATTGGTCAAGTATGCGTTCACAAGGAATCTGATTCCGGTAAACTTTAAACTCTCAGTGCAAATAGAAAAAGTGAACAATCCAAATTTGAACGTAAAGAGGCTGATCTGCTTTCTTCTTTCATATGGAAATATTCACAACAACCAATTATATTTAAGGCAGAGAGAGAGAAGTTTCCCAGTCTGTTATTAACAAGGAATGTAGAGAGGACAGCAGATTTAGGAGCTGGCTTGTTCAGATTCAAATGGATGAAGATTCATGAGAAATATTTCTCAGCTGTTTACAGTGTTGGCATGGAGGACAAGAAGCTCTGGAATGAGAACTCCTCAAAACTGTGGATTTCAAAGCCATTTGTAAAAGTTCAGAAGCCTGCTGTTCACTCTGATATTCTCTGGATGGATGAAAAGGATTGAGAGAACTTCCATTCCTGTCCACCTGGTGGCGCTCACGCTCCATCAACCTTCATGTCTCTGACAGCTTCTACGCTCTCAGCTGGGATGTGGCTCTGACGTTTCCACACTGTGACACTGAAGTCATGAGGAAGTGACTGCAGCCTCGGAGCAACAGGAGAAGCAGCGGCGTCTTCTCTCTCTGGGTTTCCTCTCCACATGAAGCTGGAAAGTCTCTTGGATTTGATGTGGATGTGATTCAGCAGGTAAAGACCCGACCAGGGATCAGTACAGATGTTTGTGTCTCACAGCTGGAAGACTGCAGAGCAGACTGGGAGCACAGGATGGTGGGAGGGTCTGTCAGATGTAATTTATATGTTTTACTGATCTAATTAATGCAAATTGCGAATTTCCTGCGGGATGAATAAAGTATCTATCTATCTATCTATCTATCTTAATTGCTGTACTATTATTTTCAGCACCGTCACTGGCGGTTCTGAGGAGGGGCCAACAGGGGCCAGTGCCCCCGTAACACTGTGTCTGGACCCCGCTGTGACCCCCCCCCCTCCGAACAAAGATTATACATTGTGATGCGGCTTTCACATAGCGCGCGGTTTGGGCCGCGCTCTGCTCTGTGTACGGCGCACATACTAGATCTATGACGGCGCAGAGCAGCGTGCACACGCGTGTAGAGTAGGGCGCACGCATGCACGGCGTGCACGTATGTGGCGCTGATTACTACGAGACTGAAATAGACGCTAGGAAGTAGTTTTCCGTTCTGGCGCAATTTTTCTCAGGCGGACAGCACAGCAGCTTCAGATGCACCATGTAAACAGGCAAATACATTCTTTAATTTATGGATTAGCTGAACTAATGCTTCTTAATAAATTATGTTACATGAACGGAGGCTGTATTTTTTCTCATTTCATATGATTTCACCTGTTATCTGTTGTGTGTGTGACTTCACATGAAATTTTATAATAAATGTATGACTATACTGCATTGTCTTTGCAATAGTGCATATCTCATGATGTCAATCATCTAGATTTCTAAAAACAAACGCAGACCGGTGCGCTACGCGATCACATCTGTTTGATACTGACTGGGTGATGCGAATTAAATCAACCGAGTCGGCCGTTGCAACTTCAACAGTGTTTATTCAGCTCCATCATCTACCTGCACACACCGCACCACGTACGGTCCTCTTTTAATAACGTCAATCGTATATGACAACATCCACAATGAATGGCTGGGCCGGCCGAGGTCTGCGCAGTGTGCACGTGTATGTGAAAGCCGCTTTCAAGCATTGCACCTGGAAACGGCAGCCAGTTTTGTTGATCTATGGTGAAAACGGCGAGCTCGAAAAGTTACCAACCACCCGACGAGAGGCAGTCAGATATAATTTTGAATCTTTGTCTTTTTTTGCCCCGGGTTGAATGTGCCCCTCTGACAAAACCTCTGGCCCCAGCCAGGCCCCTTCAGTAAAATTAGTCTAGGACCGCCACTGCCTCTCCATGGCTGCCATGATTAACCGTAACACACCATTGACCAGCTGGCTCATTTGCATATTCATCAGCATTCATGAGATGCTTTGCATTGACCATTTATGGTTGAATGTGGGCGTGTAGTGGGCGGAGGATGAGACGGAACCTTGTCGGCAAACTTTCAGGTGGACTGTGATTTAGAAAGGGGGAAATTGGTTGCAGGTATGCGTACGAATGGTTTTATAAATCTGGATTTTATTTATTTATTTATTTATTGCGTACACCATTTTCGGCTTTTGGGCGTATATATACTTTTAGTATGAATCCTACGCAATGTCTTATAAATGAGGCCCCTGATCTGAGCAGGAGCGCTCCCATCATGTGTGAGGCCACGTTACCAGACGAGCTAAACACATTTTATGCTCGCTTTGACCTCCTCAACAGGGAATCAGCTGTAAAGTCTACTCCGCCTCCAGAGGACCAGCCACTGTCAGTATCCACAGTGGATGTGAGGAAAGTCCTGCTGAAAGTGAATATGAGTAAAGCTGCTGGGCCTGACAACATCCCTGGCCGTGTACTAAAAACATGTGCCAACCAGCTAGTAGATGTCATTACTGACATTTTCAACATATCACTGTCACAGGAGAGTGTTCCCACCTGCTTCAAGACAGCCACCATCATCCCTGTGCCTAAAAAGTCTGCAGTGTCTAATCTAAATGACTACCGCCCTGTGGCACTCACCCCCATCCTGATGAAGTGCTTTGACAAACTGGTTCTCCAGCACATAAAGAACAACATCCCTGTCAGTCTGGACCCTCAGCAGTTTGCATTCAGAACCAACAGATCCACAGAGGATGCCATCTCCACTGCTCTCCACTCAGTCTTCACTCACCTGGAGAAAAGCAGCACCTACATCAGAATGCTGTTTGTTGATTTCAGCTCAGCTTTCAACACAATCTCCCCCATGAAGCTGATTGGAAAACTGAACACTCTGGGCATCAGTACCACTCTCTGCAACTGGATACTGGACTTCCTCACAAACAGACCCCAGTCAGTTCAGATTGGCAGTCTCTCCTCCTCCACTCTAGTGCTCAACACCGGAGCGCCCCAGGGCTGTGTGCTCAGCCCCCTCCTGTTCACGCTGTACACCCACGACTGCAACCCCTGACATGGAGAGAACTCTATTGTGAAGTTCGCGGATGACACCACCATCATCGGCCGGATTTCCAACAATGATGAGTTTTCATATCGGGAGGAAATCAACCATCTTGCAGAATGGTGCACAGAAAACAACCTACTGCTCAACGTCAGCAAAACCAAAGAGCTGATAGTTGATTTTCGAAAAAAAGAGGCAAAGACACACAACCCTGTCTACATCAATCAGGTGGAGCAAGTGAGCAGTTTTAAGTTCCTGGGAATCAACATAACAGAGAACCTAACATGGACTTCACATATCTCTGCCCTGGTTAAAAAAGCCCAGAAACGGCTGTATTTCTTAAGGAAACTTAAGAAAGCAAAATTCCCACGCCAAGTTCTTGTCAGCTTCTACAAAGCATCCTGACTGGAAACATCACAAACTGGCATGGGATGTGCACGGCCCAGGACAGGAAGACTCTGCAACGAGTGATTAAAACTGCCCAAAATATCATTGGCACCCATCTACCAAGCATCAGTGATATCGGGGAGGTGAGGTGAGATCCTAAAAGACAACAGCCACCCCAGCCACAGTCTGTTCACCTGCTGCCGTCAGGCAAAAGATACAGAAGTATTCGCTGCCGTACAACCAGACTACAGAGCAGCTTCTTCCCTCAGGCTGTGAGACTAAATGCACCATCTGCACTCCTCCATGTTTAATAATTTTATTTTCTATACAATCAATTAATCAATCAAGAGGGAACCACACTTTAATTTCATTATTCAACCTGTTGTATAATGACAAATAAACTTCCTTGTATCCTTGTATCCTTGTATCTGCGGCTCTGATAACAAAATCAGTTTTATTGGCCAAGAATGCGTTCACATTGCCCCACCTGTTTCTATTTTCTATTTTATCTTTATTTTTATTTTATTTTTATTATTATCATTATTATTATTATTATTTTTATTTATTTATTTATTTATTTTTTTTTTACTTGCACAGTGCTGGAGTTGTTGCAATTACATTTCACTGCTGCTGTATCTGTACATTCATGCATGTGACGAATAAATCTTGAATCTTGAATCTTGACATACAAGGAATTTGACTTCAGAAAAACTTTAAACTCTCAGTGCAAATAGAGAAAGTAAACAATACAAATTTGAACGTAAAGAGGCTGATCTGATTTCTTCTTGGGACTGGGAGCACAAGATGGCGGGAGGGTCTGTCAACATGTCATTTATATGTTTTAAAGAGCGAAATATTCATTATGCCGTCATGTTCACTTTTAATGTCTGAAACTAAGGACAAAATCAACTTTGTCTAAAATGTTTAAAATAAGTTTTTTTTTTATCTGTGTTCAAAGTCAGTGTCAAGCAGATTGTAATCTGAACTCATGGGACTGGTGAAAAAAGCAGGAAACATGCAGTGTGAGATCAGCTTGACGGAAGTTCCTCTTTTCTGCTGTTGACTCACCAAGAGAGAAAAACATGTTAATCAGTTATTTCACTTGTTTTATTTTTATTTTTATTATTTTTTTTTTTTACATTTGCTATCACCTGCTATTTCAATACTGACCCTTTGACACTTGAAAAAATTAACCTGATTTCTCTCCAAAAAAGACACAAACAAAAAATCTGAAAATTAGCAAAGTAATTAGCAAAACAAATTGACACTGATTTATAATGAGTTTGTAAATACACATTTAAACTTACTTACCACAAAAATTCTCTGCAGAAAATGAAAAACAAAAATGCAGTGAATGTTGCTGAGAGGCTGAAATGAGAGCTTTGTAAAGGTCAGTAGTTTCCAGTCCATGTGTGAAGAGTCCCAGAGGATTCAAAGTCCTCTGTAGATGAAGCTGCTCAGTGGGTTTGATGTAAAGGGCGGCTGCTCTGAGTGTTACGTCCACTCTGTATATGTGACATGGTGCTGACAGGAAGACAGCACACATCCTGTCATGGAAAGCTTGTTGTCATCAATCAGCCGCTGTGTTTGTGTCAAGGTGTCGGCTCGGCTATGGATGTGTGTGAGGAGAGAGAGGAGGGGCTCCCTGCCTCTAAGAGACCTGGACCTGGACCTGGACCTGGACCTGGACCTGGACTTGAGCCCAGCTGTGTGTTCATGAAGAGTGACCGGTCTATGGATAAACGTATTCAATTTAAAGATAGAGATGCTTCTGAGAATATGTAAGTCATTATTATCTGAGTATGTTAGTGTTGCTAAGAAAGTAAAACAGTGTTGTTTATAGAGACACAGATCCCTTCACTGTGTTCATGATGTTTCTATCAGGATCCAGCAGGAGAGACCAGACTCCCCTGGACCCAGCTGTGTGTCCTTCAAGAGCGACGGATCTATACAGCGATTTATTGACTTCAAAGACACACAGTCCTCTGCTGATGATGGGTAATTATTTAAAGATCCAGAATCGGTTCGGCCCCTCAGACTCTGTTGACTGAGTTTCCTCTTTCAAAACATCACATCCAATAATCAGAGCAGCTTCTAACATGGAGTTCATTTTGTGTTTCTGCCAGGATTCATCCTGACAGAGCACAACACCTTTAATCACGTGTGTGTGTGTGTGTGTGTGTGTGTGTGTCCTCCTCAGAGTCCAGCAGCAGAGCTCAGAGGTTCCCAGTGGTCAGTCTGCCCAGGAGCATCAAACACACCTGGCCTCCATATTTCTGGTGTGTAAATGCAGCGATATGACACCAGAGCGAGTGCTGTTCTACTGAACATCAGCTCTCATGGAACGCCTCTTGTCCAATCAGATTGCTCCACTGACACTAACTGTTGTAGAATGAACAACAAGGTCCAAACTGAGCAGCAGCTCAGCTCATAATCGTCTCCATGCTGCACTTTGGACTTTCAGGCTCTTCAACCTGGATCTGATTTTGTGTTTTGGGTCCAAATTTGAAAATGGAACTTGAATTCTTTGATTTTTCTGTTGCAGCTGCTGGAGGAGAACATCAACACCTTTGTGAAGAAGGAGCTGAAAAACCTGCAGAGGTCTCTGAGTCCAGATTACCCAGAATGCTCAGAGAGGCAGAGGGAGGATGAGGAGGTGTTGGACGGTGAGGAGGAAGAGCAGAGGAGGAGCAGCAGGGAGGCTTTTCTGCAGATCACACTGCACCTCCTGAGGAGAATGAAGCAGGAGGAGCTGGCTGAGCGTCTGTGGAGCAGTAAGAGGCTTTTAACTCCTTTAACAGGATGGAGAGGAGGAATGATGGGAAAACTGAATGTTTGCATTTGTAACCTCTGCTGGAAATACAGACATTTCTAAAACAAGAGCTCAGCAATCCCAGATTGGAAGGGAAATGAGCACAATCCTCATGGAGAACCTGGTTAAAGTGTTGATTTGTTCATATTTGTGTCAAATGCTGAACACAAAGTTGACATGGAAAATGTTGCCTTTCACATTTGGCTGCAGACAGTCAGGACTGGTTTTTCCACCAGCAGCTATGAGCTAAATCGATGCCATGCAGCCACAACTCAGATACATTTACCAGCAAATATTCACATTTCTCTCTTTAATGTGACATTCACTTACTGATGTTTTTGTTGTTTGTTCATTCAGAAACTGCCGCTGCAGCGTGCCAACGTGAACTCAGATCTAAGCTGAAGAAGAAGTGTGAGTGTGTGTTTGAGGGGATTGCTAAAGCAGGAAACCCAACACCTTTGAATCAGATCTACACAGAGCTGTACATCACAGAGGGAGGGAGTGGAGAGCTCAATGAGGAACATGAGGTCAGATGGATTGAAACAGCAGCCAGGAAACCAGCCAGACCAGAAACAACAATCACATGTGAGGACATCTTTAAACCTTTACCTGAAAGAGATGGACCAATCAGAGCAGTGATGACAAAGGGAGTGGCTGGCATTGGGAAAACAGTCTTAACACAGAAGTTCACTCTGGACTGGGCTGAACACAAAGCCAACCAGCATGTCCACTTCACATTTCCCTTCACTTTCAGAGAGCTTAATCTGCTGAGAGGGAAAAAGTTCAGCTTGGTGGAACTTGTTCATCACTTCTTCACTGAGACCAAAGAAGCAGGAATCAGCAGGTTTGAGCAGTTCCAGGTTGTGTTGATCTTTGACGGTCTGGATGAGTGTCGACTTCCTCTGGACTTCAACAACAACCAGATCCTGACTGATGTTACAGAGTCCACCTCAGTGGACGTTCTGCTGACAAACCTCATCAAGGGGAACCTGCTTCCCTCTGCTCGCCTCTGGATAACCACACGACCTGCAGCGGCCAATCAGATCCCTCCTGAGTGCGTTGGCATGGTGACAGAGGTGAGAGGCTTCACTGACCCACAGAAGGAGGAATACTTCAGGAAGAGATTCACAGATGAGGAAAAGGCCAGCAGAATCATCTCCCACATCAAGACGTCACGAAGCCTCCACATCATGTGCCACATCCCAGTCTTCTGCTGGATCACTGCTACAGTTTTGGAGGACGTGTTGAAGACCAGTGAGGGAGGAGACCTGCCCAAGACCCTGACTGAGATGTACATCCACGTCCTGCTGGTTCAGTCCAAGGTGCAGAACATCAAGTATCATGGGAGAGCTGAGACAGATCCAGTCTGGACTCCAGAGACCAGGAAGATGATCCTGTCTCTGGGAAAACTGGCTTTTGAGCAGCTGGAGAAAGGCAACTTGATCTTCTATGAAGCAGACCTGGCAGAGTGTGGCATTGATATCAGAGCAGCCTCAGTGTACTCAGGAGTGTTAACACAGATCTTTAAAGAGGAGTGTGGGCTGTACCAGGACAAGGTTTTCTGCTTCGTCCATCTGAGCCTTCAGGAGTTTCTGGCTGCTGTTCATGTTTTTCTGACATTCATCAACTCTGGAGTCAATCTGCTGATCCAACAATCAGCCTCCTGGTGGTCTGCACTGTTCAACAAGAAATCTAAACTAAAACTCCTCCTCCAGAGTGCTGTGGACAAGGCCTTACAGAGTCCAAATGGACACCTGGACTTGTTCCTGCGCTTCCTCCTGGGTCTTTCACTGCAGACCAATCAGACTCTCCTACAAGGCCTGATGACACAGACAGGAAGTGGCTCAAAGACCAATCAGGAAACAGTTGAGTTCATCAAGGAGAAGATCAGGGAGAATCCCTCTCCAGAGAGAAGCATCAACCTGTTCCACTGTCTGAATGAGCTGAATGACCATTCTCTAGTGGAGGAGATCCAACAGTACCTGAGATCAGGACGTCTCTCCACAGAGGAACTGTCCCCTGCTCAGTGGTCAGCTCTGGTCTTCATCTTACTGTCATCTCAAGAAGATCTGGAGGTGTTTGACCTGAAGAAATACTCTGCTTCAGAGGAGGCTCTTCTGAGGCTGCTGCCAGTGGTCAAAGCCTCCAGGAAATCTGTGTAGGTTCATAGAAAACTGGACATATTAGATACATGATGCTTTCTACTCAATAGAGAGAAAAATGACAGCTGTTTTCTTCATCTTTGATTCCTCCTCAGGCTGAGTGGCTGTAATCTGTCAGAGAGAAGCTGTGCAGCTCTGGCCTCAGTTCTCAGCTCCCAGTCCTCTAGTCTGAGAGAGCTGGACCTGAGTAACAACCACCTGCAGGATTCAGGAGTGAAGCGTCTCTCTTCTGGACTGGAGAGTCCACACTGCAGACTGGAGGCTCTCAGGTCAGTGTTGTTGAATATTTAAAGCTTGACCTTGTGAGTTTAAAATCAGGATTTATAATCCAATTTTCTTTTAATTCCTACTGGAATGGAATTCCTTGAACGTTTGTGAACCAGTCTTCTTCTCACTCAACTTTATATAAAGAATATTTAAACAGCGAGGGCTCCAGTTTCACAGACCGGTACAGGGCGAGACCTGTCCTTCGCCTACTGGGTGTGGCCAGGTGGATTTTACAAGTTTGGCACGCCGTGCTCGGTGGCGCAAGTGCACCATCCCTCCTACCGGCTGAAAGGAGGAGAGAAGGCGTTGAGTGGCTTTGACACAGCCGATTCACTTTAAACCAATCAAATGAGCCCCTGTCCTCGCCTTTAAAATGCACTGCGTGAAGACGTAATGAACGTTTACCCAACTGACATGGAGGAAGAGAGCAGTAGCATCACACACTCAGGACAATGAGGCCAGTCTTGGCTGCTGGAATGTCGCTGGAGTTACCTGCCATCCATCTATCCATCCATCCATCCATCCACGCATCTATCCTTACATTCATCTTCTTCATTCCCCTGTCTTTCCATTACCTACCTGCTTCACATCTCTCTTTTTCCAGCTCTGTCACCGTCTGTTAAAGTTATTGATTTTTACAAGTAAATATAAATTTAACTGTGAAGCCCCCATTTTTAATGAATGTTTTTACCTCAAAGGATAATCCTCGCCATATTCATATAAATAGCCTACATGTTTATTTTGCAACTTTCGACTCCATCACTTACTGATGCAACAACACACTAGAGATTAAAACAAAATCCGGTTCATAAAAGCTTTTATATTCGCTGTTCTAAACGCCCAGAGTCTGGCAAGGAACTGATGCCTTTTATATTTTCGATTTGTCTGGAATATTTGTATATATGGAAGAAGAGCTGGGTAGTTAACATGAGCAGTGCCAATCACCATGACTGGAAAAAAGACATCACTGTACTGGACACACTGTTTGACTGACAGGTGATCAGGTTGGGTTTCCATTACGCTGCCAAACGGTGCCAATCTCCTTTGATCTGACATCAGTTGTGACGGGACAGTCAATAAATTTATAAATCTATGTGCTGATTGAGATAGTAGCATTGAATAATGGTTTATGTCTGTATTTATTGCATTGTTAATAGGGCTGGGTATTGTTAAGAACCTCACGATTCGATTTCGATTCTTTGGGTAACAATTCAATTCGATTTCGATTCGATTTGATATTGATTTAAACACTTCGATATCGATTCTGTAATAAGTTGAAATGCACAAATAATTTTTGCTGCTGACGTTAACTTGGAGTGACACACTCTCAGCTGAAATAAAACATCTGCCGGTGAGTTTATTAAAACATAGATGTTTTTATGGCGCTGACACTGGAAAGCAGTAGCCTGTATTCAAATATAACAGTTCATATAAGTTGGTTGTAGATTTTTAAAAAAATCAGCTGTGTTGGTGAGTTGCTGTCACGGCAACTGTTAGATTAAAAATGACTGAGAAGTCGTCAGAAGTATAACTATCAGTCCATGAATTTTTTTTTTTTTTTCCAGCAGATATTCTAGTTACAACATGATTGAGCTAGCAGAGCAGTTTTGTGTTGCTGTGTGTGGAATTTATTTAGTTTGGGGAAACACCAATGTCTAGAAAACATGATAAGCCCTAGTTACCGTCAGATCTCATGTATTTCCACAGAAACGGAGAGAATACCGGCAAAAAACATTTATATTTTGAGAGCGAAATGCTCACAGTATGAATATATTTTGATTGTACATTTTATTTTGTTGGTAATAGTTGTATAATCGCATTATTACATGAGAGGGTGTGCCTGACCGTCATTATTGTCACTTCAGTGATGCGCCTGTTAGCATCAAGAACACCCTCTCCTGTAAAAATGCTTAAAAGGATGTTTTGAGTTGCATCTGTTTGGGTTTAGTCACAGGTTGCTGCATAACATCGGCATGATGTTGGCTAAGGTGGTTGCACAGGTTCGTGGTATTACTGCAGTACTTTAATACCGCCTTGCACAGTTTACGACCTGACTCTCGTCTGGTTCCTGTGTTCTGGGGTTACATTTAAATCCAAAGTGAGCCCAAACGTCAGATTTTGAAGTCGCAGGCGCCGACTTAATGCTGCTACTTGCTTTCATGTTGTAGTTGTGTTCAGTGCGGCTTCTGTCCGTACAACGCGAATCACACAGAGGTGTTGCTCACCGCGCCCCCTACTGGTTAGGAGTTGAATCGATTCAGAGGCTTTGTGAATCGATATTGAATTGTGAAAAAATATATTGCAATGCATTGATGAATCGATATTTTTGCCCACCCCTAATTGTTAATGTGCCTGACATTCTGGACACCTGCCTGTGAGGTTTTGGTGACGTGTGCGATCCGGGCAGCCAAACTTCCACTACACTGGCTGCGCTGACAGTAGACCTGGTTTCAGATGGTGAGCTTTGAGCGCACCTCAGTGAAGCCTTTAGGCACCAAACTGTCACTGAATCTGTCGACACCTCCCCCTGCTGCAACGTCACTCCCATCCAAGCGCACCTCAGTCTGCCAAAATACCAAACTGTGCGCGCCTCGGGTTGTGCTGCTCAAAACTAGCTCTGCGCGGGGTTCACCTCACTGCACCACCCTGCGCTGCACCGGGAAACTAGAGCCCTGACTGTCAGAGCTCATATATGAATCACATTAGAGACTAGAGAGTAACATTTCTATGTCCATATATCTTTCCTCAGGCTGAGCAGCTGTAATCTGTCAGAGAGAAGCTGTGCAGCTCTGGCCTCAGGTCTCAGCTCCCAGTCCTCTAGTCTGAGAGAGCTGGACCTGAGTCACAACCAGCTGCAGGATTCAGGAGTGAAGCGTCTCTCTGCTGGACTGGAGAGTCCACACTGCAGACTGGAGGCTCTCAGGTCAGGATTCCTCAACCTGCTCAACACATGACCAGTTCAGTCCTGATTTCCATGCAGCTTCATGTCACTGAACACATTCCTAAGCTGTGTAGGTTTTTGTGAAAACACAAAGCAGATGATGTGGTGGACTGATTGTGTTTGTGATGGTGTGCAGGCTGTCAGGCTGTCTGCTCACACAGGAAGGCTGTGCTTCTCTGGCCTCAGCTCTGAGCTCCAACCCCTCCCATCTGAGAGAGCTGGACCTGAGCTACAATCATCCAGGAGACTCAGGAGTGAAGCTGCTCTCTGCTGGACTGGAGGATCCAACCTGGAGACTGGAGGCTCTCAGGTATGGAGAGACGCACACAATGTCTTACAGAGGGCTGAGGAGTATTGGTTCGTGTTGATTGGTGGATATGAGTGATGTGGTCTGCTAAATCCTTCATAGGGAAGGTTATTTACTGCCCATGTTTCCATCCTCAAAGAGAATCTGCTGCTCTGACTCTGTTTCTTCCTCCAGGGTGGACCATGGTGGAGAGCAGTGGTTGAAACAAGGCCTGAGGAAGTGTAAGTGTGGATTTAGTTTGATTCATCAACACAAAACCTTCAGCTGTTTAGATGGTGCAGCTGCAGTTTCTGCTCTTTGTTCTCAGCTGCTTTTACCTGCTGAACCAAACACAAACAGATCTGATGCTCCACTGCAAACATGATCACAGTTTCTCCATTAGATTTTTACACATCTCTCTCAAAACAGTTCAATGTGCTAGAAATGAGAAAAACTTCATGTAATTATACAATAAAAAACTGATGCACTGCAATAACCTTTTTCTTTTTTTTTACAATGAAGATTATGCATGCAAGTGATTATAACTTGAAAATAATTCTAATAGGGAAATCTCCACATCTCTTTAATGCCATAAAGTGTAAATCACTGACATAAAAACAACAACATACAAACAACCAAGTAGGACAATATTACAAACAAAAAGGATAAAAGAAAAATAAAAGAGCAAGAGAGCACGCAAGCAGCAGCCAGGGGGAGATAAAGAAGAGAATAAGGTAGCACAGGAAAGCTGGAATGACATTGTTGGAGCTATTTGTTATTTTTGTAATACTGTTTAAATATTTATTCCTTTAGTTTAGTTTACACATTACATATTAATTTTACACATTAAGTAATTTCATTAGGCCATCAGCACTATTCTGATTTAGATTACTGTTTATGCTTTTATTTTGAAAGTTGTAGGTAACGGGGCACGCCAAGTTAATTTATAAGAGGGCAATCTGGGACAGGTGAGCTAGGCACTGGGGAAGGGTCATGGTTTTTTACCAGGATGAGAGACAAAGAGAGGTGGCAGAGGCCATTGCTTTTGTTTTCCAAAGGAAATAAACTACCAAATCCTGACTTTTGCCTGGACAATGGACTCATTTCTCTCCCTGCGTGATTTTACTCCCTTAGTGCCTCAGTGGTCGTTTGATTGTTTTGATTTATTAGGATAAGTTTTCTTATTCTTTTTTTTGGTTGTTATTGTTCGTTTGTTTAAGACAAATAGCCACTACAGACATAAAGCATAAATGCAGAAGGATAAAAAGAGCAAGAGCAAGCAAGCGACAGCCGGGATGGGAGGGGGCAGTTAAAAGTCAAGGATCGGGCAAGATATGGAAAGGGAAAAGGGATGTGGAGGGGAAATCAATATAGTATACACATCAGGCAGGATCATTAACCAGAAAACAAGCAGGGGTCAGAACGAGGGATGCATTTGCATACTCCCCTTTCAGATATTACCATGTCTGAGATAGGAGTTCTAAGGATGTGAAGTGAATTTCAGTGCAATCCTTCAGTGCAGTATAGAAAAACATAATAAATAATAATGAGTTTAAAAAAAAAAAAACACTCGCACACACATACACTCCTTCACATTCTAATATTGCACAGATGACACAGCGTGTTTTCATCAATGAGTTAACAAATCAATAATCAAACTGTGAATGAATCAGCAGATAATAACCACAGCAGATCTGTTGTGTCTTGTTCTCTCCATCAGATTCCTGTGAACTCAAACTGGACACAAACACAGCAAACAGACACCTCGTCCTGTCTGAGGACAACAGGAAGGTGACATCAGTGGAAGAGGAGCAGCCATATCCTGATCACCCAGAGAGGTTTGAGCTCTGGAAACAGATCCTGTGTAGAGATGGTCTGACTGGTTGCTGCTACTGGGAGGTCGAGTGGGAAGGATGGGTTTCTATAGCAGTGACTTACAGAGGAATCAGCAGGAGAGGAGGCAGTGATGACAGCAGGCTTGGATATAATAAAAACTCCTGGAGTCTGGACTGCTCTGATGGAAGTTTCACTGCCAGACACAATAACAGAGGAACACTCATCCGTGCCCCCTCCTCCACTCACAGAGTGGCAGTGTATCTGGACTGGCCTGCTGGCTCTCTGTCCTTCTACAGCGTCTCCTCTGACTCACTGATCCACCTCCACACCTTCAGCCGCACCTTCACTGAGCCTCTGTACCCGGGCTTTGGGGTTTGGTTTGGTTCCTCAGTGTCTCTGTGTCAGATCTGAGGAGTAAGAGTCACGTCTTCACACTTCTTATCAGAGACAGCTGCTGACATGACAGTTCACTGCAAAGACATTTTTATAAACTTATAGAACTATTTATGAGCAGAAAAAACCCTCAGGAACAATCAGAATCACAATCAGAAATACTTTATTGATCCCTGAGGGGAAACTGGGTCAGTTGCAGTTGCTCAACTTCTCAAGAGAAGAATTCAATTATAAGAAATTTAAAAACATGTGCCTTAGTGTAAATGAGGTAAGGGTTGGTAGCTAGTTCTTTTCAGGGTTATGCAATAAACAAGATGCTGTGTCTATCAGGACACCGGGATAATGACAGAAGATGAGGACTCCTTTCAGCAGATCTAACAGCTGTGGCTCTTTATTGTGGCACTCAGTGTTGTAACAGTTTCTGTTGTTCATGATAACAATAAATCATATTATGTCTAATTGTCTTCTTATTACTAATATAATATCACCACATAAACAGAATAATATACACATTATCCTCTGTGCATAAAAACCACAATAATACATAACAAATCAACATCCATACATTTCACCGTAAACATGAGTAACACCCTCTACTGGTCAAACCAAACGTAAAATAAGCACCCACGCATGGCGCACATGTCGGCTCCCTCGCCGAGTAATTAGCATAAAATATATCCATATAAAAACGGCACTTACTTTCTGCATCCACTTTAACACTTGGAGCACCACAACAAGTCCAATCCCAAAACGAAAAACACCTTGCAACAGGTAAAAACACACAGGTAAGCCCTACAGGTGTGAGGTGAAAAAACGGAGACAGGAGAAAAGTCCGTCGACTCTGCCGCTGCTAATTAACTCCGCCGAGTGATAACGTCAATTCACTTAACAAGAAAGAAGGAAACTATAACACTTCCTGTGAAACCCTTCAAAATAAAAGCCCTTTATACACTTAGCATTTGTTAAAAAAAAAAAAAAAAAAAAAAAAAAAGATTGTGCATCATGTGTAAATATGTGCATTAATCCTCCAAAATATTGCAGCAGTAAAGACATACATGCATCATGTGGTTGACATCAGCTGTAGTAACAGACTAAAACTGACTGGGAAAGACTCGTCTTTTTTTTCCACACAGGAGTGATGTGACATGGAAACTGCTGCCAGTTTCTCCTGCTGACAGTTACCTGTGAAACTGTCAAGGTAAATGACATCCCTTAACTCATGTCTGACCAAAAGAAATGAAAAACGTCTTTTTAGAAGCAGCACAGGCACAACAAAAGCACAGAACATCACAACAAAAGCCTCCCTGACGTCAGCCAAAGCCTCCAGGCCTCTTATGCGGCGTCTTTGCTCGTAGCTGAAGCCAAAAAACCATCAACCATCACTGAAGAGCTGCTCCTTCCAGCTGCTGCTGTACTGGCCCAGACCAAGCTGGACAAAAACACAGCAGAGAAATTAAAAAGTGCACCTTTGTCAAATGACTGTTTGCAGCAGAACAGATGAAATGGGAACAGACATTGTCGAGCAAGTTGTGGAGAACCTTGGCGACTCTTTTTCACTCCAGCTGGATGAATCCACAGATGGCAGTGGAAACGCACAACTTGTTTATTTTACCTGAATATTGTTGAAGTTTTAAATGTTTTGGGGCCTGTCTGGTCACCATTTTCACTACATTCGTTTGAATCTCTATGTTTTAGTGATGGAGAAGGAAACAAAGATCAGCAGGGTGATGTACAACTGTCTGTTTAATTTATATATTAATGAATTATATGTATCACCGTGGATTTCCTTCGTTAAGCAAATATTAGATGAATGTGTTTTTTCTTATGTTTGGTCAGACCAGAGATGTGATAACATTGAATGGCTGAAGATGGCAGTTGAGCAGAGGTTAAAGGATCAGTTTGTGCAGAAATGAACAACAGAATATGTCCTCATGTGATTTATATTGTGAATTTAAAGAGGTTTCTAAGTTTGAAAAATATTTACTCTGTGAAAATAAGAAGTAATTTTCGAACTTCTAATAATAGACTTCCTAATATAACAGGTAGATACAAGGGTCTGGAAAGGAATGAAAGGTTTTGTAATCTGTGTAATGACGGCCACCTGGGAGATGAATATCATGTTTTGTTTGAATGTAAAAATTTAACCATGTCTGAGAACAGAAATAAGTAGCCTACTTGCCTAAATATTTTTTAAACCGCACATCTATGTTCAAATGTATAGCTTTACTGAAGACTGATATTTTAAGAACAATATGTAAATTGGGTGCTTTCTTGAATAATGTTTTGCTACTCTTTAAATGACTGCGTGCAGGCTTGTTTTTTTTCTGTTTTATCTGTTTATTTCAACCTGTGATGACTCATTCTGACTGTTCATCATTCATTTTGTAGGCTATTTTGTCTTGTTTGTACTCCATACCACAATTGTGGCGAAGAGTTAATAAATATGACTATGACTATGACTGAGATTTGCCATGAATTTAGAGATGAATTATTAAGATTTTAAATGTTTAAAATCATTTTCTTTTCAAATGAGAGAGAAATAGTAGTCGTGTTTTTAGCCTCTTTGACAGTTTTTTAAAACAACTTTTTCATGGGTAAGCAGTTTTAATCAAAATATAGTCATAGCAGAGCATTTTTACAATTTTTAAAATGCCTCTTTAGGGGGTCTTTAAGATTTTAAATGTTTAAAATCATTTTCTTTTCAAATGTTTAAAAATGGAAGATGTTTTTCAGTTACAAAGTTTAACCAAAAACGCTCTGCTCTGGTTAGAGGGAACTGAAAAAATATTTCATAGGGGGGACATCACTGCTCTGGAGGGATCTACAGATAGAGTTCTCAGCGGGCCTGAAAATTAAGACCCTACCCTAACCGGGCCCGACTAGGCCAGCTCGAGGCCCTAACCCTACGAATTAGCCGAACTTTAGGCGCGACAGCCCGAAAAAAAAAAAGAAAGGAAAGGGGAAAAAAGTTCGCCAAATTCGCCATTATTTAGCAGGACCGGTGGCTCAAATTCTAGTAGCAGAGAGAGACCGGACATAATAGGCTAGATAAGATGGTGTTGGTCTAGGTTTATTATTGATAGTCACTTTATGAATGGGGAGCACATGTCACGTGGTGTGGGAGTCACCGACTCACCTCAATAGTGAAATCAGCTGCTTGAGAGCGTTTTTTTTTTTTTTTTTTTTTTTTTTGGAATGAGCTGGAGAGAGGGGGGGGCGGGGGAGGCTCACATTTTGCTGACCGCATTGCCAATGATTTTAAATGTTGTTTGGTTCTCAGTTTTTAACAATAAAGGTTTGAGATGCAGCATCGGATCATGGCTTTATTGACAGCGAGCCTCCGAGTCAGGCAGGTCAAACTCCCTCGTCTCAGCCTCTCGGCGATATCAAAATGTTTGTTGACAGTCGCCTGATAGTTGGCGAAAGGCAGCTTCACATGTTCAGTTGTTCATAAAACATGCTAAGTTAGTAAAGTTACTGTACTTCTGCACAAAATGGTTTAATTTAGCACTAAACTGTTATCCCCGTTCTTCTCTCTCTCTCTCTCCTTCTGCTTCATGCCTGCGTCATTTAGATCTCAACGGCGACAGTAAAACCCATTCATATGCACCCTACCCGGTCGGGTTCGGGCAGAACATGAGAGCTCTATCTATCTACAGGGTCTCTGTACTGACGGACCAACACTCCGGGCTGAAGGTGGCGGTAGTGATGGGAAAATGAAGCTTCCTGAAGCAATGAGGCTTTCCAGCCCATTCGTTGCTACTCGAAGCTTCATTCAGTGCTCACTAGCCCCATCTGTTGCTAGAGTTAAACTATGACAGCCAAGTCATTTAAATAGATTTCAAATGTTATCACAATGACGAGTGTGATTAAGCAGTGAAAGAAAATGAATGGATGGATGTTATCACAATATAGAATAGTGTTTAATCCCTGTACAATAATAATAAAGTCTCTAGTGTTTTATATAACCCTGCTCTCCCTTTTTATTCCTAAACATTTTCTATACCTTCTTTCCCATTTTGGTTTGTGCTTTTCATGGCCATCAATGTTTATTATTTATTGAACACATTAGGTGTTGTGTGTGGGAAGTGCAGTGCTTAGGTGACACAGTATGTTCGGAGGGGGGGCGGGGAGGGGAGAGGGTAATCATTATACACTACTCACAAAAAGTTAGGGATATTCGGCTTTCGGGTGAAATTTCAGGATGAACCTAAAATGCATTCTAACCTTTACAGGTGAACTTAATGTGACCTTCTGTAAACTTTTGAATGCACATGTCCAACTGTTCAATGTTTCAGTACTTTTTGCACAAGTTGCTGTTCTCTAACAAGGAGCTTAACGGCAAAATTCACATCAGGTGTTTGATGCTCCAGCTCATCGAGGTCGCATGATTAGGGAATGGCTGCTGGAGACTGGGGTAAGCACTTCTTAGCACATTAAGGAATATTATGCACAAATGCTTAATCTATAGGCACTTTTCAAAGAGGAGTAGAGGAAATGAAAAAATACCAGAACTCTTATTTTGTTACTCAGAATATATATATAGCCGGCTTTTATTTTAACATTAGCACTTAACATAAAAAAACACAATTCTTATCTTTTAGTGCACTTAGGAACCAGCTTCAAAATAAACCACAGGATCCCCTTATGTTAGAACACTTAAGGTAAGTTTTGTTGTTTGTCAGTCCAAACAAGTTTTTCTTCTTTATATTGTCTTTTACTCAACTCGTCAACCCATTTAGGTTGAGAAGAAAACAAAAGAAAATTCAGAGCTCTGAGAAAATAATAAACAAAACCAAATAAAATGAGTTCATCTACCCGGGTAGTGTGTTTTTTCCTTTAAAGTGTATTTTGGTGAGATCTCAGTGCTTATCTGTACGATGAGGTGAAGAAATCCGGAGTGAATCGATCCTCTTGACTGTTGAGACACTCCTCTGCACGCCCGCTGGATGTCCTCTGCTCTTCACGTCCTCTGCTAATCCGCTGAATGTCTTGCGATGACTTCTCATCAGTCTCTTTTTCTTTCTTTCTCATCAGGTGTGAAATAAAAAAAACCAACCTGCATAAGCAGGGCAAAATTATTTTTAAATCAAAATCAACATCACCATCACCAGATCTGGCATTTTATCACTAAATAACTAGCCTAAATTTACTGTACAGTAATAAATTTAACCATTATAGTTGCTGCACATGTAATATAATATGATTGTAAAAAGGCGTTGGTTTACTGAGTACCAAACTTGTGACCTCTTAATGACTGAATGAATAAATCTTTAGGTGCTGATTCTGTGATTGTCTCTACACTCTCCACAGGTTGTCCGGTAAGAACAGGTATGATGATGGCTTAATGAATCCAAGTCACACACAATCTCATTGAGATGCCACTCATTTATTATTGGAAGCTGAAGTACTCTGACTTATGTGTATACGTGTGTGTGGTTTCTACAATAAGAATAAACAGAAATGCACAGCCATTAATTATATGCAATGGAAATAAACATTACCAGAAGGCATGAGATACACAATGCAATAATAATACTATGCAGTCACAAAAAAAAAACACAAATGAACAAATAAAGAGACCACAATCCTCGTAACAGTAAGGGACTATCAGCAAATAATGTCTCAGCTCAGTGAGGTGCATATATATATATATTACACTGGTATAATGTGTAGAGGGCGAATCAAGAAATGCGGCTGTGGGTCATCCCAATCTCTTCTCTTACTCCAGAGACGCTGCACTAACATTTTAGCGCGAGTGGTGTAGGGAATGAGCAGGCCAAGAGGGTCATATTGTCTGGCTAGGACACGGTAGATGTTACGCATAGTTGGCGTGGGATGCTCAGTGTGGCGGAGCTGGTAAGTGATGGTGTCTGACGTACAGTGCCACAGCAGTCCCAGGGTCCGCTCTGGTGGATCAGCTCCATCTAATGATAGCCACAGTTCACTGCTCTCTGCTCGTGATCCTGGAGGCATGTGACTGATGATGTCTGGAACGTTAGTAGCCCACTGGCGCAGTTCAAACCCACCTGAGAGGAGGAGCTGCTGCAACTTGTTGACGAGTTGCTTGGCCTCTGATACAGAAGTGAAGCTCTGAAGGAGGTTATCTACATAAAAACAGTTCTCAACAGTGTGGCGGGTATCTTCACTCGGGCTACTATGATCCAGAACATGTCTTTGGAGAGCAAATGTGGCACAGCACGGACTGCATGTCGTTCCAAACGGCAGCACCTGCCACTCATAAACATCTGGTGATGTGCTGCGATCCTTGTCTCTCCACAGGAATCGGAGGAAGCGCTTGTCATCAGGCAAAAGGCGCACTTGGTGAAACATCCCCTTTATGTCGCTGCTCACTGCAATGGGATACTCTCTGAAGCGGAGCAGCACACCAAGTAGAGTGGATCCTAATGTGGGCCCTGGAAGTAGGTGCTCATTCAAGCTGGCACCTTGATGGTTGAAGGAGCAATTAAACACAATCCGGTCCTTGCCATTATGATTGACCATGTGATGTGGTATGTACCAGGAGTTGACAGCGGCTTGTACTTCAGCAGGAGTGAGTTTGGTTACATAACCAGCATCCAGCAGCTTCTTAATTTCCTGGTTGTAGGTATCTGCTCTGACAGGGTCCTTGGAAAGGCGTTTTTCGGTCCCACGCAGGTGGCCCAGCACCGACTCCTTAGGTGAATGGAGAGAGGGGACTTCTTCTTTCCATAACAGAGGAGTAGCATATCTTTGAACACCATCCACGTCCACTCTAATAGTCTTCTCTTCCAGCATCCTGACCGCTGCCATGTCCTGCTTCGACCGGGTGATGAGCTTCTCATTCCGGTATGGGAGGACGTCCATCTGCCAGAGTTTATTCACATAACTGAAGAGTTCTGCGGATGGAGTCTGAGTGTTGATGAGCAGACACTGAGGGGTGGAAGACTGGTGTATAAGGACTTTAGCAGGGCCTTGAAGTGTCCAACCAAGTCGTGTCTTGAGTGCTGCTGGTCCACCTGGAGGCCCCAGATGCACAGGTTCGACTGGAGTGAGAAGATGAGGATAGTCTGAACCAATGAGCAGCAGTGGTTGTGCCTGACTGAATGAGTGGAGGGGCAGACCTCTGAGGTGACGGTAAGTCTTCTGTAGGGCTTCGACTGGATGTGAGTGTTTGGAGAGACCGAGCTCTACTGCTGTAAACGCTCTGTGGATCCGGAAGCGTTTCTGGGGTTGAATGGCAGAGGACACAGAGAAGGAGACCGACATTCCTGGCACGGTCCTGGTATCCTGCCTAATGGTTCTGAGTGCTAGGCCCTCACTCTGTCCTTGGAGTCCTAACTCTTGAGCAGCACTGTGGAGGAGGATTGTGCGCTCAGACCCGTCATCTAGGATGGCATATGTCTCAATCTTCCTCTTGCCTTTGTAGAGGAACACCTTAACCATCTTCAGCAGCACAAAGCTACTTCTCCTTGTGGGATCTAGGTAGTACGTCACTGGCTGAGCAGGTTCTGGGGCTGGTTTCTCTGGTCTAACGACTGCTGATGAATTAACATCATGCAGTACTTCCAGGTGAGTCTGATTACACTGCTGACATTTGGCCTTGAGGTAGCACTGTGATGCTCGGTGATCTCTTCCACATCTCCAGCATCGCTTACCTGTTTTGATCCAAGCCACTTTCTGCTCCCTTGTGAATTTCTTGAATTCTGAGCACTGATTGAAGTAGTGTTGAGTATTGTCACAGAAGGGGCAATATTTCTTCGGCTTCTCTGGCTGATTGGTCTGTGACCGTACTTGTGTAGGAGGCTCTGATTCCTTTGCTGGGGGGTCACATCCCAGCAGGACAGTGGTGGAGTGTGATACTGGCTTCTGCTTAGCCTTGAGGCCTCTCAGGTGGTCTGATCGTCCCTCTTGAGTTGACCGTGGGTGAGAGGTCGGTATGGTATCATCTTGAATACGGACTTCGTACTCAAGCCACTCAGAAAAATCCAGCAAAGTTGGGATGGGTGTGAGAATGGGATTGATGTAGCGCTTGAATTGTGCTCTCAGGTCGTGTGGCAGCTTTGACAGCAGGCGTGAGATGTGTGACCCACACTCCAGCTCTGTTCTCCCTTCCTTCCCCAGCTGGTCTAGCATCCCAACTAGGGCCCTCACCTTCAGGGCGAACAGGCGGAATCCCCTGCCGTCACCGCTCTTGATTGCAGGTTCAGCCAGGACCTCAGTGATGCGCTGCATAGCTAATTTGTGAGGCTGGCCGTACAGCTCTGTCAGAGAGGCCATAGTCTTGCTGTAGGGGTCCCTGCTATTACTGTAGGAGTCAGCAACAAGAAGGGTGTCTTCCAGTTTGAGATGGTCGACGAGGATTTGGTATTTGAAGCGTTCAGTAGCGTCATCAGGTAAGTCGAGCGCTACCTTCAAGCGGGCAAACTGACGTGGGTCGTCATCAGTAAAGAATGGAATATGAGGCTTCGGTCCACGATATGTTGTCTCCTGATGAAATGAATGACTGTAACCTTTCCATTCCTTTGAGCCTGCAGGTGGTCTGCGGTGGGGACTGTACGGATCTGCATATTCTGGTGTGAGCACCTTGTCCAAAGGTGCACTGCTGTTATGATCAGGATTAATGTTCATGCTCCTGAGATGCTCATTTAGCTCAGTAACAAAAGGAGGTTGAGGATACTGTTGAGCTGGCATCCACTGGACTGAGTTAGGACCTGCTGCACCAACAGGAAGTGGGTCTGACACTGGTGGCGGTGGCGGAGGGAATGGCTCATCAGATTGATAAGGATACAGTGGGGGAGATTGCTCAGGCCATGGCACGTATTGCAGGTTATCCTCTGGTTGGCTTAGGGGCTGTCTGAAATGTTGCAGTGGAGTGGATGCATAATCTGGAGCAGGAGCCTTTGTGAAGGAGGCGCCACTGTCCTCAGGCTGAAATTGGTGCCTTTGTGAAGAAGCTGCAGAGCTTGAAGTGAGAGGTTGAGGAGCAGCTGATGATTGTGGCGTGAGAACGCTGATGAGGGTTTGCATCTCTCGCCTAAGCTGGTTGTTGTCCTCCCTCATTTCCTGCAGTGCTGACAAGACCACTTCTGGAACGAGGTTCTGGGATGTCTCTCTGTCTGGAATGACTTTAGGTGCAGCATGATGCTCACTATATCCCACGGTGGAGTGGTCATGGAGTGTGTGTGACTGAGGTAATTCTCGTCTTGGAAGGCTCACCAAAAAATCATCGAGATAGCGAGGTCGACGAACATCACGGCGAGGGCGAGTATTATCAGGGAATGCCATTGTTATACTGTGGAAACTGTAGATCCGGCTCGAAGGACCATGTAAAAAGGCGTTGGTTTACTGAGTACCAAACTTGTGACCTCTTAATGACTGAATGAATAAATCTTTAGGTGCTGATTCTGTGATTGTCTCTACACTCTCCACAGGTTGTCCGGTAAGAACAGGTATGATGATGGCTTAATGAATCCAAGTCACACACAATCTCATTGAGATGCCACTCATTTATTATTGGAAGCTGAAGTACTCTGACTTATGTGTATACGTGTGTGTGGTTTCTACAATAAGAATAAACAGAAATGCACAGCCATTAATTATATGCAATGGAAATAAACATTACCAGAAGGCATGAGATACACAATGCAATAATAATACTATGCAGTCACAAAAAAAACACAAATGAACAAATAAAGAGACCACAATCCTCGTAACAGTAAGGGACTATCAGCAAATAATGTCTCAGCTCCGTGAGGTGCATATATATATATTACACTGGTATAATGTGTAGAGGGCGAATCAAGAAATGCGCGACGGTCCCTTAATGGACGCATCGGCGCTCTCACCATGCTACTATAACATGAATAATGATAACTGATGCCACAGCGGTGCATCACTTGCCAACATAAACAATGTCGTCAGGAATCATATAATTATTAGACTGACAATAAAGGAATAGGCAACAGTTAACCGACGTGCATGACACGATACAGCACTATAATCTACAACGGTATGTTAATTGCCAAATAACAACATACACAGTCGAATTAAGAATAACAGAACAATAAATTATTACTCACATTCTCATGGACGCACAGGAAGGAGTAATTCAACAAATGAAGCAAGAAAAGTCCAGAAAACTGCCGCGGTAAGTGAAAGACAGTCCGAACGACAGAGATGAATGAATTAAATCCAGAAGCTGCTGCGGTGAATGAAAACTTTTTTCATCGGCTCGCGGCAGACAGTTCACACAGCCAATCTGGTGTCTGATTGGTTCAGAGCGTCCTGACGGTGTCTGTTCATGTGCGATCCATGCGTGTTCGCATGCTCTTAGTGCGCAGAGTAACAGACAGGGACTGTGCATGTGATCTATGAATGGGATGCCTTCAGGAAACTGACCATGAGTTGCTGACCTTCTGAACAATATCAATTTACCACACAGCAACATGGCCATCATCTCTCAATCATCATCTTCTGGTCTGTAGTTCTTATGACTTTTAACTCAAATTCTAATTTTCTTGAATTCCAACATTACTCCAGTTGGTTTTTTTTGAATAACATCAACCATCAATGAGACATCATTTTATAACACACACAGAAAATATCACATCTTATTTACATGAATTTCTCATCCTACTGAATAGAATGCATTGACTCGGCTATGCTAGCTAGCTTAGCATTGGCTTTACAGGCACTCACCGGAGTATCATGAAATCCCGAGACAACTTCGACTAGTTTCTCCTCTCAACCCCGTTTGGAACGGATTTCACTCAGAAGGACCTTAAAACTAACTTAAGATTAAGTTAAGTTTTGTTTTATCTGTAAATACTTTCTGTTCAGCGTGCTTTGTCTTCTTTTTCTGCCCAATGTGGTTTGCTTTAGTGATGGGTCGGTCGCGAACGAACCGGTTCAAAGAGCCGGCTCTTTGAAATGAACGACGGGAGCCGGCTCATGATTGGGAGCCGGGTTTTTTTCCCAGGAGCCGATTGTTTTTTTTTTTTTTTTTTTTTTTTTTTTTTTCTGCGAAAGCCGCACGTGATTGGTCAAGATGCGGGGTGCCGTCTGTCTGCGCTCAGCACGAGGGGGACGAGTGTGACATTCCCTGCGTTCCAAATCGCATACTTATACTTTTTACTTTTAGTATGTACTGCAGCTGCCCTTACAAAGTATGTAGTTTAGTATGTATTGGGACATACTAATTCTTTTTTCCCTACTAAATAGTATGATAGTATGGGTATTGGAACGCAGGGTGAGTGAGCAGGAGAAAGGGAGATGGGAGGGGGTACACGCACGGTGCACGCGGCACACAGCACACTGAGCGCAATGGGGGGAGGGGAGGGGCACACGCAGCACAGTGACAGAGCAAGAGAGGAGAGAGGAGGGAGCGAGAGAGCGAGAGATTTGCACAGCGCTTCAGGCAGAAAAAAGAGACGGCAAGCTGCCAATTTCAAAGGTGAGAGATGGCTGACAGAAAAAGAAGCAAAGTGTGGAACCATTTCAATGCAGTGGACAGTTCAAAGGCCGAGTGTAGGCTGTGCAAAGTCAAAATATCTTACAGAGCAGGATCCACAAATAATTTGCACAGACACATGAGGACTGTTCATCCCACAGTCAAAATAGAAGAAAAAAGACAAGCAATGGAACCTGCTATTAATGAAGGTGCTAGTACTTCTACTGCAACTGTTGCTGCTCTAGCCTCACCCACATCACCACAACCACCTAGACCTACAGTCCAGAGGTCTATGAGCCAGTTTCTGCAAAAGACTATGACCCCAGCAAAACGAAACAGTGTGGACGAGGAACTGGCAAAAATGATTGCGAGAGATTTTCAGCCATTTTCTATTGTAGAAGACAAAGGATTCAGAAGCTACACCCATGCTCTCAATCCAACATATTCACTCCCAAGCAGGAAAACACTTTCACAAAAAATAATTCCAGAACTGTATTGCAGAGAACGCGAGTCACTCCTGGAAAGGGTAAAAAAAAAAACACTGCTGTTTGTCTCACAACTGACTGCTGGACATCCCGAACCACCACATCCTACATGTCAGTTACATGCCACTTTGTTGAAAAGTACAAAATGGTGTCCTGTCTGCTGGATTGTTTTGAGTTCAGTGACAAACACACGTCTGAGAATTTAGCAGAGGAGCTGCTCAGAGTGGCAAAAGAGTGGAATGTAGAGAATAAGGTTGTGTGCTGTGTTAGTGACAATGCAGCTAACATAACTAAAACCCTGAAATGGACCCACCACCCCTGTCTTGCACACACAATAAATTTGTTTGTGAGGGATGCTCTGAAGGTGATGAAGCCCACTGTGGATAAAGTGAAGGCCATAGTGGAATTCTTCCACAGGAGCACAACAGCCACTGAGAAGCTCAGATCTACCCAAAGACAGATGGGCATGCCTGAGCTGAAGTTGAAACAGGATTGTGTAACGAGGTGGAACTCCACCTTCCACATGTTCAAGAGGATTCTGGACTCCAAGGAGGCAGTCATTTCCGCCCTGGCTGTAATTAATGCACAGGTTGATCCTCTGAGCCAAGAGGAATGGGAGGTACTGCAGGAGGCATGCACTGTTCTGGAGCCATTTGAGCAGGTCACTGTGGAGATTAGTGCAGAAAGGTACAGTATACAAATGTTATCATGTTATTACTCTTAATATTATTCACTTGTCATGTTTATTAGTTGTTGTTGTAGTTGTTGCATTATTAGTATAAAAAGCATATTAGACATGACTGGATAGATAATAATAATATATATTGCTAAATAAAACAAAGCGTAATTTTAACACTTATTGTTTACTCTTTTTCAGTTATGTTACAGCCTCAAAAATGCTGATAGTGTGCAAGGGTCTGCAGAGAGTGACAGCTGAGCACCAGACCAGTTTAACTTTGGGAAAGGTAAAGGAGTTGGTGGATGCTCTCTGTGCATCAATGGAACGGAAATTCCACAGAATGGAATATAACACTGTTCTGTCGGAAACTACCATTCTGGACCCAAGATTTAAAAAGCTGGCATTCAGTGACAACAGAGCAATTGATGAAGCTCTGCAGAGAATTGCTGCAGCAGCAGCAAGATCAAGCCACACAACTCCACTGCCCGGGGGCCAAGAGGGAGAAGAGGCAGCACAGCACGAGCCAGAGGAACCACAACAGACATCAGCTGTTTGGAGGTTCTTTGAAGAGCGAGCAAGTGGTGAACAAAGACGGAATCCTTCTGCAGATGCACACCTGGAAGTGAGATCATATCTCGAGGAGCCCCTTCTCCAGAGAGATGCAGACCCACTGAGCTGGTGGGAGTCAAAGTGTGCAATCTACCCACGCCTTACACATGTGATGGCACGTAGACTGTGCATTGTTGCAACGTCTGTCCCCTCGGAGAGAATCTTCTCCAAAACAGGGCAGATTATAATGAAAGGAGGAACAGGATCAATCCATCAAAGCTGAGGCACTTGGTGTTTTTGAATGCCAATCTTAGCTTAAGTGCTTTTACCAGGATGCTGCTATTTCTTTTTGTATTGTACATTTTTATTTTTATTTTGTTGTGATGTTTTCTTGATGTTGTCTTCTTTTACTGTATATAGTTTTATTGAGGTGGTTCTTTGTTTTGATATTTTATAATTTATTTTATAGCACCCTTTTCAATAAATAATAAACATTTAGATTTTTGATATTATGAACACTGGTCATTCATTTTAGCACTTAATTTGGTAATAAAATAATAATATAATATCATATAATATCATATAATATAACAAATAATCTGGGGAGCCGTTTGGGAGCCGAAAGAGCCGGAATTCCAATCACTATCAGGAAATGAAGCCGGTACGGCCCGGTCAACGTCTTGGGCTGTCAAATGTCTACAAGACTACCTGACAAACACCAGGCAAACAGCTGATTTCTCACCTGTAAGGAAAGAAGAGCTAAACAAGATCCTCCGTGAATTTTATGGAGCTTTAATTTCTATAATAAAGAGAACTAGAAAATTTCCCGCGCGGAAATTTTGAGAGTTGTAATAGCAGGTTCCTTGGGGTCCGTTGCCGGGGGGCTGCTGCCGGGGGTGCGCGTCAGACCTCTGGCTGAATGGTATGGTATACTGTGTGGCTGCTAAGGTGCTGCAAGGCAGATGCTATGCTTTTCCTGATGGTTGCTATGCTGTTGCTAGGCGGTTCCTATAGTGTTCTTGATGGTTCCTAGGGCGTTGCTAGGCGGTTGCTATGGTGTTCTGGATGGTTGCTAGGGCCTTGATAGGTTGTTTCTATTGTGTTCCTGATGGTTGCTAGGGCGTTGCTAGGCAGTTGTTATGGTGTTCTGGGTGGTTGCTAGGGCGTTGCTAGGCGGTTGCTATGGTGTTCTGGGTGGTTGCTAGGGTGTTGCTAGGCAGTTGCTATGGTGTTTTGGGCGGTTGCTAGGGCGTTGCTAGGTGGTTGCTAGGGTAGTTAGGGTGGCTGCTATGGGGTTGCTAGGGTGTTTGGGGTCATTGCTATAGACTTCCATTAGTGTCTGGGGTCAGTGCTGGGATGCATTGGCTGCACTAATGAAATGCCTCAGAAGATTCAGCACCACGGACAGTACCTACTGAGGCGGATTCAGCACCACGGACAGTACCTGCTGAGGCGGGTTCAGCACCACGGACAGTATCTGCTGAGGCGGATTCAGCACCACGGACAGTGCCTCCTGAGGCAGATTCAGCACCACGGACAGTACCTGCTGAGGAAGATTCAGCACCACGGACAGTACCTGCTGAGACAGATTCAGCACCATGGACAGTACCTGCTGAGGCAGATTCAGCACCATGGACAGTAGGCTACCTGTCAGATTTTCCACGGAGATGTGAGGCTTTAACTTTGTTCTTGTTATTAATGTTTTAATATTTTCAGTTATTAATTAGCCTATTAATCGTTATTAATTGTCTTAACGAGTTTCCTAGGCCATTGATTCAATTAATTTGTCGATGTGTTTGCATCTTTACATTGAAATGAACATTTAATAAATCAACAAATCTGTGAAAACTGGCGTCTTTATTTCACAGGTAAATTGATAAGTGATTCTATAACTCTGTTCAGCCTTAATGTTACTGCTTACTGTCCTTACTTTTGCTGCTTAGCCACATCATTGTCATCATTGTTAACTGAATGTACATGTCTCCTCATGTCGCTGCACATGTTCCCTCACAGACATGCGCAGTGACATGGGTAAACTATAAGGAGCACTACAGCACTTTACAAATGTACTACCTCCTCTCAATTCATTTTAGCACTGCAGCACTTTACAACTGTTACCTCTTCTCAATTCATGTTTAGCACAACTCCCAACAAGAAATCGTGTTCTGGTCCCTGCATTGTTGCATCTCCATCCCACTTACCCACCTTTGACAGCTAACCCTTAACCTCAACAACTTTAATGAGCACTGCAGCACTTTCCATGAGCACTGTAGCACTTTATATCTTTGGTTTTTATTGTGTTTCTTGGTTTCGTTGTGTTTCTTAATCCACCTTAGCACAACTCCAACAAGAAAACCTGCTCTGGTCTTTGCATTGCTGCATCTCCATCTCATTTATCCATCCCTGACAGTTCATCTTGGCCAGTTTTATTTTATTGTATAACTGATTGTCTCTCTTTTAGTGTAATTGTCTGCCGGTCTCTGTTTCCCACATGGATGTGTTGTATTCTTACTCCAAATTTTATGTCTCCTGTGTCCCTGTTTTTATGTATTATGACCCGTGTGTCTCGTTTTTTGTATATTTTAATGGTTCTTTAACATCATGCCGGAGGACTGCGGTTGTAAACTAGCCTCTGGCTAACACCGGCGCATTTACAGCAATGTTAATTAATGTGCACTGTCCTCTCTAAATAAATAAATAAATAAATAAAATAAATAAACATTAATCGGAGCTGACGTTAAATTGGAGTGACACACCCCCGGCTGAAATAAAACATCTGCCGGTGAGTTTATGAAAAGACAGATGTTTGTTGTGGCGCCGACACTGGAAAGCAGTAGCCTGTATTTAAATATAACTGTTAATATAAGTTGGTTGTAGATAAAGATCAGCTGTGCTGCTGAGTCGTTGTCACGGCAACTGTTAGATTAAAAATGACAGAGAAGTCGGCAGAAGTATAACTATCAGTCCATGATTTTTTTTTCCCCAGTGGATATTCTAGTTCCAACATGATTGAGTTATCAAATCAGTTTTGTGTTGCTATGTTTTCTATTTATTCAGTTTTGGGAAATCACGATGTCTAGAAAACATGATAAGCCCAAGTTTGCTGACAAGGACTAGTTACCGTCAGATCTCATGGATTTCCACTGAAACAGAGAGAATACCAGCAAAAAACTTTGATATTTTGAGAGCGAAATGCCCACAGTATGGATACATTTTGATTATACATTTTATTTTGTTGGTAATAGTTGTATAATCGCATTATTACATTTGAGGGTGTGCTTGACCGTCTCGTGTAATAATGCTTAATAAAAAAACAGTGATCACGCCAACATGGCCTGTATCATGTATGACAGAGCGGTTCACATTCACCTGCTGCATCTCAACAGGGTTTACTCAACAGTCACGTCAATCAACAGATTCACCTGTATCTGTCAACAACACAGGATTTGCAGCATTTGAAAAATAAATAACAGTAATGAATAATAGAATCAGCAAAATATCCATTTCTAAACTTGCACACGTGCGCGTTTTCATTTCACACTTCCGTCTTCAAATCACGCCAGGGTGGTGGATATCGCAGATTGAAACGTAAATTGTGACAAGTTGTGAGGCAATCAGTCTAATGGCTGTAAACATGAATACCGTGGTGACACTCGTGCGTAATGCTGCGCGATGGATGCCTTGGCACTGCTGGAACGTTATGCAAACGGGAGGATCAGGAGGGAACGAGTTTTCAGAGACCATGAAGATTTCCTGGCCCATGATTCTCTAGAGCAATGCTCTTGGATCTGTGTGCTGAACTGGGTCCAGTATTAGAGAGGCCGACCCTGCGGAACCACGCTGTCCCTGTTTAGGTACAGGTGTTAACAACTCTGGGGTTTCTGCCAACCGGCTCTTACCAGCGCGAGTTGGCCGACAGGTATGTGTTTAATATTATCAGCAATATAATGTTCAACTCTCTGCCGGAAGCCACTTTTGGGAATAATATAATTCTGTGACATTATCCATAGGTCTGGGATATCGCAGCTCTAAGCGCAATAATGCCTACCGTCTTGGATGGCATTGTTAATGTGACCAGTCGATACATCAGATTTCCCTTCACTGTGGGAGAACAGGCCAACAATAAAAGGCAATTTGCAGCAATGTCCGCTTTTCCAAATGTAATCGGCGCAATCAACTGCACTCATATTGCTATAAGGACTCCACGTGATGAATATGTGTATGTTAATAGAAAACATGTGCATTCTATTAATGCACAAGTCATATGTGACCCCAACATGCACCTGACAAATTTAGTGTCACGATGGCCTGGCTCCACACATGACTCCTTCATCCTGACACACAGACGTATAGGGAACAGACTGCAGGCAGGCGCAGTTTTTAACAAGTTCTTTTAATGTATTTGCTGTCTCAGACATAACTTCACACATATTAGTCATAACTGTTCTAATTTCTTTAAGTTCGTCAGCTATGGCACTCATCTCACTAATCGTCTTCCTCTGATTTTGCAGAACAGTGTCGGTCAGCACCCGGCCACTGGCAACCGCACCATGCGCTCAGGGCGCACCGGTGCTGGGGACAGCCGGATCCTCGACGCCTATGGCCCCCTCGCCTGGACTCTCCTCACTGGGACCCCCCCTCGCCACCTGCCGACTCAGGATGAGGACCTGAGGACACCAAGACACAACACATTAGCCCACTGTGCTTTTACGTCTAAAATGATTAGTTCATGTAATAAAAATGAAACAGTACTTCACCTGGCTCGTCTGTGGTCTCAGCCAAATCTGTGTCCCCCTCCTTCTCTGGCACAATGCCCCACACGCTGGCTTCTCCCAGTATAGAGGCCATTCTTCTCTCTAAAGGTGTAAGTTCGGGTGTGCCCTTGGCCCCACCTGTTGCTGACACCGTAAGTCTTTTAGCCTCCATCTTCCAATCCGACCTTTAAAAAAACAACAAAAAAAACAGCGGTAACAACGTGTTGCCACTCGCAGCACTTCCTCTTATTTGTAACGCCAGACTGTGGCTGCCAAATAAGACAGACTTTCTCCTCTCCACCTCACCCACAGGCACCTCGATTTCCGTATCTGTAAAATCCCGTTTTTTTTTTCATGAGATGCTTTGCATTGACCATTTATGGTTGAATGTGGGCGTGTAGTGGGCGGAGGATGAGACGGAACCTTGTCGGCAAACTTTCAGATGGACTGTGATTTATAAAGGGAAATTGCTTTTAGGCGTGTGTACACTTTTAGAATGGATCATACACAATGTTTCATAACTGAGGCCCCTGATCTGTGTCTCTGTTTTCAGAATCAGAATCAGCTTTATTGGACAAGAAGGCTATGCGTTCACATACAAGAAATTTGACTCCGGAAAAACTTTAAACTCTGTCAAATAGAAAAAGTGAACAATGCAAATTTGAACGTAAAGAGGCTGATCTGATTTCTTCTTCCATATGGAAATATTCACAACAACCAATTATATTTAAGGCAGAGACAGAGAAGTTTTCCAGTCTGTTATTAACAAGGAAATGGGGAGAGGGCAGCAGATTTAGCAGCTGGCTTGTTCAGATTCAAATGGACGGTGATTCATGAGAAATATTTCTCAGCTGTTTACAGTGTTGGCATGGAGGACAAGAAGCTCTGGAATGAGAACTCCTCCAAACTGTGGATTTCAAAGCCATTTCTAAAAGTTCAGAAGCCTGCTGTTCACTTTGATATTCTCTGGGTGGATGAAAAGGATTGAGAGAACTTCCATTCCTGTCCACCCGGTGGCGCTCACGCTCCATGAACAGAATGTGAGACTGAAAGCAGAGCCTGGTGCTGCTTTGAACGGGCCGTGCTGCTCCCTCTGTGCTGAAAGTTGAGATTGTCCATGTTGCTGCTGTGAAGCAGCTGGACTCCACTGGACTGGCCGCTCTCCCTGCAGCTCAGGACAAGTCCTTCATCCTGAGCAGCCCCTTCATGTCTCCAAGCACGATACGTGAACTCCCGACTCTGACCTCTTTTACCAAACAGCTCGGCTACTGGAAGAACAACACTGTTGCCATAACCATGCATAAACCTGTGTATTTGTTCAATGTAACTAATTTGTCAAGGGTTCCATCCGCAATTTCTATTGAGCACATACATTATTGTTACTTTCCTCTTCCTCATTAACATTTTTTTTTCTATTTATTAGGCTACATCTCCATTTATTTTTTTTAGGTACTAGGGCAATGTGCAATGCAACACGCACTTTATATTCTCGCATAATTGGGTACTCTCTGTATCATAAAATTACCATTGTTGGTATATAATCATCTATTGCAATATGTAATCGGGTAATGTGCAATTTTCAGTAATTAGGCACTAGGGCAATGTGCAACGCAACAAGCACTTTATACTTCTATATAACTAGGTACTCTAGGTATCACAAATTACCATCTTTGGTATTAGATTATTGTAATATGCAATTGAGTATTAGGCAATCAAAATAGCACTTTATATTTCTTGGGAAATTTGCAATACAATAATGCACTTTACACTTTAGCACTTTGCACTTTAACCAGCCCCTCGACATATAATTTTAGTGTTTAATTTAGTGTTTAAGCTGTGGTGAAATGCGCATGGTCCCCTGAGCGTTGGCCTGTATGTTTATGATCAACTATGTTGTTTGTCTTGTTCTGTTTTGTTTTGTTTTGTTTTGTTTTGTTGTTATTGTGAATGAACGTTGTACAACACCAACCTGCCTAGACTAGAGATGGAAATTAGCCACATGGCTACAATCTCACATGTTTACATTTATATGTGCATTAACATGTACTGTCCCATTTCTTTCTTTTAAAAAATAAATAAATCTACAAATCTACAGCTTCTACGCTCTCAGCTGGGATGTGGCTCTGACGTTTCCACACTGTGACACTGAAGTCATGAGGAAGTGACTGCAGCCTCGGAGCAACAGGAGAAGCAGCGGCATCTTCTCTCTCTGGGTTTCCTCTCCACATGAAGCTGGAAAGTCTCTTGGATTTGATGTGGATGTGATTCAGCAGGTAAAGACCCGACCAGGGATCAGTACAGATGTTTGGTGAACTGGCTCCTTCATTGTGTTTCAGAACTGGAGGACTGAGAGCAGACTGGGACCAGGA
Organism: Myripristis murdjan; assembly: GCF_902150065.1. Classification (NCBI taxonomy): domain Eukaryota; kingdom Metazoa; phylum Chordata; class Actinopteri; order Holocentriformes; family Holocentridae; genus Myripristis; species Myripristis murdjan. The sequence continues at coordinate 1,366,073 of NC_043980.1, read as the reverse complement.
GATGTGGAAAGGCTTTCAAAATGGGATTTCCATGATTCCAGATCTTAATCTTCATTATGTCATAATATTTAATGTTGACTGGGGACAAAATCAGCTTTGTCTAAAATGTTTTACCTGTGTGTTTTACTGGGGGCCAAAGTCTGCGTCAGGTAGATTGTAATCAGGAACAGATCAAAGTTCATTTTTCTGCAATTTATCCACCAAGAGAGGGTGTGCCAGAGGATTCAGAGTCCTCTGTAGATGAAGCTGCTCAGTGGGTTTGATGTAAAGGGCGGCTGCTCTGAGTGTTACGTCCACTCTGTATATGTGACATGGTGCTGACAGGAAGACAGCACACATCCTGTCATGGAAAGCTTGTTGTCATCAATCAGCCGCTGTGTTTGTGTCAAGGTGTGGGCTCGGCTATGGATGTGTGTGAGGAGAGAGAGGAGGGGCTCCCTGCCTCTAAGAGACCTGGACCTGGACCTGGACCTGGACCTGGACCTGGACCTGGACCTGGACCTGGACCTGAGCCCAGCTGTGTGTCCATGAAGAGTGACCGGTCTATGGATAAACCTATTCAATTTAAAGATAGAGATACTTCTGAGAATACGTAAATCATTATTATCTGAGTATGTTAGTGTTCCTAAGAAAGTAAAACAGTGTTGTTCATAGAGACACAGATCCCTTCACTGTGTTCATGATGTTTCTATCAGGATCCAGCAGGAGAGACCAGACTCCCCTGGACCCAGCTGTGTGTCCTTCAAGAGCGACCGATCTATGGGTCGACTTTATAACTTCAAAGACACACAGCCCTCTGCTGATGATGGGTAATTATTTAAAGATCCAGAATCAGTTCAGACTCTGTTGACTGAGTTTCCTCTTTCAAAACATCACATCCAATAATCAGAGCAGCTTCTAACATGGAGTTCATTTTGTGTTTCTTCCAGGATTTATCCTGACAGAGCACAACACCTTTAATCACGTGTGTGTGTGTGTGTGTGTGTGTGTGTGTGTCCTCCTCAGAGTCCAGCAGCAGAGCTCAGAGGTTCCCAGTGGTCAGTCTGCCCAGGAGCATCAAACACACCTGGCCTCCATATTTCTGGTGTGTAAATGCAGCGATATGACCAACACACACTGATTCTTGGCTTCAAAGACGTCACGCTGTGGGTGGTGGTTCATAGATCCTGGAAGTGCAAATTTAATCGATATTCTGAAAAATGGTTCGGATTATGAGCCATAACGTAACTTACCACGAGCTATGAGGTTGTGTAACGATGGCGTGTGCTTCTGCCGAGTCCACAAGTCCTGTATAATATCAAGTTTATTTTAAGAAAACACGTTTTATTTGCGATGTCATATCACGGAGAAGCACTACATTACCCATAATCCTAATCAGAGACGTGTCTGATTTGACAATCTTAATCAATAAAGTACATGAAAGTTGTCAAATCTTCTTAAAAGATTATAACATGCTGATATGTTAAGCCACTGAACACCACCCATTCAGTCAGCGAAACACAGTGGGTGGAAAAACCATGGAAACACATCAAAAATAGCACTAAAGATTCATTTTTTTATTTTATTTTTATTTTTCATAGGCTAACACATCTTTACTCGTGATATAAACATAGGCTACATGTTAAGGTTATACTTTTGCTGTTGAAAAACTACTGTATGTATGTTTTCGAACCCTAATTTCAAAAGTTTTACCCTAACCCGGAAGAGGGCTACCAGAACTACAAACTTTGCAGAGTTGCAACACACAGAGGTGTCCTGCACCATAGCTTTTGTAGTTCTAACATGTTTTGTCTATTATATGAATTTGTGATCACTAATTTTGCAGTCTTATTCAAAGTTTTTGGGATTTGGGCTCATAATCCGAGCTATTTTTCAGTATCAGTATCGATTAAATTTCGAGAATCGGTGTGTCCAGCACGGATCCTTGTTGACTTTCAGTGGGCACTGTTTGTGTGGTGACCACACGGAATTAAAACCATAGAAATCTGTGATTAAATCAGGTTCCACAATGTGTTATTAAGAGGTGGTGCTCATTTCATGGCTTTCTGTGAGATCATGTTGGGCAGACTCTATTACCACGTTATATGGCGCAGAAAACGTCACGTTACCATGACAACAAAGAGTTAGTTGACGCCCCAAATGCTTCCCATGACACGTTGTGGGAGTCCTATGTAAATCTGTCAGGTTCCCCAACTCGTCGAAAACTGACGAGAAAGGGGTACCTAATGAGTCAGTATGTGACGCTAAGGGACCCTGACCATTCGTCAGGCTGTTGACGCATTGGGAGTGAGGATGTGTTGATATGACACCAGAGCGAGTGCTGTTCTACTGAACATCAGCTCTCATGGAACGCCTCTTGTCCAATCAGATTGCTCCACTGGCACTAACTGTTGTGTAATGAACAACAAGGTCCAAACTGAGCAGCAGCTCAGCTCATAATCGTCTCCATGCTGCACTTTGGACTTTCAGGCTCTTCAACCTGGATCTGATTTTGTGTTTTGGGTCCAAATTTGAAAATGGAACTTGAATTCTTTGATTTTTCTGTTGCAGCTGCTGGAGGAGAACATCAACACCTTTGTGAAGGAGGAGCTGAAAAACCTGCAGAGCTCTCTGAGTCCAGATTACCCAGAATGCTCAGAGAGGCAGAGGGAGGATGAGGAGGTGTTGGACGCTGAGGAGGAAGAGCAGAGGAGGAGCAGCAGGGAGGCTTTTCTGCAGATCACACTGCACCTCCTGAGGAGAATGAAGCAGGAGGAGCTGGCTGAGCGTCTGAGGAGCAGTAAGAGGCTTTTAACTCCTTTAACAGGATGGAAAGGAGGAATGATGGGAAAACTGAATGTTTGCATTTGTAACCTCTGCTGGAAATACAGACATTTCTAAAACAAGAGCTCAGCAATCCCAGATTGGAAGGGAAATGAGCACAATCCTCATGGAGAACCTGGTTAAAGTGTTGATTTGTTCATATTTGTGTAAAATGCTGAACACAAAGTTGACATGTAAAATGTTGCCTTTCACATTTGGCTGCAGACAGTCAGGACTGGTTTTTCCACCAGCAGCTATGAGCTAAATGGATGCCATGCAGCCACAACTCAGATACATTTACCAGCAAATATTCACATTTCTCTCATTAATGTGACATTCACTTTTTTTTTCTTTTTTTTTATTCACCCTTTAGTGCATACATGCAACTAATAACGACAACTACAACAACAAACCTACATACATTTGTGAATTTCCCAGTTTGGGATCAATAAAGTATACCTATCTATCTATCTATACAGTAGCGACAGCAATAGCGACAGTGGCAGTAACAACAAAGAACAAAAACATGAACCAACCATGTGAGCAGGGAACAGGTAAAACAAAACACAACAAAAACAAACAAAACAAATAAATAAATAAACAAACAAACAAAAAGAAAAGAATTTCAGGTGGATTACAGGATGGGTTTTGTTTGGTGTTACTGGTTCTTCCTGTCAATATGCCCACAATCATGTACATTTAAAATCCCCATTTTTTTTTTCCTTCCCTTCTCCTCCTGCCCTCCTCCTCGGTCCTCGGCTACATGCCTGTGTGGCATCAACTCACCGGCAACAGTGGAATTGAGCTGAGAATTGTTGAGTATATGTTATTGAATAGTTCGATTTGGTGATTTTGTAGAGCTGACTGTCTTTCAATTGATATGTGTTGTGTTAATAGATCAAGCTATTGTGAAATATTGACCTTTTTTCTGCTTTTCCAGTTTAGTAATATTGTTTTCTTGGCGACAGTTAGGGCTACAAGCAGGGGTGTTATGATTTGTTTTGACTGTGTATTAAGTGAATCTAGATTGCCGAGTATACATATGGAGGGAGATAGTGGGATGTTGCAGCCAATGAATTGGGATAGTGTGGTGGTTACTTCTTTCCATAAATGCTGAATTAGTGGGCAGAGCCAGAGTGCATGGAGATAGTCATCTGTTGTGTTGAGTGTGCAATGAGTGCATATGTTTGAACCAGTTAATCCCATTAAATGCATTTTATGCTGTGTAATGTGTGTTCTGTGGATAACCGTGTATTGTATTAGTGTAATGTTGGTGTTCCTGGACATACTAAAGATGTTATTGCAGATGTTATTCCAAAATTGGTGATCGGTGTTGATGTTGGGGTCTTTTTCCCATTTGTTTATTGGAATATGATGTGTATCGTCATTGGAGGATATAAGTTTGTACAGTTTTGAGAGTGGTTTGTTTGATTTTGAGGTTTTGTTGATACTGTCCAGTAGTGGCGGTTGTTCCAGGTGGGTGTTTGAGATGTCTATTTTTGTCTCAATTGTGTTTTTTAATTGGATATATTGTAAAAATTGTTGTTTCTCAATGCCATATTTGTCAATGAATTGTTGGAATGATAATAGAATATTACGGTCAAAAATGTGGTGTGTGATTCCTTTTTCTTTCCATTTGGTGTTCATTAGAGGGAATTTCTTTGCAGTGAGGTCTGGGTTGTTCCATATGGGTGTTTGGGTGGTGGGTGAAAATGTGGTGTTTTTTATTTTATTGATTTTCCACCAAGCTGTCAGAGTTGTGGTGATTGCAATGTTATTGAAGCAGTGTTTGATTATGTCACTGATAAATGATAGGTCTGTAATTGATATGTCTTGGCATTCTGTTTGTTCTATGTCAATCCATGGGTGGTGGTGATGGGTTGCATGGATCCATTTAATGAGGTGTTGTATCTGATTTGCCAAGTAGTAGTGATGAAAATTTGGTGCTTCTAAGCCTCCTTGACGTTTGGATTGCTGCAATGTGGCAAGTTTGATTCTGGGTTTTTCATTTTTCCAATAGAACGTTGTTGTTAGTGAGTCAAGTGTGTTAAACCATTTTGCTGTAGGTTGGATTGGGATCATTGTGAATAATTAGTTAATTTTTGGTAATATCATCATCTTGATTGTGGCTATGCGTCCTATAATTGAGAGTGGTAGTGTCATCCATCGGTTTAAGTCATCTTGTATTGTTTTTAGAAGTGGAGTAAAGTTCAGGTGGAACAACTCTGTGACATTCACTTACTGATGTTTTTGTTGTTTGTTCATCCAGAAACTGCGGCTGCAGCGTGCCAACGTGAACTGAGATCTAAGCTGAAGAAGAAGTGTGAGTGTGTGTTTGAGGGGATTGCTAAAGCAGGAAACCCAACACTTCTGAATCAGATCTACACAGAGCTGTACATCACAGAGGGAGGGAGTGGAGAGCTCAATGAGGAACATGAGGTCAGATGGATTGAAACAGTAGCCAGGAAACCAGACACACCAGAAACACCAATCACATGTGAGGACATCTTTAAACCTTTACCTGGAAGAGATCGACCAATCAGAACAGTGATGACAAAGGGAGTGGCTGGCATTGGGAAAACAGTCTTAACACAGAAGTTCACTCTGGACTGGGCTGAACACAAAGCCAACCAGCATGTCCACTTCACATTTCCATTCACTTTCAGAGAGCTGAATCTGCTGAGAGGGAAAAAGTTGAGCTTGGTGGAACTTGTTCATCACTTCTTCACTGAGACCAAAGAAGCAGGAATCAGCAGGTTTGAGCAGTTCCAGGTTGTGTTGATCTTTGACGGTCTGGATGAGTGTCGACTTCCTCTGGACTTCAACAACAACCAGATCCTGACTGATGTTACAGAGTCCACCTCAGTGGACGTTCTGCTGACAAACCTCATCAAGGGGAACCTGCTTCCCTCTGCTCGCCTCTGGATAACCACACGACCCGCAGCAGCCAATCAGATCCCTCCTGAGTGCGTTGGCATGGTGACAGAGGTGAGAGGCTTCACTGACCCACAGAAGGAGGAATACTTCAGGAAGAGATTCAGAGATGAGGAGCAGGCCAGCAGAATCATCTCCCACATCAAGACGTCCCGAAGCCTCCACATCATGTGCCACATCCCAGTCTTCTGCTGGATCACTGCTACAGTTCTGGAGGACGTGTTGAAAACCAGTGAGGGAGGAGACCTGCCCAAGACCCTGACTGAGATGTACATCCACTTCCTGCTGGTTCAGTCCAAAGTGCAGAACATCAAGTATCATGGGAGAGCTGGGACAGATCCACACTGGACTCCAGAGACCAGGGAGATGATCCTGTCTCTGGGAAAACTGGCTTTTGAGCAGCTGGAGAAAGGCAACCTGATCTTCTATGAAGCAGACCTGGCAGAGTGTGGCATTGATATCAGAGCAGCCTCAGTGTACTCAGGAGTGTTCACACAGATCTTTAAAGAGGAGTGTGGGCTGTACCAGGACAAGGTTTTCTGCTTCGTCCATCTGAGCCTTCAGGAGTTTCTGGCTGCTCTTTATGTCTTTCTGGCCTTCATCAAGTCTGGAGTCAATCTGCTGTTCCAACAATCAGCCTCCAGGTGGTCTGCACTGTTCAACAAGAAATCAGAACTAAAACTCCTCCTCCAGAGTGCTGTGGACAAGGCCTTACAGAGTCCAAATGGACACCTGGACTTGTTCCTGCGCTTCTTCCTGGGTCTTTCACTGCCGACCAATCAGATTCTCCTACAAGGCCTGATAACACAGACAGGAAGTGGCTCACAGACCAATCAGGAAACAGTCCAGTACATCAAGGAGAAGATCAGGGAGAATCCCTCTCCAGAGAGAAGCATCAACCTGTTCCACTGTCTGAATGAGCTGAATGACCATTCTCTAGTGGAGGAGATCCAACAGTACCTGAGATCAGGACGTCTCTCCACAGACAAACTGTCCCCTGCTCAGTGGTCAGCTCTGGTCTTCGTCTTACTGTCATCAGAAGAACATCTGGAGGTGTTTGACCTGAAGAAATACTCTGCTTCAGAGGAGGCTCTTCTGAGGCTGCTGCCAGTGGTCAAAGCCTCCAAGAAATCTGTGTAGGTTCATTTAGAATTAGATATATTCAATACTTTAGTGAACTATAGGTGAATTTTATTACACAAGAAAAAAAGCTTTTATTTTCAAATTTACCTTGTTCTTCACTAATTCCTCCTCAGGCTTAGTGGCTGTAATCTGTCAGAGAGAAGCTGTGCAGCTCTGGCCTCAGTTCTCAGCTCCCAGTCCTCTAGTCTGAGAGAGCTGGACCTGAGTGACAATGATCTGCAGGATTCAGGAGTGAAGCGTCTCTCTGCTGGACTGGAGAGTCCACACTGCAGACTGGAGGCTCTCAGGTCAGGATTCCTCAACCTGCTCAATACATGACCAGTTCAGTCCTGATTTCCATGCAGCTTCATGTCACTGAACACATTCCTAAGCTGTGTAGGTTTTTGTGAAAACACAAAGCAGATGATGTGGTGGACTGATTGTGTTTGTGATGGTGTGCAGGCTGTCAGGCTGTCTGCTCACACAGGAAGGCTGTGCTTCTCTGGCCTCAGCTCTGAGCTCCAACCCCTCCCATCTGAGAGAGCTGGACCTGAGCTACAATCATCCAGGAGACTCAGGAGTGAAGCTGCTCTCAGCTGGACTGGAGGATCCAACCTGGAGACTGGAGGCTCTCAGGTATGGAGAGACACACACAATGTCTTCTAGAGGCCTGAGGAGTAGTGTTTCATGTTGAATGGTGGATATGAGTGATGTGGTCTGCTAAATCCTTCATAGGGAAGGTTATTTACTGCCCATGTTTCCATCCTCAAAGAGAATCTGCTGCTCTGACTCTGTTTCTTCCTCCAGGGTGGACCATGGTGGACAGCAGTGGTTGAAACCAGGTGTGAGGAAGTGTAAGTGTGGATTTAGTTTGATTCATCAACACAAAACCTTCAGCTGTTTAGATGGTGCAGCTGCAGTTTCTGCTCTTTGTTCTCAGCTGCTTTTACCTGCTGAACCAAACACAAACAGATCTGATGCTCCACTGCAAACATGATCACAGTTTCTCCATTAGCATTTTACACATTTCTCTCAAAACAGTTCAAGGTGCTAGAAATGAGTCAAATTTCATGTAATTATACAATAAAAAACTGATGCACTGCAATAACTTTTTTTGTATTTTTTTTTCTTTTGTTTTGTTTTGTTTTTGTTAGATTATGCATGAAACATTTTGTGTATGAAGGTTATACCAAGTGAACATAACTTGAAAATAATTATAACAGAGACATCTTCACATCTCTATAACGCCACACATGAAGTGCAAATGTAGTTTAGTGTGTAAATGGCTCTTCCAGATGTGAAGTGAATTTCCACAGCAGTTTGTGACGTCCATTCATTCAGATCCTGTTGTGAACGAAGAGGACGGCTGACAAAACGGGCTCTAGTTTCCCGGCGCAGCGCAGGGTGGCGCAGTGAGGCGAACCCCGCACAGAGCGAGAGGCGGACGGTTTGCAAGTTTCACAGACCGAGGTGCACCGAGATGGGAGTGGTGGCGCAGCGGGGGGAGGTGCCGACAGATTCGGCTTGGTGCAGTGACAGTTTCGTGCCAAAAGGCTTCGCCGAGGTGCGCCAAAAGCTCGCCATCTGAAACCACGTCTACTTTCTGCGCAAGGCGGAGCGGGGCTGGCGCAGTGTAAGTTTGGCTGACAGGCGCACATCACCAAAACCTCACAATCAGCACAAACGGTACCAATCTCCTTTGATCTGACATCAGCTGTGACGGGACAGTTGATATGGAGATATATGTATGTGCTGATTGTGATCGTAGCATTGAACAGTGTTTTTTGTCGATATTTATTGCATTGTTCATGTGCCTGACATTCCGGAAGCCTGCCTGTGAGGTTTTGGTGACGTGTCCGCACTGCTCGCCGGTCTCCGCTCCACGCCGGTCTCCTGAGCTCCGCTCCGCCTGCGGCAATAGACCTCCATGTCAGCTGTGTAAACTTTCATTACGCCTTCACGCAGCTCATTTTAAAGGCGAGGACAGGGACTCATTTGATTGGTTACATGTGAATCGGCTGTGTCAAACCCACTCCACGCCTTCTCTCCTCCCCTCCGCCGGTAGGAGGGACGGCGGAGTACTTGCGCCACCGAGAACGGCGTGCCAAACTTTGAAAATCCGCCTGGCCACACCCAGTTGGCGAAGTGCATCTGCGCTACGCCCCCGCCTCGCCTGGTCTGCGAAACTAGAGCCCAACGTGTCTTCATCAATGAGTTAACAAATCAATAATCAAACTGTGAATAAATCAGCAGATAATAACCACAGCAGGTCTGTTGTGTCTTGTTCTCTCCATCAGATTCCTGTGAACTCAAACTGGACACAAACACAGCAAACAGACGCCTCGTCCTGTCTGAGGACAACAGGAAGGTGACAGCAGTGGAACAGAAGCAGCCATATCCTGATCACCCAGAGAGGTTTGACTACTGGGAACAGATCCTGTGTAGTGATGGTCTGACTGGTTGCTGCTACTGGGAGGTCGAGTGGGAAGGATGGGTCTATATAGCAGTGACTTACAGAGGAATCAGAAGGAGAGGAGACAGTGATGACTGTGCGCTTGGATGTAATGAAAACTCCTGGTGTCTGATCTGCACTGATGGAAGTTTCACTGCCTGTCACAATAAAAGAACAACAGTCATCCCCGTCCCCTCCTCTCACAGAGTGGCAGTGTATCTGCACTGGCCTGCTGGCTCTCTGTCCTTCTACAGCGTCTCCTCTGACACACTGATCCACCTCCACACCTTCAGCAGCACCTTCACTCAGCCTCTGTACCCGGGCTTTTGGGTTTCATATGGTTCCTCAGTGTCTCTGTGTGAGATCTGAGGAGTGAGAGTCGCATCTTCACACTGCTGATCAGAGACAGCTGCTGACATGACAGTTCACTGCAAAGACATTTTTATTAACTTATTGAACAATTTACAAGCAGAAAAAAACCCTCAGGAACAATCAGAATCAGAATCAGAAATACTTTATTGATCACTGAGGGGAAACTGGGTCAGTTGCAGTTGCTCAACTTCTAAAGAGAAGAATTCAATTATAAGAAATTTAAAAACATGTGCCTTAGCATTTGTTAAAAAAAAAAAAAAAAAAAGATTGTGCATCATATGTAAATGTGTGCATTAATCCTCCAAAATATTGCAGCAGTAAAGACATACATGCATCATGTGGTTGACATCAGCTGTGTTAACAGACTAAACCTGACTGGGAAAGACTTTTCTTGTTTTTCCACATAGGAGCGATGTGATGTGGAAACTGCTGACAGTTTCTCCTGCTGACAGTTACCTCTGAAACTGTCAAGGTAAATAACATCCCTTAACTTATGTCTGACCAAAAGAAATGAAAAACGTCTTTTTAGAAGCAGCACAGGCACAACAAAAGCACAGAACATCACAACAGAAGCCTCCCCGACGTCAGCCAAAGCCTCCAGGCAGGGCTCCAGACTAACTTCTTCACAGGTAGCACTGGTGCCACCTAGCTTTTCATTTAGTAGCACCAAAAGAAATTAGGTAGCACCATATTTTTCTTTGTATAGCATGTTATTAATGCATGACCTTATCATGTTGATGAAATTTAAAGATTAATAATGACCCAAACTTGTCTGCAAAATATTTTAATTTGAACTTTACGTTTCTCTGCAGCAGCAGTACAAAATAGATCATCTTCTTCATATAAACAAAACATAAAAATGAAAGTAGGGATGTCCCGATCACGTTTTTTTCCCCCGAGTCCGAGTCATTTGATTTTGAGTATCTGCCGATACCGAGTCCCGATCCGATACTTCTATAAAACCACGAAATGATATGTTATTAATGATTGAACAAAAATGACATAATTATTTCACCTGAGGGTTGACAGAGTACTTTTTACTGTAACAATATGTTAAATTATTATTTGTTTTAACAATGTAAATTGCTTATCAAACAGACCTAACATTTCAGCTACCAATGAATGAGCAGTAGTATGCATGTGATAACATAGATCGAAAAATAAGCTGAAGTGATACCTCTTCTCTGAATAGACAAGCTAAGCCAGTGTGCTGCTGTTAGCCAGTGAAAATAGAGCGGAGTGGCACCTCTTCACAGCTGGAAAGTTTCTTTGCCTTTTCAATTCAGTTTCTAAGTCCAAAATTCACTTGTCTCTTCCCTATTTTCAGACCCTCCAGCATCAACAGCCTCCTGACACATTCTTTTTCTTAAAATAATCAACGATAGACCGCTTCATCTTTTTTGTTTAGTTTTTTTTAGCGGGATCGTCGGTGATCATTCAGTGAGCGCGCTGCGTTTACGCGCGCGTACGTCTGTGCACGTCACGCATTAAGACAGACAGGCGGAGACAGGGAGTGAGAGAGACGAGAGATAGGAGTCGCAGGAATGAGCCAGAAAGTAGCCTAATATTTTTATTATCAACCACAACCATTACTGCACTAACATAGTCACGGGAGTGATGAGAGAAAAAAAAATGATTTTTTTTTTTCACTCGTCCTCCTGCAAGTAGCACCGACGCGACCTAATTAAATTTTAACTCGCACCTTTAAAAAATTAGGTCGCACGCTGGAGCCCTGCCTCCAGGCCTCTTATGTGGTGTCTTTGCTCGTAGCTGAAGCCAAAAAACCATCAACCATCACTGAAGAGCTGCTCCTCCCAGCTGCTGCTGTACTGGCCCAGACCAAGCTGGACAAAAACACAGCAGAGAAATTAAAAAGTGCACCTTTGTCAAATGACTGTTTGCAGCAGAACAGATGAAATGGGAACAGACATTGTCGCGCAAGTTGTGGGGAACCTTGGCGACTCTTTTTCACTCCAGCTGGATCAATCCACAGATGTCAGTGGAAACGCACAACTTGTTTATTTTACCTGAATATTGTTGAAGTTTGAAATGTTTTTGGGGCCTGTCTGGTCACCATTTTCACTACATTAGTTTGAATCTCTATGTTTTAGTGATGGAGAAGGAAACAAAGATCAACAGGGTGATGTACAACTGTCTGTTTAATTTATATATTAATGAATTATATGTATCACCGTGGATTTCCTTTGTTAAGCAAATATTAGATGAATGCGGTTTTTCTTATGTTTGGTCAGACCAGAGATGTGATAACATTAAATGGCTGAAGATGGCAGTTGAGCAGAGGTTAAAGGATCAGTTTGTGTAGAAATGAACAACAGAATATGTCCTCATGTGATTTATATTGTGAATTTAAAGAGGTTTCTAAGTTTGAAAAATATTTACTCTGTGAAAATAAAAAGTATAGCCAGGCCATCTGTAATTTTCAAACTTCTAATAATAGGCTTCCTAAAATAACAGGTAGATACAAGGGTCTGGAAAGGAATGAAAGGTTTTGTAATCTGTGTAATGACGGCCACCTGGGAGATGAATATCATGTTTTGTTTGAATGTAAACATTTTAACCATGTCTAAGAACAGAAATAAGTACTTGCCTAAGTATTTTTTAAACCGCCCATCTATGTTCAAATGTATAGCTTTACTGAAGACTGATATTTTAAGAACAATATGTAAATTGGGTGCTTTCTTGAATAATGTTTTGCCACTCTTTAAAAGATTGAGTGCAGGCTTGTTTTTTTCTGTTTTATCTGTTTATTTCCACCTGTGATGACTCATTCTGACTGTTCATCATTCATTTTGTAGGCTATTTTGTCTTGTTTGTACTCCATACCACAATTGTGGTGAAGAGTTAATAAATATGACAATGACTATGACTAAGATTTGCCATGAATTTAGAGATGAATGATTAAGATTTTAAATGTTTAAAATCATTTTCTTTTCAAATGTTTGAAAACTGAAAGTGTTTTTCAGTACCAAAGTTTAATAAACCAGACACTGATGGCACAGTGCTGTGTTTTACCACTTTTTCCAACCAAAAACGCTCTGCTCTGGTTAGAGGGAACTGAAAACATATTTCATAGGGGGGACATCGCTGCTCTGGAGGTATCTACAGGGTCGCTGTACTGACGGATCAGCACTCAGAGCTGAAGGTGGCGGTAGTGCACCAATAGACTGGATAACACCGCAGTAGAAGAAGACGAAGCAGCAGCAGCAGCAGAAGAAGAAGGTAGGAGCACGAGGAGAGCGAATTTTGAAAACTCATGGCGCAAAAAAAAAAACGCAAAATCATGGCTGGTTGACAAAATTACAGACGAGAAAGGATCAGAGAGATTAGTATAACCCTCATCAAAGTAAATAAATTTAAAACTAGGAATTACTGCTAAAGCAATATTAGTGCTAGCACGCCCCAAAATAAATAAATAAATAAATACTTAAATGCATGAATTAATAAATAAATAAATAAACTGATGCAGAGCCAAAAACTTTAAGACAACAATCCAATAGTGCATTGCCCGTGATTCAACGGAGCAATGCCGCAGAACAGGATTTGGACTGTGGACCGCCCCGACGGAGCCACGCCACGCATTCGACTGTGGGACTGCCAGACTGCCCGGACGGAGCTATGCCACGCATGCGGTCAGCCAGCCGGAGGACTGACACCAGGACGTCGCCAGAATATTACTCATAGACTGTTTAGAGGAGAGACTGTTAACTTGGACACTTATGCCAGTGTTTTATTGTTTTGCCTTAAGCCAGCAGCTGTGCTATATTTTTTTTTATTCTTCAACTTTTTAATTGCCCAATCTACCTTGTTAATAAATTATTGTATACATAGTTTCATCTCTGCTTCTTGTGTCTGTGTGGTGTGGCCAGGGGATTTTGCTAAATCAGTACAACCTTGTGACATATGCATGCAGGATATGGCATTGTGCAGCTGAACCCTGATGGTTCATTCACCACTGTTCAGACATTCTGTGTGACCCAGCCCTGTTCAGCCCAGGTAGCAGAGTTGAAGGCGTTAACAGCAGCATGTCAGTTGGCAGCAGGTAAGAAACTGAATGTTTACACTAACTCAGACTATGCATTTGGTGTGTGCCATTTCTTTGGTAACATATGGAAACAGAGAGGGTTCCGCAGGTCAGATGGCACTCAAATCAAGCACGGTGAAATCATCTCTAATCTGCTGAGAGCTCTTCAGTTGCCATCAGCAGTGGCTGTCCTGAGGTGTCGTGCTCATCAAAAAGACACCTCTCTCATCACACAAGGTAACAATTTGGCAGACGAAGCAGCAAAAAAGGTGGCAGTGCAACAGCCCCATCAGGCTAATGAGGCAGATACAACGACGGCACTGCAACAGTCCGTCATGTGTCCTATCTTAGTTGAAGCTGATTTGGCTCCCTTAATGTCCATGACATCATTAATTCAAGCCCAGGCCAGGGCCTCACCAGAAGAACAATCAGTTTGGATCAAAAGGGGTGCGATCAAAAACACTCTGGATGGCCCACAGCAGGGTCTTTGGCGGGGTAACCAAGGACATTTTGTTCTACCCATTGCATTGTTGCGCTTTGCAATTCAGAATGCGCATGGTCGAGACCATTGTGCAAGGGGGGAGGTTATAAGGCGTTTGCAAACAGTGTGGTGGTCGCCACAGTGTTGCATGAGTGTGATGTGTGTGCTGAGTACAACACCAGGAAAGCCTTTTCAGCCCTCATTGCGTACATTCCTCCGCCGGATGGACCATTCAGACATCTAATGATTGACTACATAGACATGACTCAAAGAATTGGAAAACTGAGGTATGTCTTGGTGGTTGTTTGCCAGTTCAGTAGGTGGATAGAAGCATCCCCTACAAGCAGTCCAGATGCTAGCTGAATAGCTAAGTTTTTGTGTAGGGAAGTCTTCCCGAGATTTGGCATCCCAGACACCCTCAGCTCTGATAATGGACCACATTTTGTTGCAGCAATGTTCCAAGCGACGCTGAAAATGCTTGGAATCAAGCAGAAGTTTGGTTGTGTGTATCATCCACAGTCACAAGGACAAGTTGAAAGAGCTAACAAGACCTTGAAAGAAAAGCTAGCCAAAATAATAGCAGATATAGTGGAAGGAAGGAAGTTGAACTGGGTGCAAGCTTTGCCATTGGCTCTGATGTCTATGAGAATGAGTATTAACAGGCTTACGCATGTAACACCGCATGAAATGCTCACGGGTCGGCCCATGCCTGTGCCTTATCTCAGAGGTCCCTACGAGGGCCCAGCGCTTCAGCAATTGGAAGGTGATCTGCAAAGCTACCTCCAACATCTGACCCATATCCATAAAGAAATATTTTCACAGGTGAAAGGAACCACAGAGGAACGGGACGCTGAAATCTCAGGGGAAAAGCAGACAATCAAGCCAGGCGACCTTGAGTACATCCGTGTCTTCAAGAGAAAAAGTCTGGAACCCAGGCGGGAAAGACCGTACAAGGTTGTCTTAGCTACCCCACTGCACTCAAAGTTGAAGGTAAAACTTTTTGGTACCATCATTGCTGCAAAGCAGAAGATCCAGGGAAAACTCTGGCAGCTCCAGCTAACAAGCAGGAAGGGGATGACGATGCCACCCCACCAGAACCAGAACAGGCCCAATCTGGGGACAACGAGGTCACTCTGCAGGAAATGGAACAAGATACCGAAGGGGACGGAGACTCCTCCCCGCAGAGACTTAGGAGGTCACCATGGTTGACAGCGCTAGGTTCTCCTAGTAATGGGGTTGCCAAACTATCCACAGAAGAAGACCATCCAGTTACAGCAGCAGAAAGAGCGGAAGGGCAGGAAGGAGAAGAGTAGCATCAGGGTTTAAGACCCGGCTAACACATAAAATTATCATGCATTGCTTACGTTGCGGTTCATTAGACCATGATGCTAATTATCTATTTTGTCCAGCAAGACTAATAAAATGTAATGAATGTGGTTGGAAAGGCCATTACCTAAAAATGTTCATGAAACTCAAAAGGCCAAGAACACCAGAACCATGGAAAATGTCCATAAGATTTTTAACTGGCATCGCAAAATGGGGCCTAATTTCTGGCCTGCAAAGAAAATGCAGCCCAAACGTAATGAATGTTTGAGACAGACATGCTCATTACAGTTGCACCCACTGATCAAAGTAGCATGGACCAGATGCAAATATAGGCCTATGTCATCATTTTCTATAGGCACCTGGCTAACAGTTTTAATAGATAATCTATCTATTTGCACACATATCTTAACTAAATTCCCTTGTACTGAAATACCAATTCTATTCAAACCTCAATCACCTCATCGTTATGTGATGAGTAGATTCTCATGCCCAGTCTCTAGTTTAGCCACACCCTGCAATCACTGATTGTCTGCAGGTGAGCCCAATCACTCCGAGCTCTCAAAGGTGGCTGTGAGCAGCCAGCAGCAGGGTTTGCCTCACTGACTCCACACTTGAGGGACACAGATTCCAACTGAGGTACACATTTGTGTGGCTTGTGTGATTGTGTTGTTGGGGGCTTGCCTTAATGCGTGCATCATCTATGCAGGTGGTTGCAGGAATGGGAGCTGCTTGAAAGCATAGGTGTGTGCCAGATCCCCCCTTGGATAAATGGTTTGGTCATAAAGCTTGCAGGCCCCAGGTATGTTTAAGTTATTTTTGTTATGTTTTGTTTAATACTTTTACATTTGATATTTTAACCATTACAGTTGTGTTTATTGGAACAGGGAAAGGATGCCGGCCATGATTTAGTTGTTGCTGTTTTTATAGGAGCGCTGGCCACTGCTGTTTTTGCACCTTCACAGAATTTTGTGTATGGTTATTGTGTTTATTGTGGATTAATTTTTGGTATTTGCTTCTGTCAATTTATTGGTTTTGTTGTTGTTTTTGTTTTATAAAAAAAAAACAACTTTGTGGGGTTTTGTTAGTGTCAGTACAGGTGGGTTGTTGTATGCTTGCAGGTAGTGGGTCACTGGGTGGAGGGTCTCTGTCTCCCTTTTTTTGGGTCTTATTTGCATGTTTGAGTGTTGTGTATTTTAATTCTTGTGTTCTTTTGTTTTGCAGTGAGTGTGTGATCTCCTTCCCTCTCCCGTACCTGGTGGTGGTGGTGACTCGTCCTCTCCCTCACTCCCCACTCCTGTAGGCTCCTTGTTAATTCCCCCCTTCCTGTACTGGTACTCCTTTACCTGTAGCTTTACCTTTTTAGCACAGTATAAATATATACATATATTTTTGATAATAAATTGTATATTTTTAAATAGGTTTAGTCTTGTGAATTCTTGAAATCTAAAAGTAGACTGGTACATAAATAAAATCAAGGTCAAAACTGGAAACTCACGTCTCTGCTTCCCTTTTTTCTTTGTACTATAAGAAAGGGGGTAAATTGTGAAAGGGGGTATTCTCTAGGTGAAAGTCCTAGAGTGGCGTTGTCACCTTTGTCATCAGGGCTTACAGTTGCCCTTGTCACAGTTACCGGTCTTGGGATGAAAAAGGGGTGGTTTTTTCTTTTCTTTTCTTTTTTGTCTTTTTTGGGCTTTGACAGAGACATTTTGATGCTTGAAATGTAACGTGAGATAGCATATGCCACGTTAGGGTTAGTCTAAAAAAAAAGCTCAGCATAGATACAGTATATTATACGTCTATGGCTCAGAAATATGTACCTGTTTTTCAAGTATTGTGTGGCGGGCCACAGAAAAATGCTGGGATGTGGCTCTGACGTTTCCACACTGTGACACTGAAGTCATGAGGAAGTGACTGCAGCCTCGGAGCAACAGGAGAAGCAGCGGCGTCTTCTCTCTCTGGGTTTCCTCTCCACATGAAGCTGGAAAGTCTCTTGGATTTGATGTGGATGTGATTCAGCAGGTAAAGACCCGACCAGGGATCAGTACAGATGTTTGTGTCTCACAGCTGGAAGACTGCAGAGCAGACTGGGAGCACAAGATGGTGGGAGGGTCTGTCAACATGGGATTTATATGTTTTACTGATCTAATTAATTATTGTACTATTATTTTCAGCACTGATGTCTAACACTGAAGACAAACTTTGTCTAAAATGTTTTACTTGACTCTTGTTTTTAATGGTAAAGTCAGTGTCAGGTAGATTGTAATCTGAACACACCTCATGGATCAAATATGTTGCAGAGCCAGTTTGAGAGCTTGTAGAGGCTTGACTGAAGTTTCCTTTTTCTACTGTTGACTCACCATGTTTATCAATTATTTCACCTGTTTTACTTTTATTTTTATTTTTTCTTACATTGCTATCAGCGAGCATTCAATACTGGCCCTTTGACACATGAGTAAATTAACTTTTCTTTAAAAAAAAAAAAAAAAGACAAACAAAAAAGAAGAATAGTAACAGAATTATTATAGGAAAATCAGAAAAAAATGAGTAAAACAAATAAACATTCTTATACCTATTATAAATACACATTTAAATTTATCTCCAAATTCTCTTCAGAAAATAAAAAGCAAAAATGCAGTGAATGTTGCTGAGAGGCTGAAATGAGAGCTTTGTAAACGTCAGTAGTTTCCAGTCCATGTGTGAAGAGTCCCAGAGGATTCAAAGTCCTCTGTAGATGAAGCTGCTCAGTGGGTTTGATGTAAAGGGCGGCTGCTCTGAGTGTTACGTCCACTCTGTATATGTGACATGGTGCTGACAGGAAGACAGCACACATCCTGTCATGGAAAGCTTGTTGTCATCAATCAGCCGCTGTGTTTGTGTCAAGGTGTCGGCTCGGCTATGGATGTGTGTGAGGAGAGAGAGGAGGGGCTCCCTGCCTCTAAGAGACCTGGACCTGGACCTGGATCTGGACCTGAGCCCAGCTGTGTGTCCATGAAGAGTGACCGGTCTATGGATAAATCTATTCACTTTAAAGATAGAGATGCTTCTGAGAATACGTAAGTCATTATTATCTGAGTATGTTAGTGTTGCTAAGAAAGTAAAACAGTGTTGTTCATAGAGACACAGATCCCTTCACTGTGTTCATGATGTTTCTATCAGGATCCAGCAGGAGAGACCAGACTCCCCTTGGCCCAGCTGGGAGTCCTTCAAGAGCGACTGGTCTATGGAGCAATTTTATGAATTCAAAGACACACAGCCCTCTGCTGATGATGGGTAATTATTTAATGATCCAGAATCGGTTCGGGCCCTCAGACTCTGTTGACTGAGTTTCCTCTTTCAAAACATCACATCCAATAATCAGAGCAGCTTCTAACATGGAGTTCATTTTGTGTTTCTGCCAGGATTCATCCTGACAGAGCACAACGCCTTTAATCACGTGTGTGTGTGTGTGTGTGTGTGTGTGTGTGTCCTCCTCAGAGTCCAGCAGCAGAGCTCAGAGGTTCCCAGTGGTCAGTCTGCCCAGGAGCATCAAACACACCTGGCCTCCATATTTCTGGTGTGTAAATGCAGCGATATGACACCAGAGCGAGTGCTGTTCTACTGAACATCAGCTCTCATGGAACGCCTCTTATCCAATCAGATTGCTCCACTGGCACTAACTGTTGTATAATGAACAACAAGGTCCAAACTGAGCAGCAGCTCAGCTCATAATTGTCTCCATGCTGCACTTTGGACTTTCAGGCTCTTCAACCTGGATCTGATTTTGTGTTTTGGGTCCAAATTTGAAAATGGAACTTGAATTCTTTGATTTTTCTGTTGCAGCTGCTGGAGGAGAACATCAACACCTTTGTGAAGAAGGAGCTGAAAAACCTGCAGAGGTCTCTGAGTCCAGATTACCCAGAATGCTCAGAGAGGCAGAGGGAGGATGAGGAGGTGTTGGACGGTGAGGAGGAAGAGCAGAGGAGGAGCAGCAGGGAGGCTTTTCTGCAGATCACACTGCACCTCCTGAGGAGAATGAAGCAGGAGGAGCTGGCTGAGCGTGTGAGGAGCAGTAAGAGGCTTTTAACTCCTTTAACAGGATGGAGAGGAGGAAAGATGGGAAAACTGAATGTTTGCATTTGTAACCTCTGCTGGAAATACAGACATTTCTAAAACAAGAGCTCAGCAATCCCAGATTGGAAGGGAAATGAGCACAATCCTCATGGAGAACCTGGTTAAAGTGTTGATTTGTTCATATTTGTGTAAAATGCTGAACACAAAGTTGACATGTAAAATGTTGCCTTTCACATTTGGCTGCAGACAGTCAGGACTGGTTTTTCCACCAGCAGCTACGAGCTAAATCGATGCCATGCAGCCACAACTCAGATACATTTACCAGCAAATATTCACATTTCTCTCATTAATGTGACATTCACTTACTGATGTTTTTGTTGTTTGTTCATTCAGAAACTGAGGCTGCAGCGTGCCAACGTGAACTCAGATCTAAGCTGAAGAAGAAGTGTGAGTGTGTGTTTGAGGGGATTGCTAAAGCAGGAAACCCAACACTTCTGAATCAGATCTACACAGAGCTGTACATCACAGAGGGAGGGAGTGGAGAGCTCAATGAGGAACATGAGGTCAGACAGATTGAAACAGCATCCAGGAAACCAGACACACCAGAAACACCAATCACATGTGAGGACATCTTTAAACCTTTACCTGGAAGAGATGGACCAATCAGAACAGTGATGACAAAGGGAGTGGCTGGCATTGGGAAAACAGTCTTAACACAGAAGTTCACTCTGGACTGGGCTGAGCACAAAGCCAACCAGCATGTCCACTTCACATTTCCATTCACTTTCAGAGAGCTGAATCTGCTGAGAGGGAAAAAGTTCAGCTTGGTGGAACTTGTTCATCACTTCTTCACTGAGACCAAAGAAGCAGGAATCAGCAGGTTTGAGCAGTTCCAGGTTGTGTTGATCTTTGACGGTCTGGATGAGTGTCGACTTCCTCTGGACTTCAACAACAACCAGATCCTGACTGATGTTACAGAGTCCACCTCAGTGGACGTTCTGCTGACAAACCTCATCAAGGGGAACCTGCTTCCCTCTGCTCGCCTCTGGATAACCACACGACCCGCAGCAGCCAATCAGATCCCTCCTGAGTGTGTTGGCATGGTGACGGAGGTGAGAGGCTTCACTGGCCCACAGAAGGAGGAATACTTCAGGAAGAGATTCAGAGACGAGCAGCAGGCCAGCAGAATCATCTCCCACATCAAGACGTCACGAAGCCTCCACATCATGTGCCACATCCCGGTCTTCTGCTGGATCACTGCTACAGTTCTGGAGGACGTGTGGAAAACCAGTGAGGGAGGAGACCTGCCCAAGACCCTGACTGAGATGTACATCCACTTCCTGCTGGTTCAGTCCAAAGTGCAGAACCTCAAGTATCATGGGAGAGCTGAGGCAGATCCAGTCTGGACGAGAAAGACCAGGAAGATGATCCTGTCTCTGGGAAAACTGGCTTTTGAGCAGCTGGAGAAAGGCAACCTGATCTTCTATGAAGCAGACCTGGCAGAGTGTGGCATTGATATCAGAGCAGCCTCAGTGTACTCAGGAGTGTTCACACAGATCTTTAAAGAGGAGCGTGGGCTGCACCAGGACAAGGTTTTCTGCTTCGTCCATCTGAGCGTTCAGGAGTTTCTGGCTGCTCTTTATGTCTTTCTGACATTCATCAACTCTGGAGTCAATCTGCTGTTCCAACAATCAGCCTCCTGCTGGTCTGTACTGTTCAACAAGAAATCTGAACTAAAACTCCTCCTCCATTGTGCTGTGGACAAGGCCTTACAGAGTCCAAATGGACACCTGGACTTGTTCCTGCGCTTCCTCCTGGGTCTTTCACTGCCGACCAATCAGACTCTCCTACGAGGCCTGATGACACAGACAGGAATTGGCTCACAGACCAATCAGAAAACAGTTGAGTTCATCAAGGAGAAGATCAGGGAGAATCCCTCTCCAGAGAGAAGCATTAACCTGTTCCACTGTCTGAATGAGCTCAATGACCGTTCTCTAGTGGAGGAGATCCAACAGTACCTGAGATCAGGACGTCTCTCCACAGAGGAACTGTCCCCTACTCAGTGGTCAGCTCTGGTCTTCATCTTACTGTCATCTCAAGAAGATCTGGAGGTGTTTGACCTGAAGAAATACTCTGCTTCAGAGGAGGCTCTTCTGAGGCTGCTGCCAGTGGTCAAAGCCTCCAGGAAATCTGTGTAGGTTCATAGAAAACTGGACAATTTTTCTCTCTCTTGAGTAGAAAGCATCATGTGTTTAACATGATGCTTTCTACTCAAGAGAGAGAAAAATTACAGCTGTTTTCTTCATCTTTGATTCCTCCTCAGGCTGAGTGGCTGTAATCTGTCAGAGAGAAGCTGTGCAGCTCTGGCCTCAGTTCTCAGCTCCCAGTCCTCTAGTCTGAGAGAGCTGGACCTGAGTAACAACGATCTGCAGGATTCAGGAGTGAAGCGTCTCTCTGCTGGACTGGAGAGTCCACACTGCAGACTGGAGGCTCTCAGGTCAGTGTTGTTGAATATTTAAAGGTTGATCTTGTGAGTTAAACATCAGGATTTATAAGCCAATTTTCTTTTCATTCCCACTGGAATGGAATTCCTTGAACGTGTAGCAACAGTAGAAACGTATGTTTCTACTGTTGCTGCTGGATCACCAGAATTTCCCTGGTTGGGATCAATAAAGTATATCTATCTATCTTTCTATCTATCCATCTAGAATATTTAAACACTGAGGGCTCTAGTTTTGCAGACCGTCACCGGGCACCGGGCGAGACCTGTGCTTCGCCAACTGGGTGTGGCCAGGTGGATTTTGCAAGTTTGGCACACTGTGCGTGCTGGCGCAAGTACTCCACCATTCCTCCTACCGGCGTAAGGGAGGAGAGATGGCGTGGAGTGGGTTTGACAGAGATGATTCACTTTAAACCAATCAAATGAGCCCCTGTCCTCACCTTTAAAATGCGCTGCGCGAAGGTGTAATGAATGTTTACACAATTGACATGGAGGAAGAGAGCAGCAGCAGCACACACTCAGGACAATGAGGCCAGTTTTGGCTGCTGGAATGTTGCTGGAGCTACAGTACCTGCCATCCATCTAACCACCCATCCATCCATCCATCCATCTATCCTTACATTCGTCTTCCTCATTCCCCTGTCTCTCCATTACCTACCTGCCTCGCATCTCTCTTTTTCCAGCTCTGTCACCGTCTGTTAAAGTTATTGATTTTTACAAGCAAATATAAATTTAACTCTGAAGCCCCCATTTTTAATGAATGTTTTTACCTCAAAGGACAATCCTCGCCATATTCATATAAAAACATGTTTGTTTTGCAACTTTCGACTCCATCACTTCCTGATGCAACAACACACTAGAGATTAAAACAAAATCCAGTTCATGAAAGCTTTTACATTCGCTGTTCTAAACGCCCAGTGTCTGGAAAGGAGCTGATGCATTTTACATTTTCGATATGTGTGTAATATTCATATATATGGAAGAAGAACTGTGTAGTTAACACGAGCAGTGCCAGACACCATGACTGGAAAACAGACATCACCATACTGGACACAATGTTTGACTGACAGGTGATCAGGTTGGGTTTCCATTACGCTGCCAAACGGTGCCAATCTCCTTTGATTTGATATCAGATGTGACGGGACAGTCGATATGGAGATAAATGTATGTGCTGATTGAGATAGTAGCATTGAATAGTGGTTTTTGTGGATATTTATTGCATTGTTAATGTGCCTGACATTCCGGAAACCTGCCTGTGAGGTTTTGATGACGTGTGTGCACTGTGTGCCGGTCAGCCAAACTTCTACTACACCGGCTACACACAGCTGAATCTGTCGACACCTCCCGCTGCTGCAATGCCACTCCCATCCCAGCGCACCTCGGTCTGCCAAACTACCAAACTGAGCACGCCTCGAGTTGCACTGCTCAAAACTAGCTCTGTGGGGGGGTTCGCCTCTCTGCGCCACCCTGCACTGCACTGGGAAACTAGAGCCCTGACTGTCAGAGCTCATAAATGAACCACATTAGATACTAGAGAGTAATATTTCTATGTCCATATATCTTTCCTCAGGCTGCGTGGCTGTGATCTGTCAGAGAGAAGCTGTGCAGCTCTGGCCTCAGTTCTCAGCTCCCAGTCCTCTAGTCTGAGAGAGCTGGACCTGAGTCACAACGATCTGCAGGATTCAGGAGTGAAGCGTCTCTCTGCTGGACTGGAGAGTCCACACTGCAGACTGGAGGCTCTCAGGTCAGGATTCCTCAACCTGCTCAACACATGACCAGTTCAGTCCTGATTCCCATGCAGCTTCATGTCACTGAACACATTCCTAAGCTGTGTAGGTTTTTGTGAAAACACAAAGCAGATGATGTGGTGGACTGATTGTGTTTGTGATGGTGTGCAGGCTGTCAGACTGTCTGCTCACACAGGAAGGCTGTGCTTCTCTGGCCTCAGCTCTGAGCTCCAACCCCTCCCATCTGAGAGAGCTGGACCTGAGCTACAATCATCCAGGAGACTCAGGAGTGAAGCTGCTCTCTGCTGGACTGGAGGATCCAACCTGGAGACTGGAGGCTCTCAGGTATGGAGAGACACACACAATGTCTTATAGAGGCCTGAGCAGTGGCGTTGCCTGGCCTGGGCATGCAGGGCTCTAGCCCCGTATGTTTTTTCTTTAGCCCTGGATAATTTTTCCTCCTGTCTGCAGTTCACTGTGGAGTAAGAATATTATATCACGTCAAACCAGACTTTACAGACAAGCCCCCAAGGTGTGTTCAACTTCGTGCCTGAAAGTGCTTCATCTTCTGGCAGTCTGCCTCTGTTATGGCTTGGTGGTGGGAAGATTTGTCACGTCCTTCTCGGTGGAGTTTCTTTACCACACCGGCGAAAACATTGTTGCTGGTGGTGAATTCAGCGTCTTTTAACAGACACCAAGCAGCTCCTCCAACCACTCATCCAGGCTCAGGCCACCCAGCAAATCAAAATTCACCACAAAGTCTGACAGTTTGTTTACAAAAGTCTTGAAACAAATGTGACCTAACGAGGAAGTGGAGTGCAGAGTAGTTGGTTGCTAGGCAACGCTATGTCCGTTTACACTGGCGCAGGGATATTCTGTGCTGTGGTCTGCCAGTGGGTTACACCAGAGAATGTCTAATATAGGGTATGTATATATATATATATACATATCGTAGACGGGCTTTTACAACGTCATGGAACGCGGCTCAGCCAATCACATTTAAGGATGGGAAGCACCCGTTTTATAAAAATGGACATACGATGATTCTTCCAGAAAAGAAAGAAAAAGAAAGAAGACCTGGCTCAAACATCAAGCGCTGAGGCGTCACATGAAACAGGTAAATAAGTAATGCCAATGTCTGTATGACCTACAAGTTGTATTATTACAGTTAAAAAACGCTGCGCGTCGTGCTTTAGAATGCCCTTCAGCCATTGTAAAATCACTGTACCCCACGGCTTCTCGGGGCTTATTGCTTAATTATTACTTTTAAGCAGATTATTACAGCTAGCGCATAATGTTAGCCTAACCAGCTGGCATTCAACCGATGTTCAACATTGAAATATAATTGAAAACATGTCAGTTGTTGTTTCAACATTGAAACAATGTTGAAATAATATGTAAAGCTAAATAATTGCGGAAACGTTGACAACCTATCAATAAATCAACATTGAAATTTTAACAAGATCTGTATGTTGACTCAACCTATTGTCCTCTTCCATGTTCTATTTTGAAATTATCATTATGATGGTTCTTCTTATTTTACTAGCATTTTTTGTATTTGTTCATAATGTTCTTCAATTAAAAAATTCAAAAATATACATTTTATATATTAAAAATAGACACAGATGAGTTTGTGTCCTGCATGTGGTGTATTCGAATACAAAGAGGTAATCTCGAGATCACATGAGACTTCATAAGCAGGAAGTATAGAAAATGATAGAGACAATAGACTTAAGGCAGAAGTCGTAAATCTTATAAAGGATCAAATACACAAAATTTGGCAAAAATATTGGAATATTACTGATACAGTGCAGGGGCCCAAGGGACGAGATCCACTTAAAAATAGGCCACACAGGACTTGACCAGACTCTGCATATTATAGGAAAACACCCCACTGGACCTGACTGCATTACACCAGAAACTGTCAAACATTTACTAACAGGCTGCAATGAATATAAAGAAGAAAGAAAGAGGAAAGTAGTCGGAAAGTAGTAGGAAAAATAGTTCTGCTTTGAAAAATGTAACTAGAAAAGCAAAGCAACGTATACTTTTTAGACAGTGACACTTAACGAGGCAGGAGTGCCAGCTCCCCTATAGACTCCCATTATACCTGGAACCCACAAGCTGGGGAGAGAGGGAGAAACACACACTTTTTTTAACTCGCCGAATCTCGGGCATTTTGGGGAGTTGGAAAATAAATAATTAAAATAAATAAATAATAAATAAATAAATTTTGCCACAGTTTAATAGCCCAAAGCCTTACCTTTCTCATGGTACATTTTATTTTCTGCTCGGACTTACTGTCATTGAGAAAAAAAACATTTGTTTGACCACTACTTTTAGACGTTTTTCTGCCAAGCAGCACTGTCACTCATGCTGAGTGCTCACACACTTGAGCCTCATTTCTGGCTCTGCCCACACAAGCACCAGTGGCACAGTGGATAGTGTCTCTGCCTGCCATGCAGGAGACCAGGGTTCAACTCCCCACCTGGACAAGAGCGACAACACTACACAACCTTCAAACAGCATAGGGCTGCTGGGTTACCACAGGGTCGCAAGGGTGGCAAGCACATTCAGAGTTTCTTCTTCTTACTTTTTAGTGATTCAGACAGAGGTCAGACACGCACCCCCCGGCAATGGCTCCCGAGGAACTCTCAAAATTTCCACGGGGAATTTTCTATATTAACTCACTTTTGGGCCTTCAACATAAGTTCACTCATGTTGAAACAACATCACAATATCAACGTTGATTCGCTTCGCAAAATCAAAACCAAATTCAACATTGATTCACCCATGAGTTATGATGTTGATTCAGTGTTGAATAAATGTTAAAATGCCAGCTGGGTAATTAAGTTAGCTCAGACATTAGCTTTGTGGATTATCACTACAACAGTGATCTATAAGGTTTCCAGTGTATTTTCATACATTCCTTTTTGATGACTTAGTGTAATATTTCTGGATTTAATCAATTTTGAGACTACTAGGCCTAATACAAATACAAGAGTGAAAGAGGGAAAGCAGCAAGTGAAAGAGGGAAAGTGACAAGTGAAAGAAAGAAGGAAAGTGGCAAGATGGTGAGTGACCAGAAGATGAAGAGCAAGAGATTGAGAGAGAGGTTCTGAGGTCCAAGAAACGCCCATGGGGCTGAGGAGTACTGTTTCAAGTTAAATGGTGGATATGAGTGACGTGGTCTGCTAAATCCTTCATAGGGAAGGTTATTTACTGCCCATGTTTCCATCCTCAAAGAGAATCTGCTGCTCTGACTCTGTTTCTTCCTCCAGGGTGGACCATGGTGGAGAGCAGTGGTTGAAACCAGGTGTGAGGAAGTGTAAGTGTGGATTTAGTTTGATTCATCAACACAAAACCTTCAGCTGTTTAGATGGTGCAGCTGCAGTTTCTGCTGTTTGTTCTCAGCTGCTTTTACCTGCTGAACCAAACACAAACAGATCTGATGCTCCACTGCAAACATCATCACAGTTTCTCCATTAGATTTTTACAAATTTCTCTCAAAACAGTTCAATGTGCTAGAAATGAGACAAACTTCATGTAATTACACAATAAAAAACTGATGCACTGCAATAGGTTTTTTCTTTTTTATAATGAAGATTATGCATGAAGCATTTTGTGTATGTAGTTTACACCAAGTGAATATAACTTGAAAATAATTCTAATAGAGAAATCTCCACATCTCTTCAACGCCATAAAGTGTAAATGTAGTTTAGTTTGTGTATAAATGGCTCTTCCAGATGTGAAGTGAATTTCCACAGCAGTTTGTGACGTCCATTCATTCAGATCCTGCTGTGAATGAAGAGGACAGCTGACACCATGTGTCTTCATCAATGAGTTAACAAATCAATAATCAAACTGTTAATAAATCAGCAGATAATTTTTCATTCATTCATTCATTCAACCTTTATTTGGATTCGGAGAATCATTGAGGGCAAGCCCTCATTTGCAATGATGCCGAATGTACAACAACCATAAAAACAATACAGAATTACAATAAAAATAGCAAAAAATAGAATAAAACAGGGATTAAAACAGAATAAAACAGGGAATAAAACAGAATAAAACAGGGATTAAAACAGAATAAAACAGGGATTAAAACAGAATAAAACAGGGAAATAAAACAGAATAAAACAGGGACAAAATTAAAAGCAGTTACAACTATGAGTAAAATAATCATCAATCAAGGATTTGAACTGGTCGAGGTGTACAAATGTTTTAAGTTGCAGGTCATGTTGCAAAATGTACCAGCTGTGAGCTGCACAGAAGCTAAAGGCAGTTTTTCCAAGTTCAGTACGTGGACGCGGTACTTGGAGCAACAAAAAATTGGAAGAGCGTGTGGAGTAATTCCTATTGGACCATCTCAATAGAGAGCTCAGATAATGAGGAAGCCTTCCAATGAGGGCTTTATAAATGAAAACAAGACAATGCCTGTTCCGTCTGACAGACAAGGAAGTCCAGCCAAGTTTATCATACAAAACACAATGATGGACAAAATAACTGTCACCAGTAATAAATCTTAAGGCCGAGTGATAAACAGCATCTAATGATTTTAGGGTGGAAGCAGATGCATGGCGATAAATAACATCACCGTAATCCAGGACTGACAGGAAGACTGCCTCAATTACCCGCTTCCTGCAGGACATAGGAAAGCTGTCTCTATTTCTATAAAAATACCCTATTTTCTGACGCAGCTTGGTAACAAGCATGGCAATATGAAACTTAAAATTAAGTTTTTGGTCCAGCCAAATACCAAGATATTTATACTCTGAGACCCTCTCAATGTTATGACCATCCAGGGTCGTAATACACAGTGGTATGTTGATATCAACATCACTACGAGAGAAAAGCATAAATTTAGTCTTGTTTGGATTCAGTAGTAATTTCAAGCTGAAGAGAGCATCTTGAAGTGCATTAAAAGCCATTTGAAGGGTTTCAACAGCAGACTGAGCAGTATCGGCAGAACAGTATAGTACTGTATCATCTGCATAGAGATGAGCATTACAGCCTGTTATAGAGGTTGTAACATTATTAATAAAAATTGAAAACAAAATTGGACCCAGAATGGAACCTTGAGGAACCCCTTTTGCCAGTGGCAGGAATTTAGAGCGATTTTTACCCAGGATTACAGATTGTTGTCTATGAGACAAATAATCACAAAACCAATTACAGGCATTCAAATCAAAACCAATATCATATAATTTCTGAAGCAGCAGAGCATGATCAACAGTGTCAAACGCTTTTGTAAGATCAACAAAAAGTGCCGCACAGTATTTCTTGTTATCAACATCAGAAATAATATCATTTAAAACCATGGTAGTAGCAGTGATGGTACTATGTTGGGCTCTAAAGCCAGATTGATTTGGGCTCAACACAGAATTTTCAGAGAGGAATGATTTGAGCTGCTCATTTACAAAAGATTCCAGTATTTTAGCAAGGCAGGGCAGTTTAACCACAGCAGGTCTGTTGTGTCTTGTTCTCTCCATCAGATTCCTGTGAACTCAAACTGGACACAAACACAGCAAACAGACACCTCGTCCTGTCTGAGGACAACAGGAAGGTGACAGAGGGGAGAGAGGAGCAGCCATATCCTGATCACCCAGAGAGATTTGACTACTGGGAACAGATCCTGTGTAGAGATGGTCTGACTGGTCGCTGCTACTGGGAGGTCGAGTGGATAGGAAGGGTTTATATAGCAGTGACTTACAGAGGAATCAGCAGGAGAGGAGACAGTTATGACTGTGTTTTTGGATGTAATAAAAACTCCTGGACTCTGATCTGCTCTGATAGTGGTTTCACTGCCAGACACAATAACAGAGACACAGTCATCCCTGTCTCCCCCTCCTCTCACAGAGTGGCAGTGTATCTGGACTGGCCTGCTGGCTCTCTGTCCTTCTACAGCGTCTCCTCTGACACACTGATCCACCTCCACACCTTCAGCAGCACCTTCACTGAGCCTCTGTACCCGGGCTTTAGGGTTTGGCCTGCTTCCTCAGTGTCTCTGTGTCAGATCTGAGGAGTGAGAGTCACGTCTTCACACTGCTGATCAGAGACAGCTGCTGACATGACAGTTCACTGCAAAGACATTTTTATAAACTTATTGAACTATTTATGAGCAGAAAAAATCATCAGGTACAATCAGAATCAGAAATACTTTATTGATCACTGAGGGGAAACTGGGTCAGATGCTGTTGCTCAACTTCTCAAGAGAAGAATTCAATTATAAGAAATATAAAAACATGTGCTTTAGCATTTGTTAAAAAAAACAAAACAAAACAAAAAAAAAACAATTGTGCATCATGTGTAAATATGTGCATAAATCCTACAAAGATATTGCATCATGTGGTTGACATCAGCTGTGGTAACAGACTAAAACTGACTGGGAAAGACTTTTTCCACAGGGGAGCGATGTGACGTGGCTGCCAGTTTCTCCTGCTGACAGTTACCTCTGAAACTGTCAAGGTAAATGACATCCCTTAACTTATGTCTGACCAAAAGAAATGAAAAATGTCTTTTTAGAAGCACAGGCACAACAAAAGCACAGAACATCACAACAAAAGCCTCCCTGACGTCAGCCACAGCCTCCAGGCCTCTTATGCGGCGTCTTTGCTCGTAGCTGAAACCAAAAAACCATCAACCATCACTGAAGAGCTGCTCCTTCCAGCTGCTGCTGGACTGGCCCAGACCAAGCTGGACAAAAACACAGCAGAGAAATTAAAAAGTGCACCTTTGTCAAATGACTGTTTGCAGCAGAACAGATGAAATGGGAACAGACATTGTCGAGCAAGTTGTGGGGAACCTTGGCGACTCTTTTTCACTCCAGCTGGATGAATCCACAGATGGCAGTGGAAACGCACAACTTGTTGCTTTTGTGAATATTGTTGAAGTTTGAAATGTTTTTGCGCCTGTCTGGTCACCATTTTAAAACATTAGTTTGAATCTCTATCTCAATCTCTAGCCCTAAAAGGAAACAAAGATCAGCAGGGTGATGTACAACTGTCTGTTTAATTTATACATTAATGAATTATATGTATCACCGTGGATTTCCTTTGTTAAGCAAATATTAGATGAATGCGGTTTTTCTTATGTTTGGTCAGACCAGAGATGTGATAACATTAAATGCTGAAGATGGCAGTTGAGCAGAGGTTAAAGGATCAGTTTGTGCAGAAATGAGCAACAGAATATGTCCTCATGTGTTTTATATTGTGAATTTAAAGAGGTTTCTAAGTTTGAAAAATATTTACTCTGTGAAAATAAGAAGTAATTTTCGAACTTCTAATAATAGACTTCCTAAAATAACAGGTAGATACAAGGGTCTGGAAAGGAATGAAAGGTTTTGTAATCTGTGTAATGACGGCCACCTGGGAGATGAATATCATGTTTTGTTTGAATGTAAAAATTTAACCATGTCTGAGAACAGAAATAAGTACTTGCCTAAATATCTTTTAAACCGCACATCTATGTTCAAATGTATAGCTTTACTGAAGACTGATATTTTAAGAACAATATGTAAATTGGGTGCTTTCTTGAATAATGTTTTGCTACTCTTTAAAAGATTGAGTGCAGGCTTGTTTTTTTCTGTTTTATCTGTTTATTTCCACCTGTGATGACTCATTCTGACTGTTCATCATTCATTTTGTAGGCTATTTTGTCTTGTTTGTACTCCATACCACAATTGTGGCGAAGAGTTAATAAATATGACTATGACTATGACTAAGATTTGCCATGAATTTAGAGATGAATTATTAAGATTTTAAATGTTTAAAATCATTTTCTTTTCAAATGAGGGAGAAATAGTAGTCGTGTTTTTAGCCTCTGACAGTTTTTTAAAACAACTTTTTCATGGGTAAGCAGTTTTAATCAAAATATAGTCATAGCAGAGCATTTTTACAATTTTTAAAATGCCTCTTTAGGGGGTCTTTAAGATTTTAAATGTTTAAAATCATTTTCTTTTCAAATGTTTAAAAATGGAAGATGTTTTTCAGTTACAAAGTTTAATAAACCAGACACTGATGGCACAGTGCTGTTTTACCACTTTTTCCAACCAAAAACGCTCTGCTCTGGTTAGAGGGAACTGAAAAAAATATTTCATAGGGGGGACATCGCTGTTCTGGAGGTATCTACAGATAGAGTTCTCAGCGGGCCTGAAAATTAAGACCCTACCCTAACCGGGCCCGACTAGGCCAGCTCGAGGCCCTAACCCTAACCCTACTAATTAGCTGAACTTTAGGCGCGACAGCCCGAAAAAAAAAAAAAAAAAAAAGGAGAGGGGAAAAAAGTTCGCCAAATTCGCCATTATTTAGCAGGACCGGTGGCTCAAATTCTAGTAGCAGAGAGAGAACGGATATAAGAGGCTAGTTGGTGTTGGTGCCAGGTTTATTATTGATAGTCACTTTATGAATGGGGAGCACAAGTCACATGGCGTGGGAGTCACGCCCTGCGTTCCAATACCCATACTACCATACTATTTAGTAGGGAAAAAAATAATTAGTATGTCCCAATACTAAACTACATACTTTGTAAGGGCAGCTGCAGTACATACTAAAAGTAAAAAGTATAAGTATGCGATTTGGAACGCAGGGACGGACTCACCTCAGTAGTGAAATCAGCTGTTTGAGAGCGGGTTTTTTTTTTTTTTTTTTTTGAATGAGCTGGAGAGAGGGGGGGAGCGGGGGAAGCTCACATTTTGCTGACCGCATTGCCAGTGATTTTAAATATTGTTTGGTTCACAGTTTTTATCAATAAAGGTTTGAGATGCAGCATCGGATCATGGCTTTATTGACAGCCAGCGAGTCAAGCAGGTCAAACTCCCTCGTCTCAGCCTCTCTGCGATATCAAAGTGTTTGTTGATCGTCGCCTGATAGTTGGCGAAAGGCAGCTTCACGTGTTCAGTTGTTCATAAAACATGCTAAGTTAGTAAAGTTACTGTAATTCTGCACAAAACGGTTTAATTTAGCACTAAACTGTTATCCCCGTTCAACACTCCGGGCTGAAGGTGGCGGTAGTGCACCGATAGACTGGATAACACCGCAGTAGAAGAAGACGAAGCAGCAGCGGCAGAAGAAGAAGAGGCCGCCTCCCTGTGTGTGTGTGTGTGTGCTAGGCTAGCTGGAGCAGCAGCTAGCGGCGTGGCTAACAGTGATGTCCACAGCCTCTAAGGTGGTTCTGGGAGTTTCTGTGGCTCTGACTCTGAGCACGGTGGCCGGTGTGCACCTCAAACAGACCTGGGACCGACAGGTACGGAGCGAGCGACCCCGTGACCCGCTGCGTGACCGCACGGCCCCGGCGTGCGGGGCGTGCGGGTGAGGCTAACGGGCTAACAGGCTAGCGGGCTAACCGGCTAACGGGCTAACAGGCTAGCGGCAGGTCAGAAAGTGAACGAAATGTGTCTTTATCAGAACAAACAGCGAATCTCTCTGGTGTCCATCTGCAGAACACACACACACTCTCTCTCACACACACACACACACACACACTCATTGGCTGTGTGCTGAAGCTAAAGGTTAAAGGCTCGGGACGCTTTTGCAACAAACAACTTCCGGCGTGTGTTTTTCCACAATAAAGGTCTTAAGCTTTGCGACGAGATGAAAGTCCTTCCCGCGCGGTTTTCCTTCTGTTTTCAGAAACATTTTTCACTAAAACACTGAAGTCCGTTTCCTGTAGGTTAGTTTTTACTGTCAGGCTGCATTTCATTGTGTCTCAGCCGTGAATATGAAACGCAGCTGTCATCGCTCCGCCGCGACAAAACGTGGAAAAATAAAAACAAGTGAAACAGTCAGAGGAGATACATGTGAGGTTTACTGGGTTTCAGTTTTTGGCGACAGTAATTTAATCCCAGAGATTAACACTGGTTTAACACTGGTAGCCCTGCGTTGGTGTCCGACTGATGGCTGACATCCCGCGGCTCCCGAACCTCCCGTCCGCCCCGCAGATTATTAACGTGTGAAAATGTGCAGATTAAAAAAAATACATCCCGTCATTCAGATTATCTGGCGTTACATTGAAGTTAACAGCAAAAATAACTGAGGTGGAAGTATTTTCATCAGGATTCACCCACAGTGGATAGGTGCGTTTGGCCCGCAGGTTATAAAGACGTTTTGAATCCAGCAGCTGGTTATTAGTGAAATGCAGCTGCTGCCACTTGGATGCTGCAGGGACCAGACGTCCATATACACTGGGGGCGTGGACAAGTCCACCCCCCCAGTGTTCAGGCACTCCAAAAATGCACATGTGAATCGGTCGGTGAATTTCACCCCCAGGCGTTTCAGTTTGTATTTATTTGGCCAACCACTCCAGTCATCTGGATGAATAAATATGTTTTATACGTAAGTAGATATAAGTTTATTTGTCGTCGGTGCTGCCGACCAGGACGGAGCCCAGCTCAGTTTGAGTTCTTCGCCCT
This sequence comes from Myripristis murdjan, assembly GCF_902150065.1. Classification (NCBI taxonomy): domain Eukaryota; kingdom Metazoa; phylum Chordata; class Actinopteri; order Holocentriformes; family Holocentridae; genus Myripristis; species Myripristis murdjan. Next base: position 1,331,857 of record NC_043980.1, on the reverse strand, counting down.
GAAAAACGTGGAGCTGCTTGTTAAGTCAAAGTCAAAGTATTTTATTGTCATGTGCACAGAGGAAACAAGTTCCCTGCCCAGTGAAATTCTTACTTTGCTGCCCTACAATAATAATAGTAGGAAAAAAAAATACAGTATACAAGAAATATGAATTATGCAGAAGAGCATGACAGTTGTATGTACAAATGTATATACATATGTGCAACAACAGATCAGCTATGTCAGCAAAGTGCAGCCTGGAGTGACGGTGCCTTCACAGATCAAACTAATTAGCACTCCTCCTCCTCCTCCTCTTGTTGTTGTTGTTGTCCCGTCTGAGGAGTCACGTGTGCCGTGTAAGGAGTGACGCCCCCTGTGTTGTTTTGCTGTTCCAGCGGCTCCACGAGGGCGTGGTGCGGGACCTGGAGCGTCTGCACAGGAAGCAGGAGAACCTGAGGCTGCTGGAGGAGCAGAGGAGCCTGACCAGGCAGCTGGAGGCCCAGAGGGAGCAGGAGAGGAGGCAGGAGGAGCAGAGGAGCTGAGGGAGGAGCTGCTCATTCAGCGCCGCTGAAACAAGTAAAATACTCATTTTCCCTGAAGGTCTCCTACTGTAGAAAATATTGATAAGTTATAAAAAATATTTAAAGTGACATCCAACCTTTTTTATTTCAGTTTCTGGTCTCGTTTTCTTTTTCATGTTTTGTATTTTACTTTTTTGTGTTTCAGTTAATTTAATTGTACATAATCTTTTTTACACCCCATAAAACTTGCAGCAGGCCGGGCTGTTGTTCGTTCAGTCATCAGAAGCAGCTGGCCTGTGTTCAGGACCTGCGTCTGTTTGCTTCTGCTCTGCAAAAACTAGAAAAAAAATCATCAAATACATTATTAGAAAAATGAGGATATCAAGTATCGAGTATTTCTTTGAATGTTGGGTGTAAAGCGGTTTCTGTTTAGGGGCTGGTGTTAATTTGATAAAACGTGACGCCGCTTGTAAAGGACCAAGTATGAATATTTCTGTCGTTAATATTTTTGCTGTTATTGTTGGCGAAGTGAAGCCACACGCACATAATTTGTCACTGTGTCGTGACCCCGAGCGCTTACCTGTCCAGGTGAGCGGAGCCGCCATGGACAGCAGCGGCGAGCAGCTGTGCGCGGCGGAGGACGAGGCGGCGTGCACGTCGGCGTCGGAGGGCCTGGAGGAGGGCGAGGTGGAGGGCGAGACGCTGCTGATCGTGGAGTCGGAGGACCAGGGCTCGGTGGATCTGTCCCACGACCAGAGCGGAGACTCGCTGACCAGCGACGTGGGCGAGGAGGCGGAGGGCGGCTGGGCCTGCGACGACATGGCCTTCTACTGCGAGCGCTGCCACAAGTGGATCCCCGCCGGTGAGAGACGCAGCAGCCCTCGCTTCAGTGTGGATCCCTGCCCCCGACCGGGATCCCACACTGCTGCTCCAACCCTTCATTAAACTGTCAAATAATAAAAATATTATTATTCTATCTAATTATTGACTTTCAGTCTGTGGGCAATTCATTTCTATCTTTAACCACAAGAGGGCGATAATGCATAGGCTGTTGCACTGATGTGATGACCCTGTTTTGACCTGCTGACCAGAAGAGGGCGTGCCTCACCTTCCATAGCTGATGGACAAGCCCACACCTGTGTGTCAGGTGTCGGGGGGTGTGCAAGCCGCCTCGTCACGTTTGATAATCGGAAGCAATATTCAGTATTTTTCAATAATCTGTATGGTCATTTGATTGACATTAAACATTTTAATTCAAAGCAGAATTTGTGTTGGTGCGCTATAAAGTTTGACTCTGTAATATTCCAATTTACTACAAATGAACATGATCAGTGTTGGTCCTGAAAAATCATTCATCTGTTGAACCCAAACACCAACCACAGTCTGATGCCATCTTCAGCGAGAAGACTCTCCCATTTGTGTGTGTTTATTTTTTTTTGTTTTTGTTTGTTTGTTTTTGTCTACTGGTCAGACTGAAGGAGACATTTGAAGAATCACTTCGGGCTCAAACTTTCAAACTTATACTAATAACATAACAACAACAATAATAATAATAATAATTCATTAATGAATGGAAAATAAACATCAGTGTATGAGCTGACAGTCACAGCCCTGCAGTCAGTGGTCAGTTTACCTGTGATCCACAGAAAGTTCAGCTTCTTCCAACTTCATGACAAACTGGGTCATTTTCACACACAGGATACTTTAATGAATCTGTGTGTGTGTGTGTGTGTGTGTGTGTGTGTGTGTGTGTGTGTGTCCTCAGCTCAGCTTCACGGTGAGCAGCCCAGCTACCTGAAAGGAGACAACTTCTTCAAGTTCATCTGCTACGACTGTTCTGAGGACGGCAAGGAGAGCTTCGAGAGGATGAGGCTCACCTGGCAGCAGGTAGACAGGACCGGACTCACCTGGCAGCAGGTAGACAGGACCGGGCTCACCTGGCAGCAGGTAGACAGGACCGGGCTCACCTGGCAGCAGGTAGACAGGATCAGGCTCACCTGGCAGCAGGTAGACAGGACTGGGCTCACCTGGCAGCAGGTAGACAGGACCGGGCTCACCTGGCAGCAGGTAGACAGGACCGGGCTCACCTGGCAGCAGGTAGACAGGATCAGGCTCACCTGACAGCAGGTAGACAGGACTGGGCTCACCTGGCAGCAGGTAGACAGGATCAGGCAGCAGGTAGACAGGACCGGGCTCACCTGACAGCAGGTAGACAGGATCAGGCTCACCTGGCAGCAGGTAAACAGGATCAGGCTCACCTGGCAGCAGGTAGACAGGACCGGGCTCACCTGGCAGCAGGTAGACAGGACCGGGCTCACCTGGCAGCAGGTAGACAGGACCGGGCTCACCTGGCAGCAGATAGACAGGACTGGGCTCACCTGGCAGATGGCGTATCAGTTTGGTAGTTCCAGTATATAAGCTTTTACTCCCCAGTCTGATCTGGGGTCAGGTGGCGGTCTCTGCGTTCAGGTGTTGTTGTTTCAGACGTGGTCGTCTGTCTCCAGGTGGTGATGCTGGCCATGTACAACCTGTCTCTGGAGGGAACCGGTCGCCAGGGTTACTTCAGGTGGAAGGAAGACATCTGCGCCTTCATCGGCCGACACTGGACCTTCCTGCTGGGAACGAGGTCAGCCCCTGTTCACGCTGTGGGAGGGCCGCCGACATTTTAGGATGGCGGTGCCACAACTTTTGTTTGTACATGTTGAACATTCAGATATATTCTCTGAGTGCGTTCTGACGAGGCCCCTCCCCCTGCAGGAAGAAGACGTCCACCTGGTGGAGCACGGTGGCCGGATGCCTGTCGGTCGGCAGCCCCACCTTCTTCCGCTCGGGAGCGCAGGAGTTCGGGGAGCCCGGCTGGTGGAAGCTGGTCCAGAACCGACCGCCAACCCTGCGGCCCGAAGCCGACAAGTCCACCGCCAAGACCAAAGGTAACGAAACAGCATCTCCACCCGTAACAGCTCGCCTTGTACCGTCGCTCTGTTCCTGTGAGTGCATCAGACCGACCCCTCGTGGTTCCTCTCCTGCAGCCTTGAAGCCGTCGGTCGAGCCCATCATCACGGTGGAGGGTTTGAGGAAGCGAGGAGCGAGGAACCCCGTGGAGAACGCCATGCAGCTGAAGGAGAAGCGCTCCCGCACTCAGGAGGCCAAGGACATCCGGCGGGCTCAGAAAGAGGCGGCGGGCGGCTACACGGACCGCAGCGCCTCCTCCACGCCCGTCAAGCTGGGCGGCGGTCGCGGCGGCGGCGGCGGGCGGCGGCCCGACCTCGTCCTGGAGAAAGGAGAGGTGATCGACTTCTCCTCGCTCAGCTCCTCCGACAGAACGCCGCTGACCAGCCCGTCGCCCTCTCCCTCGCCGGACTTCTCCGCCCCCGGCACGCCGGCCTCGCACTCGGCCACGCCCAGCCTGCTGTCGGAGGCCGACCTCATCCCCGACGTCATGCCGCCACAGGCGCTGTTTCACGGTGAGCTCAGCTTCACCTCCTCCTCAGAACAACCTCTTCTCACCTGAGAGCAGATGCTGCTTCACTTGAATATTTAAGATGTTGATCTAATACGTTTTTGCGCTGCTGCCTGTTAAGAATGATAATTTTGTCGAGACATTTCACAGCGTCAAAGTGTCTCAGAAAGTGAGATCTGTAGTTCTTCTGTTTTGAGGTTTTTAGTTTCGTCCTGTCACGTTCTGACTGATCTTCCTCTGTGGCTCCACAGACGACGAGGAGCTGGAGGCGGAGGGGATGATCGACCCGGGGATGGAATACGTTCCTCCTCCCAGCGCCGCGCTCGCCCACGCTGCCCGAAAGAAGCTCCGCCCCGCTCCGCCGCACATCAAGCGTGAACTGGACAGCGAAGACGACGAGGGCCGCGAGCGCGACGACGACTTCGAGGAGCCGCTGGGACAAGAAGGTCCGTCTCTGTCCGCCGGGGGACGCGGCGGCGCCCTGGGGCCCGACCGCAGGAGGACGGCTCATCCCGAGAAGGCGGACGGAGCCGGCGGCGTCTCGCAGGCCCCCCGCTACGCCCCGCTCAGCCTGTACGAGGAGAGGATGCTGCTGCGGCGGCTGGACGCCTGCCCGCTGGCGCTGGCCATCACCCCGCAGGCCAAACGCCTCCACAGGAAGCTGCTGGTCCGCCAGGCCAAGAGGCAGAGAGGGCTCCCCCTGCTGGACATCGACCGCGCCGTCAGCGCCACGCTCAGCTTGGTGGGCGGGATCTACGGCGCCCAGGAGGTGGTGAGGCCGAGCGGAGGCGCCGTCCCGGGAAAATACTGCACCAACAGCCAGGACCTCCGCATCCTCGACCGCTTCCAGGTAACAGCAGAGGCCAGGTGGGGTCAAGCTGCTGCAGGGTCACATGACCTGAACAAAGTGAAAACATGTCTCTTCTGCTGTGTGTGTGTGTGTGTGTGTGTGTGTGTGTGTGTGTGTGTGTGTGTGTGTGTGTGTGTGTGTGTGTGTGCAGACGGGCCTGTGCAGCAGGCGGGACGTCCTGCAGTCGTCTGTGTCGTTCTGGCACCGTCTGATGGGAGCAGACGGCAGTTTGGAGCAGAGCATCAGGAGCCCGTACACTTCCCGCTGCCTCAAGCCCTACATCAGGTACTGCCGGTGCACGTCATGTGACCTGCAGCACCAACAGTACTGCAGGGGTCACACTAACCAAAATACTAACCAGTAAATAACACTAACCAAAATCAGAGGTGCGAACGCTCGGTGCTGTCTGACTTGGTTTTTACACTGAGCTGTTATCAGTGAACCATCTTCTACTTGTTCATTAACATTGTATTAAATCATTGTAACTCCATAGCTCAGAATTTCCATGGCTGCTATTTTAAATATCTGATGATATCAATAACTTTCATGACTTTAGTGTTTTGCATTGGCACTTTACATTATAACCTAATAGGTTTACAAGCACTTTACATTGGCACTTTAATACCCCCTTTTCCACCAAAGAGGTTTCAGGGCTGGTTCAGAGCCGGTGCCTGACTCAGCACCAGTTCTATGTTTTCCCACCGCCCAAGCACCGGCCAAACTGGTTCCAAACCGGCTCCAAACTGGTTCCAGGCAAGCACCAACTTCGAGCAGGGGCTAAACAGGAGCCAGAGAAAGAACCGATGACGCGACCCACCACGTCATTGGTGGGCGGGGTTACAGACCCAAACGGGAACAGTGAACGCTATAAACGTAAAGCTGAACGTAGTCGTCGTTCGTTCCGACCACGAATACGACGGGTAGCTGGCAATAACTGCGTTTTCGCCTCTAATCACTACATCAGTCTACCAGATCAATTTTTGGTTGGACAGTGTAGAGTCATGAGTAAAAAAACAAAAACAAAACAAGAAGAATTCCTTCGTCTTCTTCTCTTCAAACTTGAAAAAATGTGAGAAAAGCAAACAGAATTAAAATAAAAAGTCTAAAAAATTTATTAATTTTATAAAAGAAGAAGAAGAAAGGGGAAAAAAATCCTCGGCCTAACTTGGAAAAAAAGGAGCACAAGTTGTGAACCTTGATCCTCTGGGTTCTCAGCCAATGGGCAGGCCATTTTCCCAGAGAGCTGATTGGTCAGTAGGTGGGGCTTTTCTACCTGCTGAGCTCTTATCCTGAACTTCACCTGCTCCGGAGCAGGTGAGGTGTTCAGCGTATGTTACCATGGCAATGTAGGCTGATAAAAAGTAAAGCACCTTCATGGTACAGAAAATCCAGCAGGGTTAACCTGAAGTGACCTCACTAAGCCCAAACCAGCTGCAGGTACAGGCCTCAGGTGTGTCTGACCTCTTTGCTCCTACAGCAGCCCGACTACCCCAGCTTTGGAGATCCAGATACTTTAACCTGAGAAACAAGAACGAAAGAAGAGAAAATAATTTAAAAAATGATGATAGTCCAGGCGGTCCTCAGAGGACTCCAGTACCTGGCTGTTAGTCCAGCAGGAGTATCAGTGGTACTGCAGTACTAGAATCAGAAGTAGCAGCACTCACTGTAGTATCATTAGTCGTGTCTCTTGTAGTACTGTGAGTAGTACTCTGAGTACTGTGTTGTGTTGTCAGGCGGGACTATGAGAGCCGTCCTCTGAAGCTCCGCCTCCTGGCAGAGATTCGAGCGTATCCTCACAGGAACGAGCCCGGCTGGACGCCTGAGGCCGACGCCCCCATCGACTACTGCTACGTACGGCCCAATCACATCCCCTCTGTCAACGCCATGTGCCACGACAGCTTCTGGCCAGGTAACGCCGCCGATGCCGCCCCACACACCACCTCACACACCACCTCACACACCTCCTCACACACCTCTCCACACACACACCACCTCACACACCACCTCACACACCTCTCCATACACCACCTCACACACCGCCTCACACACCTCTCCATACACCGCCCCACACACCGCCCCATACACCGCCCCACACACCGCCCCACACACCACCTCACACACCTCTCCATACACCGCCCCACACACCGCCCCACACACCGCCTCACACACCTCTCCATACACCGCCCCACACACCGCCTCACACACCTCTCCATACACCGCCTCACACACCGCCTCACACACCACCTCACACACCTCTCCATACACCGCCTCACACACCACCTCACACACCGCCTCACACACCACCTCACACACCACCTCACACACCTCTCCATACACCGCCTCACACACCGCCTCACACACCACCTCACACACCTCTCCATACACCGCCTCACACACCACCTCACACACCGCCTCACACACCACCTCACACACCTCTCCATACACCGCCTCACACACCGCCTCACACACCGCCTCACACACCACCTCACACACCTCTCCATACACCGCCCCACACACCGCCCCACACACCGCCTCACACACTGCCTCACACACTGCCTCACACACCGCTCCATACACCATCTCACACACCGCCTCACACACCGCCTCACACACCACCTCACACACCTCTCCATACACCGCCCCACACACCGCCCCACACACCGCCTCACACACTGCCTCACACACTGCCTCACACACCGCTCCATACACCATCTCACACACCGCCTCACACACCTCTCCATACACCGCCTCACACACCGCCTCACACACCACCTCACACACCTCTCCATACACCGCCTCACACACCACCTCACACACCGCCTCACACACCACCTCACACACCACCTCACACACCTCTCCATACACCGCCTCACACACCGCCTCACACACCACCTCACACACCTCTCCATACACCGCCTCACACACCACCTCACACACCGCCTCACACACCACCTCACACACCTCTCCATACACCGCCTCACACACCGCCTCACACACCGCCTCACACACCACCTCACACACCTCTCCATACACCGCCCCACACACCGCCCCACACACCGCCTCACACACTGCCTCACACACTGCCTCACACACCGCTCCATACACCATCTCACACACCGCCTCACACACCGCCTCACACACCACCTCACACACCTCTCCATACACCGCCCCACACACCGCCTCACACACTGCCTCACACACTGCCTCACACACCGCTCCATACACCATCTCACACACCGCCTCACACACCACCTCACACACCGCCTCACACACCACCTCACACACCTCTCCATACACCGCCTCACACACCGCCTCACACACCACCTCACACACCTCTCCATACACCGCCTCACACACCGCCTCACACACCACCTCACACACCGCCTCACACACCACCTCACACACCTCTCCATACACTGCCTCACACACCGCCTCACACACCACCTCACACACCTCTCCATACACCGCCTCACACACCGCCCCAGGTGCTGCTCCAGATGGGGGATCGACCAGTCATCAGGGCCGATGATCGGATTTTTTCAGTAATCAATATGGTCATTTATATGCTTGTGAAATATGTCACTTCAATAACTCGAAATATAATTATCTTTTACGGATTTAATGGATTTATTTTTGCCAACGTTCATTTTTTTTTTTTGCCCCAGATACATTTGTTAATTCAAAGCAGGGTTTGTGTTAGTGAACTGTCAATTTTTTGAAGCTGCAGTATTGAAACCTGAAATGAACATGGGCCCCAGTTTTCATTTTAGTTTTACTGGATTTAAATGTTTGTGAAGTCACTGATCAGACTTTTAAATATATTACTTTAACCATTAGAACTGTAATTTTCTTTTTTTTTTTTTAAATTTGATTATTTTTGGATAATTTTCCATTTTTTTAAATTTTGTGGTAACTTTCTTGTAGCATAATTAGTATCTTTTAATTTTTTTGCTGTCTTTTTGGTAATGTAATGTGCTATTTAATCATCTTTTAATTCAAAACAAGGCTTGTGTTGGCATCTCTGGCAAATGAATCTCGGCCTGAAGTAGCAGTTAGCAGCGTTCTGGATCACTAATAACCAGTGTCGGCTCTGAAAAATCAAGATTGGTCGATTCCTACTCCAAACACTGAGCTGTGTGTGTGTGTGTGCGTGCGTGCGTGCGTGCGTGCGTGCGTGCGTGCGTGTTTTACTACCAACTGTAGAGAAGCCACTGTTCGTGTGGGGACATTTTGGGTGGTCCTCACAAAACAAAAAACTGATTATTGGTCAAGGTTAGGGTTAAGATTAGAATTAGGCTTAGGTTAAGGTTTGGATAAGGCTTAGGTTAAGGATAAGGTTAGGATAAGGCTTAGGTTAAGGTTAATATTAGCATAAGGCTTAGGTTAAGGTTAAGGTTAGGTTAAGGTCAGGATAAGGCTTAGGTTAAGGTTGGGATAAGGCTTAGGTTAAGGTTAGGATAAGGCTTAGGTTAAGGTTAAGGTTAGGATAAGGCTTAGGTTAAGGTTAAGCTTAGGATAAGGCTTAGGTTAAGGTTAAGGTTAGGATAAGGCTTAGGTTAAGGTTAAGGTTGGGATAAGGGTTAGGTTAAGGTTAAGCTTAGGATAAGGGTTAGGTTAAGGTTAAGCTTAGGATAAGGCTTAAGTTAAGGTTAAGGTTAGGATAAGGGTTAGGTTAAGGTTGGGATAAGGCTTACGTTAAGGTTAGGATAAGGCTTAGGTTAAGGTTAAGATTAGAATTAGGCTTAGGTTAAGGTTTGGATAAGGCTTAGGTTAAGGATAAGGTTAGGATAAGGCTTAGGTTAAGGTTAATATTAGCATAAGGCTTAGGTTAAGGTTAAGGTTAGGTTAAGGTCAGGATAAGGCTTAGGTTAAGGTTGGGATAAAGGTTAGGTTAAGGTTAGGATAAGGCTTAGGTTAAGGTTAGGATAAGGCCTAGGTTAAGGTTGGGATAAGGGTTAGGTTAAGGTAAGGGTTAGGGTTAGGATAAGGCTTAGGTTAAGGTTAGGTTAAGGTTGGGATAACGGTTAGGTTAGGGTTAAGCTTAGGATAAGGCTTAGGTTAAGGTTAAGGTTAGGATAAGGCTTAGGTTAAGGTTAAGGTTAGGTTAAGGTTGGGATAAGGGTTAGGTTAAGGTTAAGCTTAGGATAAGGGTTAGGTTAAGGTTAAGCTTAGGATAAGGCTTAAGTTAAGGTTAAGGTTAGGATAAGGGTTAGGTTAAGGTTGGGATAAGGCTTAGGTTAAGGTTAGGATAAGGCTTAGGTTAAGGTTAAGGTTAGGATAAGGCTTAGGTTAAGGTTAAGCTTAGGATAAGGCTTAGGTTAAGGTTAAGGTTAGGATAAGGCTTAGGTTAAGGTTAAGGTTAGGTTAAGGTTGGGATAAGGGTTAGGTTAAGGTTAAGCTTAGGATAAGGGTTAGGTTAAGGTTAAGCTTAGGACAAGGCTTAAGTTAAGGTTAAGGTTAGGATAAGGGTTAGGTTAAGGTTGGGATAAGGCTTACGTTAAGGTTAGGATAAGGCTTAGGTTAAGGTTAAGGTTAGGATAAGGGTTAGGTTAAGGTTGGGATAAGGCTTAGGTTAAGGTTAGGATAAGACTTAGGTTAAGGTTGGGATAAGGCTTAGGTTAAGGTTAAGGTTAGGATAAGGGTTAGGTTAAGGTTGGGATAAGGCTTAGGTTAAGGTTAGGATAAGACTTAGGTTAAGGTTGGGATAAGGCTTAGGTTAAGGTTAAGGTTAGGATAAGACTTAGGTTAAGGTTGGGATAAGGCTTAGGTTAAGGTTAGGATAAGACTTAGGTTAAGGTTGGGATAAGGCTTAGGTTAAGGTTAAGGTAAGGGTTAGGCATAATTTATTTCTGGCTCTGATCAGGAAAGGCTGCAGAGAATGAATGTAAGTCAGTACAATGTCTCCACCAGCCTCTAGCAAAACCAACATGCCTGTCTCTCTCTCTCTGTCTGCCTGCCTGTCTGCCTGTCTCTCTCTCTCTCTCTCTCTCTCTCTCTCTCTCTCTCTGTCTGTCTGTCTGCCTGTCTCTGTCTGTCTGTCTGTGTGTCTGTCTGCCTCTCTCTCTCTGTCTCTGTCTGTCTGTCTGCCTGTCTCTCTGTCTGCCTGTCTGTCTGCAGGCGTGGACCTGTCTGAGTGCCTGCAGTACCCGGACTTCAGCGTGGTGGTTCTCTATAAGAAAGTGGTGGTGGGCTTCGGCTTCATGGTTCCTGATGTGAAGTACAACGAGGCGTACATCTCCTTCCTGCTGGTGCACCCAGACTGGAGGAGGGCCGGCATCGCCACCTTCATGATCTACCACCTGATCCAGGTGAGTCCCACCGCCCGCCCGGCCTGAGATAACAAATTCACTCATTCATGTGTTTTATCCCACTGAAATCAAAATAAAATCCCATTTATTTATTTTATTTGAACCCATTTCATTAAGTTTTCCTGAGTGCTGAGTCTGAGCTGAGGTTTGTTTGTCCCAGACGTGCATGGGGAAGGACGTGACGCTGCACGTGTCGGCCAGCAACCCGGCCATGCTGCTCTACCAGAAGTTTGGCTTCAAGACGGAGGAGTACATCCTGGACTTCTACGATAAGTACTACCCCGTGGACAGCAGCGAGTGCCGCCACGCCTTCTTCCTGCGCCTGCGCCGCTGAGCCGCCCGCAGGAAGTCACCGAGCGGCGACCCCAACCGCTCCCTGCTGCCTTGCTCGAGGGCAGACTGCCCTGCCGGGACACACGTCACGCCAGGGATTCAAACCAGCAACCAGTTTAACATTGCAGAAACCCACGCGTGTTGTCTGTTTCTCTCTGTGAGTCTGTTTGATTTGTCTTCAGCTCGTCAGTCTGATGCACAGAAATGGAACCGGGTGGAACCGGCGTGGGGCTTTTGTCCGGTCAGAGAAGGGTTCTGGGTGGTTCCTGTTGCCACGGCAACAGCCGTTCAGCGTTCAGTGACGAACTGTGACAGTTGGCCCGTGGCTCCTGATCTGGATCCAGATAGAAGTCGCTGCTGCTGGGAGGAGCCGGGTCTCACACATTATTCAATAACTTTATTAACAACAACATGAGGGCTGGGCGGGGTGGGGGTGGGGGTGGGGGTGGGGGGATTCAGTGGGATTTCAGGTTTTATTATAATAATTTCCTGGAGGTTCACAAGCTGATGCCAGCAGGTCAGCAGGTCACCGTCTTTATGTCTGTCAGCAACACATTCTGTTTCCTGGCATTATTTATTCAAATCAAAACGCAGAGTCAGATCATTGGTTCATTTTTGTAATTTCAGTGAAGCTTTTTGGATTATGGCTCAGTATTTCTTTTGAAACCAGCAGCGCACGGGAAGCTCTTGCAGTTTGGTTGTTTTGGAGTTCAGTCCAATAAAAAATTCTGAAGTGGGTTTGCAAAGTTCCCTGTGGGCTCGGTGACACAGTGGCAGTAAACACAAACAAACAAACAAACAAACAAACAAACAAACAAACATGTCTGTTCCGACTGGAGCAGCAGCTTCAACACAGTCACTTTCCTGTTTGTCGTTGTTTTAGCCTCTGATCAGTTTCATTGATCCGCGGCGGAGCGGTGACTCCTGTCATGTCATGTTTATTTGTGTGGACCCCGGGAGCTAACGGGGTCCAAATAAATCAAAATAAATAAACATAAACTGGTTGTATTTGAAATATTTCTTTCAGTCGTCATCATCAGTGTATTTATTTCCCCCTGAAGCCCAAAATGTCCAAACCACAAACCCAACGAAGGTCAAATATCAGAGACAGAGGACAACAGCTGGATCAAACATCAACCAGGTCAAATGAGCACTGAGACGAATAAAACAATCAGAAAAAAAGATTTACTGATTATTGATTTCTAAACGAGTCAAAATCAAAAGCTAATCATGAATGATAAGGTTTGGTTCCGTATTGATCCCATATTGTTTGATAAGTTATCAGTGTGTGTGTGTAATATTGACGTCACTGCAGGTGCAGCTGTGGCCTCCAGCTGCCCCCTGCTGGTGAAGCAGGGTCACTGCCTCCAGCTGCTGATCAGTGGAGATCCAGTCGATCCGGCTCTGGGACGTCCCGCCTGAGGAGACCAGACTCACAGGATCAGCGACTTCCTTTTTATCACTTTGTTTTAAATTTTAATTATTAATTTAAACAAATATACACAACAACACAACAAAACAAAGGACATAGGATAAACCAACACGAACACACACACACACACACACAGCCCAATAGGAAATTATAATAATCCAACATCCACCTTTTTTTTTCAATTTTTTTCCCCCTCTACTAGAATGAATCAGTCCCCAAGCCCTACTGTACAAATCTCATTACCAGCCTTCCGCTTCAATAAACTTTTCCCATCTTTTTAAATATTTTTCATCATCACAATCTGTATGTACAGTACAGCCCTCCAAAATTCCTGAATTCCTTTTTATCGCTTTGTAAAACCCATTTTATTTTATTAACCCTATTTTTATTTTATTCATTTATATATTCATTATTGCTTTTATTTTTGGAGTATTGCTTTTATTTTTTATTTATTTATTTTTTACTTATTACCATTGTTACTATTACTATTATTAGTAGTAGTACTAGTTATAGTATTTCATTATTATTATCTTTTATTTTCCTGCTTTAACTTTAAATCTGGGTTTTTCCTTCATGTTGCCATAAGGACTTTGTCTTTCTGTTATTTTATTTTCTGATTCTGCTGAATCTGCTGTGTCAAAACAGTCAGCTGTTTTTAAAGCTGCTGTAGAAATAAAGATTATTAGTAGTAGTAGTCGTGGTAGTAAAAATATGTAATTAAATTAGAGTTTCTGATCCAAATGATTATATATGGGTTGAATGTGAATGTGAACAGCAGCTCTGACAGCTTCCAATCATATACATATCTATATCTATATTTATATAGATAGATAAACAGATAGATATAGATCTATTAATATATATTATTAATATCAGTCCAGAGAGAAAACATTGTTCACAGCAAAGGGTTTAAAATCCCATTCAAATACACTCACTTCACTGAGATGCCAGAACTCACACACACACACACACACCTGTATGTTTGACGACTTACCGATGGAACTTGTTCAGTCGGTGATGATGATGATGATGATGGTCCCCTCGCTCTCACACACAGTATTTTTAAAGCTCATTTAACCCTTTAAAACCCAGATCAGTGTCAAATTAAAGCAGGGGAGACAGTCAGACCCGTATCCAGAAAGAAATGACAGGGGGCCCTAAAGATCCCAGAGGAGGCAGTGCTCACGCCGGCGAAAAAATTTTAAGCCATTTTTTCAGCCAGATTGAGAGGGATATCTCATTTCTTATTGTTTTTCTACGTTTTCACCACACCTACCTCTGTGTTTTTAACATCTATCCGTCTATCCATTTATCCGTCTGTCTGTGTGTACAGACAGACGGACAGTAACGTGTGGTGGGATCCTTGGCATGGATCAAATCGAATGTGCTCAAATGAGCATGACAGCAAGGCTAGCTGTGCTCAAATGAAAAATACAAAAAAGCTGCTGTCAACTTTGTTCGCCTGCATGATGGACCGTTTTCTCAATTTTGATTTATTTGGCGACCTAAGTTTGGATAAACGGCTGAACGAGGAAGACAAGACAGAAGAGAAAAAGGAGAGATACGCGAGAGTGACGAGTGAAGAGCTGGATCAGCTGGAGAGGTCAGGAAATGAAGCCGGTACGGCCCGGTCAACGTCTTGGGCCGTCAAATGTCTACAAGACTACCTGACAAACACCGGGCAAACAGCTGATTTCTCACCTGTAAGGAAAGAAGAGCTGAACAAGATCCTCCGTGAATTTTATGGAGCTTTAATTTCTATAATAAAGAGAATGAAATGCCTCAGCAGATTCAGCACCAGGGACAGTACCTGCTGAGGCAGATTCAGCACCACAGACAGTACCTGCTGAGGCAGATTCAGCACCACGGACAGTACCGGTCAGATTTTCCACAAAGATGTGCGGCTGTAACTTTGTTCTTGTTATTAATGTGTTAATGTTATCAGTTATTAATTAGCCTATTAATCGTTATTAATTTGTTTAGTCTTTATGAGTTTCCTAGGCCATTGATTTAATTAATTTGTCAATTTGTTTGCATCTGTACATTGAAATGAACATTTAATAAATCAGCACATCTGTGAAAACTGTGGTCTTTATTTCAGAGGTAAATTGATAACAGCCTCAAAAGGTGATTCTATAACTCTGTTCAGCCTTAATGTGACTGCTTACTGTCCTTACTTTTGCTGCTTAGCCACATTAATCAGAGCTGACGTTAAATTGGAGTGACACACCCCCAGCTGAAATAAAACATCTGCCGGTGAGTTTATGAAAAGACAGATGTTTGTTGTGGCTGACACTGGAAAGCAGTAGCCTGTATTTAAATATAACTGTTAATATAAGTTGGTTGTAGATAAAAATCAACTGTGTTGGTGAGTCGTTGTCACGGCAACTGTTCGATTAAAAATGACTGAGAAGTCGGCAGAAGTATAACTATCAGTCCATGAAAAAAATATTTTTTCCGGCGGATATTCTAGTTACAACATGATTGAGCAGTTTTGTGTTGCTGTGTGTGGTATTTATTCAGTTAGTACAACGTTTCGTGAAAAAAAGAAAGAAAAAAGAACAGAAAAGAAAAGAAAAAAGCTTTTCGTTGCTTTTCGTTCAGGGCGGCCCAGCTGATGATCAAGGTGAATCCAGCCCCTAAAGCCCTTGAACACGTGTCTGGTGCCAGCAGGGTTGCCAGGTAAACAGAAAACAAGTAAATTCAGTGTCTGACTCTGAAACACATTGTGTTGTTTTATTTCCATCAGGCAGATACTGCAGTCATCATGTGACCAGAGCGCACACACACACACACACACACACACACACACACACACACACACACACACACACCTGCTCTTCACATATTTACAGTTCAAACGGTTTCTAGACGGACTCTGCAGGGTCTGGGGTCTCAGGTGAGGCCGCTGGTGTCACACCTGAACAAACTACCCAGAGTTCAGTTCAGCTGGAGGCAGACAGGTGTGGAGATGCCCTGAATCTGATCCCTGGTGTGAATCTGCCGCTGCGAGGGGGCGGAGCTCACCTGCCGCTGCGAGGGGGCGGAGCTCACCTGCCGCCTCCTGTGAGTCCTGACGTTTCAAACCAAGATGAGATGTGACATTTATATGAAAACGCAGCAGGGAAAAGACGTCTTAACTTATTACAGTTTTACTTTTGATCTCATGGGAATCGAACCCACGACCCTGCGGCGTTCCCATCCGGCTGTGGCCTCACAGCAGCAGAGCATCATGGGTAATGTGCATTAGAAGCCGGGGTCCCAGGCGGTGGCTTGCGGAGCCTCCAGCTCCTCGTAGCAGACGATGACATCACCGACCCTGAAGTCGACGGCGGCGTCGACAGACAGGCCGCACTCCATCCCGACCTTCACCGCCTGCACGTCGTCCTTATGGTGCCTCAGCGCCGACAGAGAGCCTGACAGGACGGGACAGGAGACTCTGATGACCTCTGACCTCTGACCTCTGACGACAGCTACTCTGATGACCCCTAACGACCTATAATGGTCTCTAATGACCTATAACAAGATCTGACGACCTCTAATGAAGTTTTTGGCCTCTAATGACCTTTAACATCTGATGAACTGTAATGAACCCCAACATCAGCTAACGACTTCTAACGACCCCTATCGAACTCTGACGGCGAAGTGTCGTGAGCTCTAATGAGCTCTAATCAAGTGTCGAGAGCTCTAATGATCTCTAATCAAGTGTCGTGAGCTCTAATGATCTCTAATCAAGTGTCGTGAGCTCTAATGATCTCTAATCAAGTGTCGAGAGCTCTAATGAGCTCTAACGAAGTGTCGTGAGCTCTAATGACCTCTAATGAAGTGTCGTGAGCTCTAATGATCTCTAACAAGCTGTAGTGACTGCTAACGACCTTTCAACAGCCTCTAATGACCTCTGAAGTCCCTAATTAACTGACTGCTAATGACTCATGATGGCCTCTACTGACTTCTGATGGCCTGGAACAGCCTCTAATGACGGCTCACGACCACTACTGACCTCAATCTGCTGACCTCTACTGACCTCAATCTGCTGACCTCTACTGACCTCTACTGACCTCAATCTACTGAACTCTACTGACCTCAATCTACTGACCTCTAATGACCTCAATCTGCTGACCTCTACTGACCTCAATCTGCTGACCTCTACTGACCTCAATCTGCTGACCTCTACTGACTTTAATCTGCTGACCTCTACTGACCTCTGCTGACCTTAATCTAACGACCTCTACTGACCTTAATCTACTGACCTCAATCTGCTGACATCTACTGACCTCAATCTACTGACCTCTACTGACCTCTACTGACATCAATCTGCTGACCTCCACTGACCTTAATCTGCTGACCCCTGCTGACCTTAATCTACTGATCTCTGCTGACCTTAACCCTAACCCTAACCCTAACCTGTGGCCCTGCTCCTTGCGTCAGCTGTGCCTGCAGGCCGAGCAGCAGATGTTGAAGCTGCTGATCTTAGCATCGTTACATCATCACAGTGTGAGGTGAGCATTACATCATCACAGTGTGAGGTGAGCATTACATCATCACAGTGTGAGGTGAGCATTACATCATCACAGTGTGAGGTGAGCTCACCCTCCCAGACGGTTTCTCGGCCGCGGGTCAGCCTGAACTTGAGCCGTCGGTCCAGCTGGCCTTTCTGCACCCTGCAGCCCGCCACCGGAACCTTCTTCTTCCCCGCCGTCACCTCGAACATGGCGAGCACCGACGCCTCGCCTGCGCACACCAAAACCAAAACTCATGAAGGAGCTCGCTCTCGGTTTTCAAACCAAGTCCAGCTGTCTCCGTCCACGCTCAGCTTTGACCTTTGACCCTTTACAGCCCGAGCATCAGCGTCAGCAACATGGGGAAAAGGCAGGACGTCAGCAAAAAGGTACCAGAAAATGACATCAGATTTAGACAAATAAAAAAACAATTGGAATGGGAATGACCTGATATGAAGCAAACAAAAAGAACCTTGAAAATAAAAATGAAAGAAAATGAGCTGAATTAGCCAAAGAACATCATTTTAAATATATAATTATAATAATTATAAATATTGTTTTCTGGAATTTTTCCCCTTGATTTTTTTTTTCCAATTTTCATGTCATTTTGTCTTCTTTTTATTTTATTTTCTTTACCTTTGGAGCTAAATTTGAGTCATTTTCTTCTTTTGTTAATTTCTTATAAGTTTTTAGGTCATCTCTTGTCGCTCACTGCCTTTTCCCTGCAGGTTTCTGACATGGAGCCAGTTTGCTCAGGTTTCAGAGAGGCAGCTGAGACGTGGACGGACAGACGGACGGCGGCGGGTCAGCTGACTCACCGACGATGTTCTCGGTGACGGCCGGCGGCAGCTTGGCACTCAGCTCGGCCTTCAGCTCGTCGATCAGCTTGTAGATGACGGTGTGCAGCCGCAGCGGGACGTTCTTCCTGGACGCCAGCTGCTGCAGGGCCTTGCTGGCGGACACGTTGAAGCCGTAGATGGAGCCTGGAGGGACGAGAGGAAGACGAGGAGTTCCACGACTCCTCCGGGTGTTTCCAGAACTAAAACCAACCGAACCCCAGGAGGTGAACATTTCCCTCCCATGTTTCCCTGATTCAACTGGGAAAACATCTCCATCTGGTTTTCTGTTTTATTAAGCTCAACTCTGCAGGGAGGCAGTGTTTTCTTCAGTCATTACACAAAACACACAAGCTACCGTAAAAAAAATCCAAGAGAAACAGGACAGAAATTGAAATTTATGACGGCGATTGACGGCCACAGTAGCAGGATTTTTTTTTTTTTCTATATGCCGAGAAAAAACTGATAGAGACAATAAAGTCAAAAATTTACAAGAAAATTCTAAGAATCTGAGAAATTTCCAAGAAAACAAAAATGAAAAAACTGTCTAAAACTCGCGGAAGTTTCAACTTTTGTTTTTTCAAATTTGACTTTTTTCCGGTAAATTCATGACTTCAATCTCCAAGTTTTTTCTCAGAGAACATTAACCCTAACCCTCCCTGGCTCCATATTTTTTTTCCCCTCCCTGCAGGGGCCCTGAGATGCCGTCGTACAAATTAAGCGACCACACGACGACAATAACAAAAACGATAATAAACAGAAAGATGAACCGAGCTTGTGCGAGGCGGCGTCTCACCTGAGAAGGTTTCCGCCAGGCTGACGTCGTTCTCGGAAACGTCTCCGATGCCGAAGTGGACGAGCTCCAGCTGGCACTGCTCGTGAGCGTCGTAGCTGTCCAGGATGTTGAGGATGGTCTCGACCGAGCCGTCCACGTCGCCTGGCGGCCCCGGAGGTCAGGGGTCAGGGGTCAGACGTCAGAGGTCAGGACACACACACAGTCAGGGAGAGGCACAGACTTTATCAAACTCCAGTAAAGCTGCATAAAATTTGCAGCCTGAAGGCGGAGCCTCCCTGCTGCGGGGATTTCCGGAGCCTGATTCATTCTTTCACTAAATCAGTTTTGAAAAGAGAATTTGATTTAAATCACCGCCTTTATTTACTACACGACATGCACGGGTTTTATTCAGACTCAAAAAAAAAAAAAAAATGCAGACTATTACTCATCATAACATACTTTGCTAAGAAATGCATTCTTTTATTTTGGAAAAGAATAAAAGAATGCAACCTTTCTTTTCATTTCTCAACCAAATTTCAGAGTTTGTGAATTTCGAGACAGTGTGCAGCTTCGTGCACCGATCAAAATGAAAACACTGATTATTGATAAACTGTGAATATCGGCTCTGATAACTGTCTCCTGTCCTCCTGTCCGTCTGTGTCTTTTAACTCGTCAGACCAAAGGACATTTTCTGCTTGATGGACAATAAAGATTTGGATTTGTGCCTCTTATTTTAATCCACATACACACTGCTTGGATCTGGGATCAGAGATTCAGCGATGTGCGATTTCCTGAACAGAAATATTTTTTGTTCCAGCTGCTGAAACTATTTTCAACCATAACTGTCCATTTTGTATGTTAGATAGATAGATAGATAGATAGATAGATAGAAAGATGTCCTTTATTGATCCCAAACTGGGAACTTATTGTGTTACAGCAGCAATGGAAACATAAAATTAAATTAAATAATATAAATGCAAAAATATATACAATAAAGACTGTTTCATTGTTTTCATTGTTTGTATGAACTATTGTACATAACTAATATCTAACATCTTATCTAACAATTTAGACCATTTTAAATTCTATTGTTAATATCCTGTTTTAACTATGAATACAGATCTTTTTAAATATATTAATACAGTGGTCCCTCGTTTATCGCGGGGGTTACGTTCCAAAAATAACCGGCAATAGGCGAAATCCGCGAAGTAGTCAGCTTTATTTTTTACAATTATTCTAGATGTTTTAAGGCTGTAAAACCCCTCACTACACACTTTATACACTTTTCTCAGACAGGCATTAACATTTTCTCACTTTTCTCTCTTGTTTAAACTCTCAAAGTTCAAACCTTTGTAGAAAAATAAGTCCAGTATTATAGAATGAAGGCATTCTGTACTGTACAGGAGACACGGCACGGAGGAGACTGATTGACAATGGACTACAGTCCCTTAGCCAATCAGGACGCAGAACACAATGCGCTGTAAAAAAAAAAAAAAAAAAAAAAAGCATGCAAAATTGCACTAAAAAAATCCGCGAAACTGCGAGGCCACGAAAGGTGAACCACGTTATAGCGAGGGACAGCTGTATATACTGTGTTTCTGTAATCGGCTTCTTAAATAGTTCTGTGAGAGTCTGAACTCTTTTCCATGTGAGTTTGAGCTGATGGTGATGTAAGCCGAGCCTGCGGCGTCAGGACGACCTGCTGCCTGTCTGTCTGTCTACCTGAGACCTGTCCGTCTGCTCACCTTTGATGATGAGCGGCAGGGCGAGCTGCCGGCTCTCCTGCCTCTCGCTCGGCCTCACGGCGGCTTTCTGCCGGTTGGCTCGGTAGAGCGCCGCCTTCCTCTGGCGCCAGCTGAGGTGGGCGAGGGGCTCGCGCTCCCTCCTGTAGGCCTCCTGGTGCTGCTGCTGCTTGGCCTCCACCGCCCGCTGCTCCTCCTGCAGCTTCTCCTGCTCCTCCTGGAAGCTCCGCCACTCCACCGCCTCCCGCGCCCGGTGCTGCCGGGACGAGCGTCACTTT
Source organism: Myripristis murdjan (assembly GCF_902150065.1). NCBI lineage: Eukaryota > Metazoa > Chordata > Actinopteri > Holocentriformes > Holocentridae > Myripristis > Myripristis murdjan. Next base: position 1,310,844 of record NC_043980.1, on the reverse strand, counting down.
GGTCAACACGCCCCCAACATCCCATTTATTTATTCTTCATTTATTTATGCTCCAGATGTCTTTTCTGTTTTTTTTTTGTTTGTTTTGTTTTGTTTTGTTTTTTTCTATTCTCCAGTTGTTCCTGTGTTCTGCTTGTTGTTTTAGGACATTAACTCAGGGTTGTGGAAAATATATTACTGTCAATTTTTTTCCTTTTGAGAAAGCCAATAGAGTTTGCACTGTTAATTTCTCCTGTAATAGAAATGTATATGTTTTTATGCATACCGGTCCTGATTTGGGCCTGTAAACTTTGAAACTGAACTACTGACACATGTAAGCCCTGGAAAATCTCAATAAACAAAAATGAGAGAAAAAAAAATGGCCCGAACATTAAAAACCTGACGCCAACTGATCCTGCTGCCAAGAAGACCTCAACTCGAACTCAACATCTTCAAACAAGACAAACTGAAGTGAAACCAGCAAACCCAGCAAACCCAGCAAACCCAGTCTGGAAGCTGAACTGAACCAAACTGACAACAAATGAAACATGAAATAAAAAATAAATAACGTCATGAGCCGGCCTTGTTTCCAGCGTCAAAGCGGCGGCTCCTCACCTCGGTCTCGGCCTCCAGGATCTGCTCTCCGGCCGACGGCAGCTCCTTCCAGCCCACCACCTGCACGGCGGCGCCCGGCCCCGCCTCCTTCACCGCCCGGCCGTGCTCGTCGAACAGGAAGCGCACCTTGGCCCAGGTCTTCCCCGCCACCAGGACGCAACCCTTCCTCAGCGTCCCCTGCTGGACGATGGCCGTCGTTACGGGTCTGACGGAGGGAACGCAGATTTACTCCTCAGCTGACTCTGGACCAGCCTGGCAGCTCACGCGTTACCAAACCTAAAACTGACTGCTACTAACCAAACTAACTAAACTAACCAATCTTTTCTCCTGACTCTTCGGTTTTATCTTCAGAAGAAAAATCTTATTTTTCATCAAACAAGATCAGAAATCTGCCAGAGCCAAAGTTAGCAAACTGAGAGCAGAGTTAGCAGAGGTAACGTTAGCACAGTTAGCTACTTGACGCTGAAAGCTGCCTCTTTTGGTCGTTTCCTTTAACAAAAACATTTTTGCCAAGTGACATTTGTTTGTGACGTTTTTTTTTTTTTGTGTGTGTGTGGTCTGCTCTGATTGGACGGGACGTTGCCGCGGTGACGAACCCTTTGCCCTTGTCGGTGCGGCTCTCGATGACGGTGGCCTCCACCGGGCCGCTCGGGTCGGCCTTCAGCTCCAGCAGCTCGGCCAGAGCCACCGTGGCTTCAGCCAGAGCCAGCAGGTTCTCCCCCTGACACACACACACACACACACACACACACACACACACATCATCATCATCATCATCGTGGTCCTGCGGAAGTGGCTGCAAATTAAAATTTCAACCAATAACACCTTCACAAATCTGTAAACATCCTCTTCCACCTGTCCCTTCAGAATAAAAGCCTGTTTCTCTCCCAGATGCAGCACTGCTGAGTGCTCCATCCCTTTCCATCAGTGTGTACTGGTGGTACTGGTTTGGTGCCTGCGGTGCCCGGTGAGCCCCGCGGTGGCGTGCGGCGGTACCTTGAGCGCCGACACGTGCACGGCCTGCACGTCTCCTCCGAACTGCTCGCACACGACGTCGTGAGCCAGCAGCTCCTGCTTCACCCGCTCCGGGGCCGCCGCCGGCTTGTCGCACTTATTCACCGCCACGATGATGGGCACTGAGACAGAACCACACACAGAACCACACACAGAACCACACACACACCCAGAACCAGAGCCAGGTTCACTGACAGGCTGAGGAACATCACACTGACCAATCATCTGTCAGGACTGATCACCAGACTTTTTCAATAACTGAACAGGGTTTGTGTTGGTGGCTGTTGACGCTGCAATTATCAGATTAGCTACAAATTAACATCAGCCCTAAATATCAGTCATCAGCGTCCTGGATTACCAATAACTGTCATTGGTGTCGGCCATCAAAAATCAATATCAGTCGTTGCCTAGGAAACATACAAGGAGTGTGACTCCTTGGTGCCATGATGGAGAAACAAGAAAAAATATGACTTATGTAATTTTAGATGAGTGAGGAGTGAGCGCGGGAAGGGCGTGGCCTGACCTCCGGCGGTGCGGGCGTGCCGGATCGACTCCACGCTCTGCGCCATCACGCCGTCGTCGGCCGCCACCACCAGGACGACGATGTCGGTGGCGTTGGCTCCTCGGGCTCGCATGGAGGAGAAGGCGGCGTGACCCGGCGTGTCCAGGAAGGTGATCCTCTCTCCGGACGGCAGCTGGACTGCACACACACACACACACACACACACACACACACACACAGAGTGCAGTTCAGGGTTTTGTCCAGCGGGGGCAGCACTGAGCACGCTGTAGAACCACAGAGAACCTGACAAACTGCTGAGGTTCCACCGCCTCCTGACTGAGGAACACCTGAAGAGCCGATGGAGATGGAGGTGATCAAATCTGTTGTTTTATTTTGAAATACGGCCCGGCGTCCCTCTGGGTGATGATGAGTCGGGAGGCGGTGGAACGACAAGGTTCTGTCAGACGTTCTGCGTTTATTCCTTCTTATGATTTGTTCTGCGAGCTCTGACCCAGGAAGGCTCCGATGTGCTGGGTGATGCCGCCGGCCTCCGACGCCGCCACCTGGCTCTTCCTCAGGCTGTCCAGCAGCGTCGTCTTCCCGTGGTCCACGTGGCCCATGATGGTCACCACCGGGGGGCGGGGCACCAGGCGGGCGGGGTCGGCTGGAGGCCTGCGGGACGAGACGCCACAACATCACAGACCGACCGGCTCCGACCCGACGCCGAACATCAGCCCCAGTCACTTCAGCATCATCACTATTATTTTTTTTAGGACTTTTTTAAAATTAAATCAATTTTAAGTGAAAATATTGAGTGAAAGTAGTCTTTATTACTTACGCCCCTGAGCTTTGGAACACACGACCTTTAGACATGAGGGAAGCCAGCTCACTAGACATGTTTAAAAGAAGATTAAAGACCCACCTTTTCAATCTAGCCTTTAACTAGCTCCTGTTTTGTTCCACACTGTTGTCTTTTATTGTTTTATTTGCATCTTTTCTTTTATTTCAAATTTTATTTCAATTTTTAGCCTTTTCTTTTTAATTCCACCCTGTGCTGTGTTTTGTTCTTTTTAATGTTTTATTTAATGTGTTTTCAAATGTTCTTCTTTTTATTGTGAAGCACTTTGAGCTGCAGTTCTTGTATGAAAGCTGCTATACAAATAAAGTTTTATTATTATTATTTATTATAGACGACCTGAGGAACCTGTCGGTACCAAACGAGTCAGACTTGGCTGTAAACATCGCCGCCGCAAAGTCAAGATAAAGTTTTTTGAGGGAAAATCTGTCCTGTGTGTCTCCAGCAGGGTCCCTTGACCTCTGACCTCCAGCTGTGTGAATGAAAATGGGTTCTCTCCCCTTTGCAGACACGCCCACCTTCTGCTAATCCCATGCAGTTTGGGCCCCAAAGCCTGCAGTCCACATGTGTTCTTGTGGCCTGTTGTAAAATGGTGTGTGTGTGCAGACTGGGGCCTAAACAGTCTTGGAGCTGCATCAGTTGCTTTGACTGGAAAGCTGAGACTCGTCAAACTTTACAGACACAAACTAGAGGAGGATTCAAACAACAACAAACACCATAAACCATAATATCAAATCACAATCCATAATCAAATTATGGGTATGGTGACAAATCAAATCAGGAGATAAATATATGGTCCCGGCCCTAGAAACCAGACGTCACGCTGGTTATGTTCAGTGTGTCGTGTCTTCAGAAGCCAGAGGCCACCTGACAGGTGAGGCAGGTCGCCTCACCTGGGACTTGATCCAATCGTCTTCGAGTGCAGGGTTCACACAGTTTTCAGGAGATAAGTCAGCGACAGGTGAGTCTCAGGACGACTCAAACGGACAAACTGAGCCTCGACTTAAAACAACATGAGCAGGTCCTCTGCAGCGGCGGGACACAACAAATCCAATCCCAAACCGTGGAGGGCAGATCTCCACCAGGTGTGTCTCACCTGTTCCACACTCTGAGCTGAGGGCCAGGACACCGGAACTGTGGGAACCCTGACCTGACTTTGGGCAATTCTCAATTCACGTTCTTGTGTGTTCTTGTTTGTTCTTGTTGGTTCTTGTGTTCTTGTTTGTTCTTGTTTGTTCTTGTGTTCTTGTGTGTTCTTGTTTGTTCTTGTTTGTTCTTGTGTTCTTGTGTGTTCTTGTTTGTTCTTGTTGGTTCTTGTGTTCTTGTGTGTTCTTGTTTGTTCTTGTGTTCTTGTTAGAGTTCTCATATTCTGCCCGAACCCGACCCGACCCGACCCGACCCGACATTTTCGGGTCGGGTCGGGCCTAAAATTTACGTGAATTGGGCGGGTCGGGTCGGGTCGGGTTCTGTGGGGGATTTTTTTTTATTTTATTTATTTATTTATTTTTATAAAAAAAATAGAATTATGTGTTCTGTTATTGATTATGACGTTTCATTTTTATGTGACTGGTGGAGAGAGTGAGAGACTGGATTGGATTTGGAGGCTAAACTTTCAGTGACAGACAGACAACCAGCTGTGCGAGCGCAGCGCAAACAAGTGAGAGAGAGTTGCAGCAGCATCCCGCTGTGCTGGCAGACTCGGCAGCAGGCACGGTTTCTGCTATGGGCAGTGCAACTGGGGGCACACGGGAAAAAAAAAAAAAAAAAATCTCCAGTTTTCTAGACTACCGTATTGACCCGCACATGCCGCGGCACCATCAGTCGGCATCAGGCGGGCCGGACGCGGCACCGTCCGATACCGCGCCCACCGGTCAGGTCTGCCGGATCTGACAGGTGAGCTGCCTGATGGCCCGCCTGATACCGACTGATGGTGCCCCGGTGCCGCGGCCGACCGGCTCTGCTAAATAATGGCGAATTTGGGCTTTTTTTTTTTTTCGGGCTTTATCGGGCTGTCGGGCCTAAAGTTCGGCTAATTAGTCGGGTCGGGTCGGGCCTCGGGCTGGCCCAGTCAGGCCCGGGTCGGGTCGGGTCTTAATTTTCAGGCCCGATGAGAACTCTAGTTCTTGTGTGTTCTTGTTTGTTCTTGTTTGTTCTTGTGTTCTTGTATTCTTGTGTTGTTGTTTGTTCTTGTGTTGTTGTTTGTTCTTGTTTGTTCTTGTGTTCTTCTTTGTTCTTGTGTTCTTGTATTCTTGTGTGTTCTTGTATTCTTGTGTGTTCTTGTGTGTTCTTGTGTTCTTATGGGTTGTTGTATGTTGTTGTGTGTTCTTGTGTGTTCTTGTGTTCTTGTTTGTTCTTGTGTTTTCTTGTGTTTTCTTGTGTTCTTGTTTGTTCTTGTTTGTTCTTGTGTTTTTGTATTCTTGTGTGTTCTTGTTTGTTCTTGTGTTCTTGAGTGTTCTTGTGTTCTTGTTTGTTCTTGTGTTCTTGTATTCTTGTGTGTGAACTTTGAATTGGAGCAGGACTGATGACATTTCACAAGAACACAAGAACGTGAACTGAGGAACGCCCACTGAGCTGGCTGTGTGACCTTTGACCCCGGGTGTGTTTACCTCCTCTGGATGTCTCGGTTCTCTCTCTCCCGGCTCTCGCTCAGTCGGGCCCATCTGAACTTCATGCCGGAGCGGCTCACCGCCTCCTTGATCCAGCCGTCCTCCAGGACCGAGTCCGGCTCCAGGGCGTCCACGTCCGCCGCCGTGTGGAGCAGAGCCTCCAGCACGTGGTCTGAACGCCACACACACACACACACACACACACACACACACACACCGAGTTCACCATGATGATGATGATGATGTCGTTATTGTTATTATTATCATTACAACAATAAAAACTTTATTTATGTCAAACAAAAAGGTGCGTTCTGTAAAGCTGTACACCTTACACAGGTGAGCTACCAGCTGATTTCTTGTTGGCGACGTGACACAGGTGACCTGAAAATGTCATCACTGTAATTATCCAATGAGATGCCTTGAAATGTCACATATTAACAGTTTGGAAATTTAAGGAAACAGGGAACATCGTCTCTGTGTCGCCCCGATGACGGCGAGAGTCTGAAACGTCGGGCATCTGTTTGCAAACGGCACAAGAAAAAAAAAGTGTGCGTGTGTGTGTGTGTGTGTGTGTGTGTGTGTGTGCGTGTGTGTCAGGGCTCTTAACCCCATCTGGATTCAGACGGGCTGATTCTAGGGAACCAGGGGTCGGATTCTCTAAAAAGTTCTTACTAATAATCTTAAGACGTTTCGTAAGAGGAAAAAAATCAGAAGTTCATAAGAATGTTCTCAGGTGCTGTTCCCCATTATTTTCTTAAGAACTACACATTATCTTGCGAACTTCTTTATTTTTTCCACTTGCGTACTTCTTTATTTTTTCCACTTGCGAACTTCGCACCTATCCACCTTTATGTAAACAAACAGCGCGAGCGACTGGCAACTAAATTACCAGTTCGAAAAGTTACCGTTAGCTAACTAAGGTTACTGTAGCTAGCTAGTTGCATTAGTGCTACATTAGTTGCATTATTCATAATTGTTCATACTTCTGTTTAAATTGTTCATATTTCCATTTTTTTACATTCCTTGTTTATAGTGTTTATATTGCTTACTGCTATTTATCATCTGTGTGTACTGTATATTTCTTCTAAATTTGCACATTGACCTACGTCTATGCACATTTTATTTTATACACCTATGCACATGATTTTTTTGCACATTGCTTTTTGCAAACTGGGTCTATCTTAGATCTTATTCTTTATTTTTTATTTATTTAATCTGTAATCTGTGGATACTGCTGAAAAACTGCGAATTTCCTTCGGGATGAATAAAGTATCTATCTATCTATCTATCTATCTATCTATCTATCTATCTAGTGCTACATTAGTTGCAGTAGTGCTAGCTAACTTGAGTGGTGACTGGTGGCTAAACAAAATGTCCTCATATAGACTCAGAAACAATATATGTGTCTATATGTGTCTAAATACTGGTTTAGATATTAGGCTGAATTACAGTTTAGATGATGATTATCTCTGTTAACTTATACAATGTAAAATTATTAAGGTATTACTACATTAATCTATGTTATATAATCAAATTTGGCTCTAAATGAATCAAAGATGTTTGAAAAATAGCTTACCTTCACACAGCATGTGGTTACTTAAGACGACCTTTACCTGTCTTAAAGTTACCATACTATTCAAGAAAAATAGTACGATCATTTATTTCAAGAATCCCATTTATTCTTAAGAAAAAGCATAAGAATAAAGTTGCCAGCATTCTTAAGATCTTTCTTAATATCTTAAGATTCTTCTTAAACCCAAATATAAGAAAAAAGCGGAACTTAAGAGGAAATTTAAACGTAAGAACCTTTAGAGAATCCGGCCCCAGGGCCTTTCCAGCGGGACGAGTTGATGAATTAAAATCAATTCGAGCGCTTAAAACGTCTAGAGCTTCATCGTCTGTTTCCCGCCACGGCTTGATGACATCATCAACGTTGGCCCTGCTTTGCGACACACGGCCTGTTGTGACTGACGGGACGGAGGAAAAGCAGAAAGTGGATTCATATTTTACTTCTTTTTGAAATCTGTCTCTCTCCCTGCAGGTGTTTTCAGCTGCAAAGCCTCTCTTTTTTAATATTATTACTTTGAGTTCTGTTGGCTCTGTTACTGAGATTTAAAAAGTATTTTAGTTTTCATTTGGAAAGTCTGAAGTCATCTTTATCATCATCATCATCATCATCATCATCATCAGTGTCTGTGGTTCCTGCTCACCGATGTCTCTGTTCATGGCCTCAGCGAGCGCCGCCACCGTCATCCTCTGCCTGATCTCCACTTCCTGTTTGTCGGCGTTCGCTTTCACCTTCTGGCTCTTCTGACCTTTGACCTGCAGGACAGACCACAGCGTCACCGACCGGCCGCACCACGCAGCCCCGCCTCTCAGCCAATCAGGGAGCGAGCCATCAAATCAATCAATCAATCCATCAAATCAATCAACCAGACTTTATTTGTAAAGCACTTTCCGTACAAACACATGGAACACAAAGCGCACGAGGAGAGTCAAACAGAAAGTGTGTGTGATCAGTCAGGAGAGAGGAGTGAGGCTGAGAGAGAAAACTAAACAGCGAGGAAAGGATGAGGATGAGAAAATGTAAAAACGACGCTGAAGGTTTCCCCTCAAATTATTTCCTCTGTTTGTTTGTTTGTTTGTTGGTGAGATGCTGCCGTCTGTCCTTTTCCTGTTTTTTAGAAAACAAAGTAACTTAAAGCTGCAGTGAGCGCTGTCCGGCCACTAGAGGGCGCCACAGCTCAGACAGGCCCTGCGTTCCAAATCTCATACTTGTACTTTTTACTTTCAGTATGTACTGCAGCTGCCCTTACAAAGTATGCAGTGTAGTATGCAGTATGCATGGGTATGCATACTATTGGGACACACTACATACATCGTCCCTGACCTTTGACCCTCTCGCTCACTTCCTCCTCCGTCCGTAGCTCCACATTTGAATATTGTTGTCAAAATGGCGGTGCTGTTTCATACTGTGCTGTCCTCTGTCTGATTTCTGATCTTCTTACCTGAGCCAGGTGAGTGTCATATGTGTGTGTGTGTGTGTGTGTGTTGTCGTCCGTATGTGGGCGTGGCCTGTACACACAGCTCAGTCAGTACCACGTAACGTCCGCTGTGCAAAGGATTGTGGGTCAGCATGGCCAGAGCAGCATGCTGACATGCAGACTGCGAAATCTGACCGGATGTAGTAGAACATCCTGGTACTCTTGGCATACTGCATCTGACACACTGTGTACTGGGACATACTCGTTCTTTTTCCTGCATACTAAGTAGTGTGGTAGTGTGGGGACTGGAACACAGGCTCCGTCTGGCTGCAAAACAAATCTTTATCCACATGAAGAAGCAGCAGCGTGCAGACTCACCTGCTTGGCAGAGGCGAAGCTCCGGCTGTGCTGGCAGGTGAGCGAGGGGGCGGGGCTTCCGGCAGGGGCGGGGCACAGAAGGGGGCGGGGCAGGAAACTGCCGAGCCGCTTCAGGTCGGCTCGGACAAGCAGCCGGGCCGTCCGAACCGCAGAGACCATCACATTCATGTCTGCAGATCGATGCACCAATACTGATCAATAACCTGATACAGACTCTGCATGTTTCTGATTCACAGATTGTGTGACTCTTGTTTCTCGAACCCTGCGTTCCAAATCGCATACTTATACTTTTTACTTTTAGTATGTACTGCAGCTGCCCTTAAAAAGTATGTAGTTTAGTATGTATTGGGACATACTAATTCTTTTTTTCCCTACTAAATAGTATGGTAGTATGAGTATTGGAACGCAGGGTCAGTTTCCTCTCTAACGCCTCCCTGTGGCAGCTCTCACGCATAAAGCATCGCATTAAAAACATAACGCAGCGACAAGAGAGAACAACAATATAAAACATTTAAAAATTAATAAGTAATTCAAGAAATACACAAAATAAATGGAGAGAGATGACAAGGACATGCACGTCCTTTCCAAGACCTCGTTATTATCATAAGTCCATATTGTTATTATAATTGAGGTGCATGGTATCATTTGATAAAGTCCACATTCTGAGCATGCAGGGTCACGTGACCCGTCTGTCTCTGCAGGTCAGAATCTGTTTTGTTTGGTGTCAAAACAGAAAATCTGATATTTTAGAGCAGCTGTCGCGTGTTACTCTGTGCGCTCCTCTTGGCAGGAGACACCTGACCTCACCTGCGCTCATCCCTCAGCGACTGAGGCCAGGCTGTGTGTCTGAGGCCAGGCTGTGTGTCGGATGTCCGGTGCGTTCAAAACCCCGTTAACAAATCTGTCAGATCGATGCTGCCTTGCTCGTGGGCACTGCGAGCAGCTCCCAGACGCCGACCTGAGAGCTGTTCTGGGGTCAGGGCAGGGTGCTGCTGAGTTCGGCGGCAGGATGATCCACCCAGCCCCGCAGACTCAGCCCCGCAGACCCAGCCCCGCAGACTCAGCCCCGCAGACCCAGCCCCGCAGACCCAGCCCCGCAGACTCAGCCCCGCAGACCCAGCCCCGCAGACCCAGCCCCGCAGACTCAGCCCCGCAGACCCAGCCCCGCAGACTCAGCCCCGCAGACTCAGCCCCGCAGACCCCGCTGTGACTTTGCTCTCACCGCCAAACACCGAGGAACCGCATATAAAGGCTGAACCCCCCCCCCGGCCTGAGGGCTGTTTGGTGGATTACATGAAGCCGAATCTAACAGCAGACACTAATCATTCAGGAAAGAGCTGCCATCATGATCTACCGCCCATCAATAACAAGCAGCACGACATTAACCTTTTCTTTACACGGAGTCTGGCGGAGCTCCGCCCGCAGCGGGGCTCCGCTCTGCTGTCAGTCTGAGACAAACCGCCGCCGCATCCGGTTAAAAGCCTCTCACCTTCAGCCGCTGCGTCTCCTCTGTCCGCTCATTCTGAAAAACACACAAGTTCACCTGAAACGACTGTCACCGTCACACACTGCTCCACCTGGGAGCCGCCATGACACTCACAGACCGGGCGGCGCTGTACGCGACACCGCCCCCTGCTGCTGTGGAGCGGAACTGCAGGAACAGGCTGGCCAAAACCAAACCAAACCAAACCAAACCAAACTAAACCAAACTAAACCAGACTAAACTAAACCTTCTTCTTCTTTATGGTGTTTAACGGCGGCTGGCCACCGTTGCGAAGGGGCATTACCGCCACCTACTGGGGTGTGGATCAGGCTCCTATATCCCATCCTATATTCCAAATACCCTATTTGATCCTAAGTAAATAGAATAAAATAAATGAAATTAAAGTAACTAATAATAATAATAATAATAATAACAACAACAACAACAACAACAACAACAACAACAATAATAATAATAATAATACAAAAAAAAAAAAAAAAAAAAAAAAAAAAAAAAAAAGACTAAACCAAACACCCAATGAAATGAACCTTTACTTTGATCTGCTGTATTTCCTGTTGAAACAGGAAGTTCGGTGTTGGGACGGGTCAGTCACAAGAGCAAACCAACAGGATCATATTTTGGGAGAAACACTCTTTTATTTTGAAGGGTCAGGTGGATGAGAGAGGATGTTTACAGATTTGTGAAGGTTTGATTGGCTGAAATTTTAATTTCCAGCCACCGGAGCAGGATGATGATGTCTCTCCCTGCGTTCCAATACTCATACTACCATACTATTTAGGAGGGGGAAAAAAGAATTAGCATGCATATTTCATACTAATAGTCCAGTCATTTTATGAAAAAACCTAGGACAAATTGCAAGAGAAGCAAACTCAACTGATTCTGTATCCTCAGTTTGTCCTGAGTGAGGGGAAAAAGTCCCAAGAAATCCCATTGGTGGAAAGTTTTGAAAATCACCTATTTATGACCACATGTTACCAAAAAACACTGTTTTTAACACACAGGGGAAAGGGGGTCAACATTTTACTTTCAGATATCACTATAAAAATTCACAAGTTGATTACACACACAAAGACAAGAAAAAAAGTCAATTACAAGTTCTTTGAATTATTCTGTTTACACATGCATATCACACATTATCTGATTTGATATGCGCTAATAAGGAATATAAGGAATAAATGCCAGAACAGATATTTAAACAGTGAATTAAAAGGTTAATATACAACGAACTTGTAATTGACTTTTTTTCTTGTCTTTGTGTGTGTAATCAACTTGTGAATTTGACTCACCTGACAGGAAACGACATGAAGAAAGGAGTCAGGAAGCCCCCATTCATTTCTCTGTCACCCAGTGTTTGAGCAGCAGGGGGCAGCAGAGGGCAAGATCTCTGCACACACACACACACACACACACACACACACACCTCGTGGAGGCCAGGAGGCACAACTCAGAGAAACCAGAATAAGAGGAGAGGCGCTTTTATTGCTGTTTTGTGCACCACTTTATTCCGTCCCCCTCTCGCCGAAGCCCTGAAGTGAAGTTCCACTCTTCAGCATGAGAACATCAGAACACATCACAAACGTTTCTCTTTCCAAACTGCAGAAGCGTAAAGCCGGCGGGCGGACGACGCCACGCCCTGCTGGCTCAGACACGCCGCCAAGCTCCGCCCCCCTCGCCGGCTCGCTGGGCGCCTCACAGCAAACCGTTTTGGTTGTAATGTCCCTTTAACCCTTTGAAGCCCAGGAGCCGGTGGGCTGTCTGAGCAAAATCCACCTTTTTCTTTTTGTAGGTGATTTTTTTTACAGTGCTTTTTATCCCATTTATATTGTTTTTCTTGTCATAACTTTTTAAAAATATGTGATCATGATAATAATAATAATAATAATAATAATAATAACAATAATAATAGTATCATTAAAGTGAGTAACAGGCTACTGCACATCATGTTGACTTTACTGAGCTTTTATTTCGAGTGAACAACACGTTTCGCCTGTAGCGTCATCAGGTTCGCTCAAATAATAATAATAATAATAATAAGTGTTTTGGTAAATTCTTACCTACTTTTTTCTCCCTAATTTGCTAATATTATAAATTATTTGGGGCTGATTTTGTAATAATTTTCTTGTCATTTACTACTGATTTTTTTTTTTTTTTTTTCAAATTTTCTGATCATTTTCTTATTTTTTATTTTTTTTGCTAATTTTTTGTTTAAACTAATTTAAGTCTCTGGTCGTTTATTGTTACTTGGCTAAATTCCTGGTGTTTCGCACAGGAACCTGCTGATTTCCTCTCAGGTTTCAGGGGGCTGACATGAGGCCCGGCGCGGCGGCGAGGCGGCACGGGGCCTGGCCGGCGGCGCGGCTCCGGGACACAGAGGACGGGGCAGATCGTCTCAAACTGTCTCGTGGCGTAAACGCGTCCCAGACGGACGCCTTGTTAGCGCTGCGTCTCGCCGCTTTCAGCCACAAGGTGCTGCCGGTGCTCGTGCTTTTCTGATGAACACCGGACGCTCGCTGTTTGAACGCCGCCCCTGATCACACACACACACACACACACACACAGCATCGTCAGACGGATGCATCAGATCTGTGGTTTTCAAAATAAGATACAGTTTAACAGTTTAACGAGTCTGATGCGGCATCACTGATCTGACCTGTAAATAGATCATTTTAATCCTTAGAAATATAGTTTTATCATATTTTTAAATATAGTCTCATTATTTGCTAATATCCACTGTCAGGAAATTCTCTAGAAACCGTCAGGAGGCAGAAACTGAACATTTTCTTCTCTCTGCTTGAACCTCAGAGCTCAGACTGTTTAACCCTTCGACTGCCGGGGGGTGATGAAGAAATTAGGAAAAAAAAAAATGACCATACCATTCATTTAAAAAACGACACTATATTTAAAATGGTTCATGTGAAGGTCAGCTCAGTCATGCTGGATCAGATTTCTGGAGTTTAAATGCTTTTTCAAAGACAAAGTGAAATATCTGTTGACATCGCGGTCGCTCAGGCCGGTCTGCGGCTCGCTGGAAGTCAGCGTGGGGAGGGGGGGGCACAACGTCGCCCCCGTGTGGTCTGGAGATCGTTTCAGCGTCGGGCCGTCGCAGTAAAACTCCGCAAATCCTGCAACGCAGACGGGACGATTTGTCTGATGTTGAGCAGATTTACGACGTCAAGGAGCGATAAACAAATCCAGATGACAGAGTTTAATCAGAGTGACAGTCGGATTTATGATTTCAGATTAAAAAACCTTCCGTGATACAGCAGAGAGATCGGGTAGCGTCGTGTCTCTGAGCGTCCTCTGTGTGCACGAGCCCTGCCGTGTCATACAGTACAGGATTTAAAAAACAACACAAATAATATTCATCATCCACTACAAAAGCCCTATAGTAACATGTTTCATAGCACCACAGTTATAAATAATAACTTATCAAATGTTTGGTAAGAGTTCAGTGGAAGGCACAAACCCATGGAAGTCAACAACACTGAGAAACACCGGCTACATCAGACAGCTACTAGTTTTGTTTTTTGTCTTCTTTAAGAGAGGTTACGTCGTGTAAAACTGCACTTTTTCTCATATTTTGGCTTTTTCTGTACAACTCTAATGCAATAAACAGACTTTTACAACACAAAGACCTGCGATACAAAGATATTTTCTTCAGCCGTACACAAAAAAAAAAAAAAAAACACATCTGATGTACCTCCACAGATGCTCTATGTTACAAGATCATGTACCACAATAAAAGACAGTACTGTTAACTTCAATAGGAATGGCAGGAGGGCTTCAGACAGGACGTCCCGTGTTGAAAGCGCCGCAGGTTCGCTCCCTCTGGCAGCCAGGGCTCCTTCAGCGGGACACTGAACGCCGAGCAGCTCCCTCGCTCTGGTTTGCAGATATAATACATTTTTAGACTTGAGGATTCATTTGGATCGTTGAGTGGACGGGACGGACGGGACGGACGGGACGGGACGGGGCAGCAGGCGTTCCGTCGGTTCTCCAGGTAAAGGGTTTGAGGTGCAGCAGTGAGAAATGCAGCATTACAGGACGAGGAGGGTGGAGCGCTGCCTCACTGGCACTTCCACACAAACAAACTGGACAGAAGAGAAGAGCAGCAGCACAAATCAGTCAGTAATAATAATCATAACAACAATAAACTTTATTGGTACAGCACTTTTCAAAACGTAATTACTAATGTAGCAGTAGTAGGAGTACCAGTAGTGGTAATAGCAGTAGTAGCAGTAGTAATAGTAGTGTAGTAGCAGTAGTAGTAGTAGTAGTAGTAGTAGTAGTAGTGTACTAGTGGTAGCAGTGGTAGCAGTAGTAGTAGCAGTAGCAGTAGTAGTTGTAGCAGTAGTACTAGTAGTACTAGTAGTAGTAGCAGTAGCAGTAGCAGTAGTAGTAGTAGTAGTAATAGAAGTAGTAGTAGTACCAGTAACAGTAGTAGTAGTAGCAGTAATAGCAGTAGTAGTAGCAGTAGTAGTAGTAGTTGTGGCAGTAGTACTAGTAGTAGTAGTAGTAGTAGCAGTAGCAGTAGTAGTAGTAGTAGTAGTAGTAATAGAAGTAGTAGTAGTACCAGTAACAGTAGTAGTAGTAGCAGTAATAGCAGTAGTAGTAGCAGTAGTAGTAGTAGTTGTAGCAGTAGTACTAGTAGTAGTAGCAGTAGCAGTAGCAGTAGTAGTAGTAGTAGTAATAGAAGTAGTAGTAGTACCAGTAACAGTAGTAGTAGTAGCAGTAATAGCAGTAGTAGTAGCAGTAGTAGTAGTAGTTGTGGCAGTAGTACTAGTAGTAGTAGTAGTAGTAGCAGTAGCAGTAGTAGTAGTAGTAGTAGTAGTAATAGAAGTAGTAGTAGTACCAGTAACAGTAGTAGTAGTAGCAGTAATAGCAGTAGTAGTAGCAGTAGTAGTTGTAGTTGTGGCAGTAGTACTAGTAGTAGTAGTAGTAGTAGCAGTAGCAGTAGTAGCAGTAGTAGTAGTAGTTGTGGCAGTAGTACTAGTAGTAGTAGTAGTAGTAGTAGCAGTAGCAGTAGTAGTAGTAATAGAAGTAGTAGTAGTACCAGTAACAGTAGTAGTAGTAGCAGTAATAGCAGTAGTAGTAGCAGTAGTAGTAGTAGTTGTGGCAGTAGTACTAGTAGTAGTAGTAGTAGTAGCAGTAGCGGTAGTAGTAGTAGTAGTAATAGAAGTAGTAGTAGTACCAGTAGCAGTAGTAGTAGTAGTAGTAGCAGTAATAGCAGTAGTAGTAGTAGTAGCAACAGTAGTAGTAGTAGTAGCAGCAGTAGCAGTAGTAGTAGTAGTAGTAGTGGTAGTAGCAGTAGCAGCAGTAGTAGCAGTACCAGTAGTAGTAGTAGTAGTAGTAGTAGTAGTAGTAGTAGTGGTAGTAGCAGTAGCAGCAGTAGTAGCAGTAGTAGTAGTAGCAGTAGCAGTAGCAGTAGTAGCAGTAGCAGTAGTAGTAGTAGCAATAGTAGTAGTAGTAGTAGTAGTAGTAGTAGTAGTGGCAGTAGTAGTAGCAATAGTAGTAGTTGTAGCAGTAATGGTAGTAGTAGTAGTAGTAACAGTAGTAGTAGTAGTAGTAGCAGCAGTAGCAGTAGTAGTAGTAGTAGTAGTAGTAGTGGTAGTAGCAGTAGCAGCAGTAGTAGCAGTAGCAGTAGTAGTAGTAGCAATAGTAGTAGTAGTAGTAGTAGTAGTAGTAGTAGTAGTAGTAGTAGTAGTGGTGGCAGTAGTAGTAGCAGTAGTAGTACTGGTAGTAGTAGCAGTAGTAGTAGTAGTAGTAGCAGTAGTTGTAGCAGTAATAGTAGTAGTAGTAGTAGTAGTAGTAGTAGTTGTAGCAGTAGTACTAGTAGTAGTAGCAGTAGCAGTAGCAGTAGTAGTAGTAGTAGTAATAGAAGTAGTAGTAGTACCAGTAACAGTAGTAGTAGTAGCAGTAATAGCAGTAGTAGTAGCAGTAGTAGTAGTAGTTGTGGCAGTAGTACTAGTAGTAGTAGTAGTAGTAGCAGTAGCAGTAGTAGTAGTAGTAGTAGTAGTAATAGAAGTAGTAGTAGTACCAGTAACAGTAGTAGTAGTAGCAGTAATAGCAGTAGTAGTAGCAGTAGTAGTTGTAGTTGTGGCAGTAGTACTAGTAGTAGTAGTAGTAGTAGCAGTAGCAGTAGTAGCAGTAGTAGTAGTAGTTGTGGCAGTAGTACTAGTAGTAGTAGTAGTAGTAGTAGCAGTAGCAGTAGTAGTAGTAATAGAAGTAGTAGTAGTACCAGTAACAGTAGTAGTAGTAGCAGTAATAGCAGTAGTAGTAGCAGTAGTAGTAGTAGTTGTGGCAGTAGTACTAGTAGTAGTAGTAGTAGTAGCAGTAGCGGTAGTAGTAGTAGTAGTAATAGAAGTAGTAGTAGTACCAGTAGCAGTAGTAGTAGTAGTAGCAGTAATAGCAGTAGTAGTAGTAGTAGCAACAGTAGTAGTAGTAGTAGCAGCAGTAGCAGTAGTAGTAGTAGTAGTAGTGGTAGTAGCAGTAGCAGCAGTAGTAGCAGTACCAGTAGTAGTAGTAGTAGTAGTAGTAGTAGTAGTAGTAGTGGTAGTAGCAGTAGCAGCAGTAGTAGCAGTAGTAGTAGTAGCAGTAGCAGTAGCAGTAGTAGCAGTAGCAGTAGTAGTAGTAGCAATAGTAGTAGTAGTAGTAGTAGTAGTAGTAGTAGTGGCAGTAGTAGTAGCAATAGTAGTAGTTGTAGCAGTAATGGTAGTAGTAGTAGTAGTAACAGTAGTAGTAGTAGTAGTAGCAGCAGTAGCAGTAGTAGTAGTAGTAGTAGTAGTAGTGGTAGTAGCAGTAGCAGCAGTAGTAGCAGTAGCAGTAGTAGTAGTAGCAATAGTAGTAGTAGTAGTAGTAGTAGTAGTAGTAGTAGTAGTAGTAGTAGTGGTGGCAGTAGTAGTAGCAGTAGTAGTACTGGTAGTAGTAGCAGTAGTAGTAGTAGTAGTAGCAGTAGTTGTAGCAGTAATAGTAGTAGTAGTAGTAGTAGTAGTAGTAGCAGTAGCAGTACTAGTAGTAGTAGCAGTAGTAGTAGTAGTAGTAGTAGTAGTAGTAGTAGTAGTAGTAGTAGTTTTAGTGGTAGTAGTAGTAGTAGTAGTTGTTGTTGTTGTAGTAGTAGCAGTAGTAGTAGTAGTAGTAGTAGCAGGAGCAGTAGCAGATGTGGTAGAAGTAATAGTTGTAGCAGTAGTAGTAGCAGTTATACTAGTAATAGTTGTAATACTGGCAGTAGTATTAGAACACAGTAGCATTAGAACATAGTAGCATTAGAACACAGTAGTATTAGAACACATTAGTATTAGAACACAGTAGTATTAAAACACAGTAGCATTAAAACACAGTAGCATTAAAACACAGTAGCATTAAAACACATTAGTATTAAAACACATTAGTATTAGAACATAGTAGTATTTCTCACAGATCAAAAACTGTCTTTATGTGTTTAAAATGTTAATCGTTGTTTGAGTCTCCATGTTGGGACCCAGAGGTGAACAAAGAGGCTGTGCAGCTGACTGCCCCCTGCAGGTGAGAGCTCACACCTTCAACACATCAGCCACCACCGACTGACAGGAATCTATCAAACCAGAAGAGGCTCAGGCTCACCTGCAGTCGCTGCCGCCGGCGCTGATGACGTACTTATCATCGCACGAGAAGCGAATGTTTGTCACGTGAGCAGAGTGGCCGAAGTAACGCTTGTGTTTTGCCTGAGAAAAGACAGGAAGTTATGCGAGTGAAATATATCCACCAACGACAGTTCACCCAGAGCAGCAAACACCACTACATGGGTAAGAATCCGAGCCGTCGCTTTAATATCAACAGGAAAATCACTTACAAATTTTTCCAAGCATGGGAAATCAAAGAGCTTGATGAGGCCGAAGTCGTCTCCGGTCACCAGGTTGAGGCCAGCGTGAGAAACACAAGCACAGTTAACGTCTGCCTTCTCCGCATTACGAGGCCAAACGCCGAGAACTTCATCTCCCAGGACGCTAGGAAGCAAACAAACCAACCGCAGGTTAAACAGACCCCTCCTTCGGGTACTGTGCCTTACAGCAGGATCCCTAGGCCTTGTACTATGTTTTCTAAATTTAACGCTACTTTCACCATGCATTTCTTAAAGCAACAGGCCAAACTCTGCCAGATTAAAATTTTAATAGTGTTACATCTTGATTAGACTCGAAGCACTGTACTGTTAGCTTATTTTACTCTGCAGACTGAACACTTACAAGCCTAAAGGGAATCTTTCCAACCTCTGACCTTCATCCCATATGACATGAACGCAGCATCAAACTTTACTGTATGTTCCCTAAGCTTTATGATATGTTCCCTAAGTTTTATATGTTCCCTAGGCTTTGTGATATGTTCCCTAAGCTTTGTGATATGTTCTGTTTGCGATGCTCTGTGATATGTTCCATAAATTTTAATATGTTCCCTGAGCTTTGTGATATGTTCCCTAGGCTTTGTGATATGTTCCCTAGGCTTTGTGATATGTTCCCTGAGCTTTGTGATATGTTCCCTAAGTTTTGTGATATGTTCCCAAGGCTTTGTGATATGTTCCCTGAGCTTTGTGATATGTCCCCTAAGTTTTGTGATATGTTCCCTAGGCTTTGTGATATGTTCCCTAGGCTTAGTGATATGTTAACTAATTTTTATGATATGTTCCCTAAGCTCCCTCCTTGTTGTGTCTTAGTCAGGATGGCGTTCCCTGGGCTCATAATCAGGTGAGAACCCCTGATCTATAGTATGTTCCCTGAGCCTTCTAATATGTTCCAAGTTCTACAATGTGTTTCCTAAGTTCTGTAGTATGTAGGGACGACAGGAAAGTATGGGAAGTGCCACACTTTGCCCCCACTGGCCACGTTGAAATCTAGTCCCTCCAGTCGTCTGCAGTGAAAATCTATCAGTCAGCACTTCCTCAAGCCTCACCTGGTCCAGGTAGCCCAGGTGATCCGGTCTATGACGGACTGCTCTGTGACGATCTTCCCTGAGGGAACCTCGTGGACTTGTCGGGTGTAGCTGCTGGTGGAGACCTGAGGTGGACGACATTTATACAGTTACATTTTGGTCATTTAGATGATGCTCTTACTCCAGAGTTATTTCCAATGAACACTGTAAGCAACCATCAGTCTGGAGGTCAAAGGTCAGGGGTCACGCTGAGATGGTGCTTGTACAGTGTTATATGTTCCCTAAGCTTCCCTAAGCTTAGGGAAACAAAACATCAAACAAAACATCAAACCATTTCAAAAAATGTCTTTGCTGAGGATGAACAACCAGATAAACTGAGATGACACCCAAAGACATTTTCTGTATCGCCTTAATTTATTTTAGTTAGTTCTGTAATCTCACAATACATTTTCAGTTAGTTTTTTTTTTTTTTTTTTTTTTTTGGTAAAGCCTTGTTTTTATTTCAGTTAGCAGAAATGTTTACCCACATCTAGTTTTCATTATTTTGTTAGTTTTCATTAATGATAATAAATAATAGAAGAATAGAAAGAAGAATAGAAGAATAATAGAAAGAAACAAACACCATCTGAGATGTAATCTCAGCTCAAGAGGAAATGGTGAGATTTAATCAAAATCTAATCAAATCTGTTTGGGGGAGTCGGGTAAAGGTAAAGAGCGGAGCAGGGCTTGGATTTTTAGTTTTTCCAGCTGAGCCCACTGAGTTAGGGTTGGGACGCTGTAACGTCCCGCTGACCTGGAGATGCTTGTTGTCGGCGGAGAAGTCGATCTGGATGACGAAGCCGGGGATGTCCTTACAGTAGCCGATCCGGTTGAGTGACGGTCCCAAGGACAGATCGTAGAAATCCACGGCGCTCTCCACTGAACCCACCGCCAGGAGCCGATTGTCTGGGCTGAACCTGCGGCACAGACACATTTCTTTACACCAGGGCTACTCAACCCGCGGCACGTGCATCATTTTTATGTTTTTATTTTACTGTCATATAATAAAAATATTATTATTCTATCTAATTATTGACTTTCAGTCTGTGGAGAATTCATTTCTATCACTGACCACAAGAGGGCGACAATGCATAGGCTATTGCGCTGATGTCATGAACCTGTTTTGACCTACTGACCAGAAGTGGGCGTGCCTCACCTTCCATAGCTGATGGACAAGCTCACACCGGTCGAGGTGTGTCAGGAGGCAGTGTGTCAGGAAGCGTTTTTTTTTTTTTTTTTTTCTCTTCTTACTCTGATTTTTTTTTTTTTTAAAATGTAACGGACTATTGAAAAACCCGGCGTGGAATCTTGAGTTGGACTTTTGCCTTTGTTGTGGAATTTTGAATTGTTAGGGTTAGGGTTAGTTTGGAGTTTGGACATTTGGGGGATTTGGAGTGCTTTGCGTTTGTTGTTATATAATTTGGTTTTGAAGTGCACTGAGTATGTGTTTTCTTGTGTCATTCGATGTGCAGGGTGTTTGTATGTGAATAAGCATCCTTTGTGTGGTTCACGAAAAAGGGAAAAAAACAAATACAAAAACTGAAACAACTGATACGACTGACTCTTAAATGTCAGGAGAGAGACCTGGCTGGCACCCCTTAGGCCATAATCAAAAATAAATTTTAAAAAATCCCTACTCTAACCGTCATATCGGGAGGCAGTGTGATGGGACCGCTTCCCGACACACCGCGTCCTGCCTCCCTGCTTCCTGACACACATATTTACGAATGATTTTCTAGCAGTTGTTCTAGTAACTTTCTTTTTTGGGGGGGGGAGGAGGGTGTCTGGGGCATGGAGCAGGTTGCAGACCCCTGCTGCGGTCGTACCGTATGTCCTGGATGGCGACGTTGCGGTCCCTCTTCTTGCCCCAGACGGTGAGCGAGTTGACCAGCAGGACGATGAACTCTCCGTTCTCCATGCCGATGGAGACCATCTCGCCGTTGGGGCTGTAGGCTGTGCACTTGGCCGGATGACCCAGACTCACCTTGTTCAGGAGTTTCTGACAAACAGCAGCATCACAACACAGGGACACAGTGTCACACTTTATACATTTTAATAATTATAAATATAGCTTCTTGTAATCTTTGGATTTTTTGCATCAGGGTTGGTATTTTTCTTCTTTAATTTTTTTTTTTAAATAAATGTTCTGGTAATTTTTTGCTTATTTGTTAATTGCATTTTCTCCCATGAAACTAGGTGAATTTCAATTCAGTGAATTTTTTGAAAGGGTTAACTTCACTGAAATATTCACCAGATTAATTCACCAGAGATTGTTACAATACAAGGAAAAAAGTAAAGAGAGATTATTTTAACGTCACAGTCGACAAGCCCTGGAGTCGAATATTTGCTCACGAATGTTTCTGGGTTTTCTGCAGCAGAGAGACGAAGAGAGGCGACCGCCGGCGGTACCTTGTCAGCCAGGTCCCAGATCCGGATGGTGCCGTCGTCGCTGGCGGAGATGAAGACGTCTTTGAAGGGGTGAGTCGCCAAACCCCAGATTCCTCCCTGAGTGTGTCCGTTGATCATCGTGTTGGACGCTGCGTTCTTCTCTCCGACCTCGATGATCTCCCCGTCTTTGGTTCCCACCAGGATTTTACCCTGGATGATGAACACAGAGGAGAACTGTTAAACAGAACCACAATGTTCTCATCTACTGACCAGACTGTGTGTGTGTGTGTGTGTGTGTGTGTGTGTGTGTGTGTGTGAAAAACATGTAACCTAAATTACACCGTACAAAGGAATTCTTACATTCCACACACACAAAAAAAAAGGCCTTTAACAACAGGAGACCTTCCTGCTCTCAGCCTCATTTTAATACGCTGTCAGTTTTGTAAAACATATTTCACATCTGAAAGTTATTCCAGACTGCAGCGGCTCACGGCAGCTCAGGCTCGGATTATTAAATTATCCCAGCAGGTCTGAGAGGGTCGGGCTCTGCGCTGAGGTGGATAAATCAGCCTGTAATATTCCTGTAATATTCCTATAGTAACTCCATCTAACCCCTGCAGCGCCCCCTGCAGGCGGACAGTTTGTGTGTTTCTTCATGAAGCAGCTGCTCTTCACTTTGATCTGATCCATCAGCTGACAGTCCAGCTGCTGGCCAGAGTCCCACAGGAGAGTTTCTCTGTGTCGGGGCGTCGGCAGGACGGCAGGTGAGTGGGTGGGGCTTCAGTCCGTCCTGGGTCACCTGTCTGTTTACACCTCTGATGTGATGGGGACAAAAGCGTCCCAGGCCTCTGAATGTGTCCTGAGATCAGATCTCAAGACACACTGAGGACACACAGAGTCCTGTTCACACCTGAGAGCTGCCAGCTGGAGATCAGAACATGCAGGGCGGAGCTTAACGCCAGGTGGACACAGGGTCAGAGTGTTTATTCAGCAAACAGGTGAAGCTGAATCTGCTGAAATGACTGAAGTGGGAGAAACAAACCCGCTGGCTCGGGCAAAAAGCTCATCAAAGAGACGTTGGGAGCAAAGGGAGAACTCTCGGTGGTGGAAAAGAGAACTTAAACACGTGCTGGGAAGATGAAACTGTGTGCACTTGTATTATTATTTTTTTTAGTCTTGTGCTCGGCAGACACAAACTCGGGTCTTTTAAGAATAAAAGATCTTTAACCTGCACGTTGTTTCGCCTCCACACTCGTACCTTCCCTCTGCAGACAGATCTGACGTTCTCCACCGGCTGGCCCGTCTCCAGCTGGAACGCTCTGCACCTCTTCATCTCCTGGTCCCACAGCTTCACAGCCCCGCCCTCTTTAGTCCTGTCACACACACACACACACACACACACACAGAAACCTGACTGTGCATTCGTCCCTTGCATTATTAAAGTCTTGTGAGATGTCTGCCTGTAGAAACACTTTTAATGTGCAAAATGATCATGACTACTTTTTTTTTAAAAGCTCCTCTTTTTTCTGTTTTCTGAATAGGATTACATGATCTGATGATGAGGAGGATGAGGATGGTTATGATGATTATAAGATCTCTACAAAGTGTTTTTATGTTGTCGGAGGCGAGGTCCCGCTGTGCTCACACACCTTTACCTGGAGCGTCCGTTGTTTCTGATAACATATCCCCAAAAAACATGACTTAAATCCAATGTGTTAAAGTTTCAACTAATAAAATCAAAGATATCGTCTTTGTGTCATGTTTTGGGAACATCGTGCTCAGTGCTGCCACCGGTGGCTGGTGGTGGTGTTGCAGCTGATGCTGCGGTGGAGGTGAAAGACTTGTTCACTTTCAGAAAGGGCTCACATGGAGCCTCAGACCCCCCACAGAGCAGCTGGTAATAATAAAACACACATAAAACACATAAAAGGATATTTTTCTGCACTAGCTGCAACACCACCAGCAGCCATAGGAGGCAGCACTGAGCGCAGTGCTCACTGTTTGACCTGCCTTTGTTGAAAACAACAGCATCAGCTTTCACACCCTGCATGCAAAGGTGTGTATTTTTTACACACCTTTGACATGAGAGTGACATGAGAGCCAGAGTTCTCATCGGGCCTGAAAATTAAGACCCTACCCTACCCGGGCCATACTGGGCCAGCCCAAGGCCCTACCCTACCCTACTAATTAGCCGAACTTTAGGCCCGACAGCCCGATAAAGCCCGGAAAAAAAGAAAGGAGAGGAAAAAAAAAAGATCGCCAAATTCACTATTATTTAGCAGCACCGGTGGCTCAAAGTCTAGTAGCAGTGAGAGAACGGACATAATAGTTGGAGAAAGGCAGCTTCACCACAGAACCAGAACCTGAAGCCCTAATCTACCCGACCAATTCACATACATTTTAGGCCCGACCCCACCCGAAAATGTCGGGTAGGGTTCGGGCAGAATTTGAGAACTCTAATGAGAGTGAGGGCAGTACGAAGTAGCCCCCCCTGCTGGCAGCACAGAGAACAGCAGGACGCTGCACACGGGGCCTCGTGTTGGGGCGGCATCAGAGCCACGATGAGGCCCTCAGACTCTTGGGTACTCACGGGCGCTCCTTCCCCCCGGTGACGATGAGCCCGTCCCGCAGCGTGGTGTACATGGTGAAGACCGGGCCGCTGTGCGCCTTCGCCACCACGCGAACCAGGAAGTGCTCCCTCCAGACGTACACGTCTCCGTTTATAGCACCGGTGAAGGTCAGGTTGTTCTGGACGAGATGCAACGGACAACACTGACTTAGACTGAAAGTGAACAAATATTATTATAATAATGCTATCTTATATCTTATATAATAATATTAGCTGTGGCTCAAGGCTGTTCTTATGTTTACTGACAGATTTAGATATATGGGTACATTATTATAATCATTTTTTGTATTAAAGATTTATTGCAGAGACTGATGATTCAGAATATTTTTTTGAGAAGTCGTCTTTTTAGCATTAAATAAATCATCCCCTGATGAGTCAGGCAGGTGGAGAACCCGGGGGACGTTCTAAGCAGAACACAGAGGTGTTTTTCACTCACAGCACCGAAAGCCACAGACAGCATGGTCTGCATGCGCCCGTCCTCCACCGAGCCGATCACGCCTTTCTTGTACATGAGCGACCCGCCCACCAGCGTCCAGAACTTGATGTGTTTGATTCCCACCGACACGAACTGGGTGTCGGAGTCCGGCCGGAACTCCACCACGAAGATCCGCTCGGCGTGGCCGCCCTTGCTGGTCACCTTGGTGCCTGGCGGGAAGGTTAAAGGTCACACAAAACCAGGGGAAGGTCACAGGTCAGAGGCGGCCACCGAGTCTGGTACAGTCTGGCTGCAGCTCACCTGTTTATTTCTGCGTGTTCACCGCGTCCCTTTTCTGCTCTAAAAGTCAGTTTCAGGCTCCTAAACTGGAATATAAATTAGGAATTTCCTGCTCTGGATAATAATTTTAACTTGAAAATGACCAAGTCTTGTATATAGACAGTCTAAGATTAATTAAAAACATTTTTTTTTATTTTGATACCAGCAACTTGGTTTGGACTGATCGCTGAGCTTCATTATCTATTTCAATGCCCAAGATCCGTTCAGAAAATGTTTGTGCATGAAGTCTGTGCAACACTGTCAGGGCACCGTTCGTACTGCTGGTTATCAGGGAGGTCAGACTTTTTCCACTTTAGGAGAGTAAGGTGATCTGTACAGAGGAGCATTAGGGACAAACACAAACAACTAATAATAAAAAAATGACCAATAAACTTCCTTGTATCCTTGTAGTTCTGACTTCAGTCCTACAATTCTTACTTTTTTCTCAGAATTCTGGGATTAATCTCAGAACTCCATTTTTTAAATATTATTATTTTGTGTGACCCTAAAGCTCTTCCATAGATCTGGGTCAGAGAACAACTAAAAATGTAAACATTAAAATGGGAACATAAGATGCTACCACATCAGAATAATTTAGGAATTTGTCCCTCCCTTCACTTCTCAAACCCGGGGCCTCCTGTGCTCCTGACGTCAGTGTGCAGCTCCAGATGTTTTGTCCTAGCTGAGGTGAGGCTGGAGGTCAGAGGCATGCAGCTACCTTCCTGCCACCTCCACACGGTGATGGTGTGCTCAGGCTCCACGCCCACCGACAGCAGCAGCTTCCCCGTGGCGCTGAAGTTCACGTAGCCGACGCCCTTCGCGTGGGAGCAGCGCAGGATGGACAGGGTTTGTTTGGTCATGGCGTCCCACACGTGGATGGACGGGGCGAGGCCTGTGAGGAGAGACCACAACCATAGGAACCACGGAACCCAGGAACTGAGGAACCAAGGAACCAAATAACTGAGGAACCAAGGACCTGAGAAACCAAGGAACCCAGGAACCAAGGAACTGAGGAACCAAGGAACCAAGAACCTGAGAAAACTAGGAACTCAGGAACCAAGGAACCAAGGACCAGAGGAACCAAGGAACTGAGAAGCTGAGGAACCAAGGACCTGAGGAAACTAGGAACTCAGGAACCAAGGAACCAAGGACTGGAGGAACTGAGGAACTGAGGACCTGAGGAACTGAGGAACCAAGGACATGGGGAACTAAGGAACTGGGGAACTAAGGACCTGGGCGAACCAAGGCACAAAGGAACGAGGGAAGCAGGGAACCAAGGAACAGAGGAACCAACAAACAGAGGGACCACGGAACCTAGGAGGGACCTAGGAAACGAAAACTGGGGGACCGAGCAAACCAGGAACTGCAGAACCATGAATTCAAGGAACTGAGGAACTAATTAACTAAAAAGCCAATGAACCGAGGGATTCCAGAACTGAGGAACAACAGACCAAGGAACCAAGGAATCAAAGAACCTCCGAACTAACAAATCAAAGGATCAAGGAGCCAATCAAGTTCCCATGAAACCAGACAACCAAACAACCAAAGAACTTAGGATCTGAGGGCACAGAGTGTCCAGGAGGAAGTGTTTGGACTGAGGAGCTGGGGGAAGAGCTATGCAGGTGGAGAACCAATCTACACGTCCATGTCATGAGAGCCAGGATGGTCATGCTGTTCCAACAGAGCGGGACAGGTAAAGGTGCGTTTTTGGATTCAGGGTTTAAAAACACAACAAAACAAAACTCTGCTTGGTTTTGTGTCTGTCCTGCATTCACACGTCAACACCTGAGACCGCAGGCACATAGGAGGCTTTCTGTTTCTGCTCTCAAACACAAAAACCAACCTCATTCATCACAGAGAGACCGAGAGCTCATCAGGAACGTTCTTCAAAACAAGAACGGACAACAGAACAGCAGCCACGTCTCTGCTGGTTCTTCAGCGAGGATGAAGAGTCATTTCTGCTCGTCTTCCTCAGAAGAACAGGTTATTATCTGGTCCAAGAGCTGCACAGAACTGGCTTTTTTTAAAGTTTGGAACCCGGAAAAAAACAGTTACACATAAACAATTTAGAGTCAGATTCATTTTCTATTGTCCACTATAAAGGATATTTTTTCACACAAAAATCATTTTCAAAACAAGGTATAAACAACAAGAACATTACAAGACGATTCTGTCACAGCTGGTTAGAGCAGTGAGGGCAGGGAACTCCTCCCGAAGCCTTTTCTTTAAAGATTTGTTGTCTTGAGGGGAAGATTTGTGGGCTATGGTCAATGATTTACACACAAGAAATCTCACAGTAATGACTTTATTATTTATAAAAATGATCAATATAGTTCTTGTACTTAAATTAGAAATGAATTAAAATGTCTATTTTTGTTGATATTTTTGTTGGTAATTTTCTTGCTTTTTTAAACGAATGTTCCGACTGTTGTTTTTTGTTGTTGTTGTTTTGTGAATTTGCAATGTTTTGAAAGAAATCAAGTGCATTAGCTTGGGTTAGGTTTGCTTTGGTTAGGTTAAGGGCTAACCAGCTTAACACAAACCAGAACATCTTTTTTCATATCAGTGTCTCTCGGACAAATCACTTGAAATGACGGTTTGTGGATTAATTAAAGTGCGGGGATCCAGAGCATGAAAGAGTTTGAAAACCCTGGAGGACAAACCCTGTCAGTTCTGGTGATCCCATGACCTTCCCTCCAGGGACACCTGAAGGCAAAATTGGTACTACGGTATTCTAATGTCTCAAAAAGGTTTTTTTTAGTTTGTTTTCTAACACAGATGTTCAAAATGACATGCTTCTTACGAAAAAGACCTGGCCGACCTCAGACGCCCCTTCGCTTCACCGGTGGTGCTGCAGTAACTCATGATCCTCTGTCAAACTCAGAACAGTTTCCATGCAAACATCATTTTGCTGCAGATACCCATGCTACTCTGTGACGCCACGAAAAAGCATTGAGGTCGAAGTTGGGAAGACTGACTGAACTTTCTGATTTCTAAACTCAGTTGAGGGCAGGAAGTGCCATCACAATAATTTTTTGGTGAAATTACACATTTGCCCTTTGGGTTTCTCTTTGTTTGGTCTTGCACGATAATTTTCTTCAAAACATGATCATTGTGAGCCTCTGGCACGATGGTTTAAACATTTCCATCTGGCAATGCTGGGCCGGAGTGTTCCAGAAAGCCTCCTATGTGATTTCAAGGGCCAGTATTACAGGATCACTGCATTTCTATCAAGCAAACAGGAGACAGTGCACGTCATGCCTGATGTTCCTGAGGCCGGGTTGGGATTCATGCTGTGAAGCCCGTCACCTGCATCGACCAGACGGATCAAAACTAGAAGACGTGTACCGGCAGAGTCTGAATCACAGCCTCACCAACACACACACACACACACACACGCACACTTCACACACAGCTAACCACCCGGGTGTGGCTAGTTCAGCATGCTGGTCAGAGGCTAAGCAAGGCTTCGCTCTGAGGCCGACTTGCTTTAGTTTCTCTATGACAGACACTGTGGAGGGGTGGGGGGGGTCTACAAAACAAGACGACTAGACAAGATGTGGCCAGGATCCTGACGCCGGTACTCACCACACAGTTCAGCCTCTACACACGGCGGTGCAGCGACAGCCAACGACACCAAACCATTAAAGACGTGTGCTGTGCAGGTGCGCGTCAGCTTTTACAGTTACAGGTGGAAATGGATCAGAAGAGTAAACAGGAAGTGACAGAGGAGGAAGTGGTGTCTTACCTGGCAGGTCAGTGAGGTCGCCTGGGTGAGGTGAGGCGGTGACGAATGAGGAAGCAGTGGAAAGAAAATAAATGCAATGGGCAACAAAGCAGCCATTTTCATGCATGGAAAACAGTGCAGCACATTACAACTCTGCATCAAAGTGCCGGTGGTGAACGGTCACGCGTCGCACCTTAAAGGTAAAACCCAACAAAAGTGTCTTAGTTTGGTGCCGATCAGCTTCAGCAGGGGGCGCTTCAGCTCGGAGAAGTCTGACTTTCATGAGAAACGACAAACATCACAATGGGGGCGTGGCCTCTTCCAGGATGGCCACGCCCCCCATCCACAGGGCACTGAGGGGCTCACTGGATGTTTGATGAGGAGGAGGATGATGATGATGTAAATCATGATCAGTGTTTCCCTTGAGTGTTTTTCAGCAGCGGTGCCGTCACGTCCACGAGGATGTGAAGCTGGTTCCTGTTCACCACATCTCAACATCTGAGGGTCATTATAGATATGATTCATGTTTGGCTTGTGCGTCCTAATTTACCTCATTTACAGCTTTTCACATTTATCTGTACAAAGTACAATCAAATTGTATTTAAAATACAAAATATGAGTGACTGTATTCTGTTACAGTTTATATTGGTGGTTCTCTAAACAGTCACTGCTCTTAAAAACACATTACTTAAAGGGATCACTTTGTTTTTGCTTTATTTATCCTAAAATTCATATGTGACATGCATTTCCTTTAAACAGATTTTAGAAAGTGCAACAATTTGTGCAACAATTTGTACCACACACACACACACACACACACACACACACACTGCACAGTGTGCTATTCCTTAAAGCAGCTGGAATTTGATGCACTAATCGACAACTCAAAACAATTCCACAATAACTGATGACGTGATAACATGATGTCATGTTAACACAATGATGTGATAACATGATGACGTGATAACACGATGACACAATAACACGATAACACGATGTCACGATGACGCAATAACACAATAGCACGATGACGCGATAACACAATGACACGATGTCGCGATGGCATGATGATGTGATAACACAATGATACAATGACACGATAACACAATGGCACGATGACGCGATAACACGCTGACGTGATAACATGATGACGTCATGACACGATGACGTGATGACACGATGTTGCGATGACACAATGTCGCGATGACGCGATGACACGATGACGTGATGACACGATAACACGATGACGCAATAACACGATGTCGCGATAACACAATATCATGATAACACGATAACATGATAACATGATGACGTGATAACATGATGACGTGATAACATGATGATGCGATAACATGATGATGCGATGACGCAATAACACGATGACGTTATAACACGATGTCGCAGGGAGCCGTTGTGCTCCAGCAGCCCACCGACAGTAATGATGGTGTGAGGTTTTAGCAGCAGCGCTCATAATTGTGCGGTGGTGCTGCGCCACTGCAGAATGAACACGAGGGAAACACTGATGATGATGCTGTGGCCTTCACACTCACAACCAGCTGAACACCTGTGGGAGATTCTGGACTCTCCAACACAATCATCATCATCATCATCATCATCATCATCATCATCATCAACAAAACACCAAATGAGGGAAAATCTTTTGTAGGAATGGAGCTGCGCCCCTCCAGGAGAGTTCCTACGAAGCTGCTAAACACCAGATTTCAGCCCTTTTCAGACGAGGTGTGTTTTCAGGACAGTCAGTGTGTGTGGAGTCATACTAACAGCAGGAGGTGTGTGATGCCTGCTGTCACTCCAAAAACCTTCTGTGCATCTCACTGATTGGCCGCTGGTTGACTCACAGTGTGAATGTTTAGCTGCTGATGAACAAAACACTTCCAGCAGCTGATGCAGGGGTGCAGCCCTCCTGTAGCTGTGCAGATTATAATCCTGTTGTAGACTATAATCTCAGCTGAAGCCTCTGCCTCTGTCTTCTGCCGATTACAAAATCGTAAAAAAAATTCTTGAGTGAATTGTTTTTTTCCCATCCCATCTGAAAAGGGCTTCAAGACACTTTTTTGGGTTTCCTCTCATCTGTCACCCGTCTGCAGTCTGTCACGTCCTGCGCTGACCTTTGACCTGTGTGAGGCCGGTCATGGGAGCAGGAATATAAATCAATCCCTGATCTCCCTGTGACATCACATGGGGTTTTACCATCTTCACATGAACCAAATAAAAGTTTTCAGTATTTTCAGAAATTTGTGTACGTAAAATCAACTGAGTAGATCAGTTGTGTGTGTGTGTGTGTGTGTGTGTGTGTGTGTGTGTGTGTATGTGTGTGTGTGTTAAATGTGTGTGAGGCCAAACAGCGTCCAGTCAGAGTGTCCAGCTTCTTCATGGATTTATCAAAACTCTTCACCATGTTCTTTACCAGAGTCACCTGTGTTTTTCTCCACGGGAAAATACTGTAACTACGCAGTAATACTGCCTTAGTACTTCAGGAAATCTGATATATTTAGAATAAAACTCAAGATGCGTGATGTTGAATTTTTTGCAGATATTCGATGTGCTCTGACTCTTTTGGCTGATTACTGATCGATGCACATATTTTTTTTTCCAGCTAGTTGTGGAGAACATCAAGTCAATTCTGTGGTGGATTTAAAACATTATTATGCCTGCTTTTATTGTGAAGGCCCACTGGCAGATGCAGACGTAAAATACGAAATTGTTTTTCAAAATGTTCACATTCACCGGCGCATCGAGAGTTCAGGCAGAATTAAAGTGTCATCTTATCGGCAGAAATATTTCACGATATTTCACTTGAAAGCCTTTACGCCGATGACGTGCTGATTTATATTTTATATATTAATATATTTTAAAAGTCATTTTACACAACTGTTAGATCCAGCCGAGTGATTTCATTGGACGAGAGGCCGTGTTCTGTAAAAACTATCCTAACATTACTAATAACAATAATAATAACTGCTGTGATCTGCATCGTATTAAACTACAGACGACTTCCTGGACGTCACAGCACCGTGAGTGCTGCTGCAGTGCAAACCTCCAGGCAGGCGAGCTTCAAGAACTATTTGTTTTGGTGGAGCCGAAAAAAATATCAAACAAATAAATTATAATCTGTGTGTCTTAATATTCTGATAAATGGTGTTTTTTTAAACTGCAGCATCACACTGGAGGTCATGCTGTTAAACTGAATATCAGCACGACCGGGACTACTTCAGACCGAATCACAGCCGTGCTGATACTCCACCAGGGTGATACACACAGGCTTTTATTTTGACACGTGTTAATAAATCCTTTGAACAAAACTCCCTTTTTTATTTTAAAAAAATGTCAAAAGATCAGTGCTGCCCTAACCCCAGGAAGACACAGTTTTGTTGTTGTAAAAAACGGAAAATTAATAAAAATACTACACACACACACACACATATATTTCCTTTTTTGAGGACTACAGTAAGCATTACTTTAATTTCTATTATTTTAAGACTCTTCAGATGGCATCTTCTTTGAGGATTATTTTAAGAAAAAGTGAATTTTGTTCACAAGGTTAAATAAAACCTGTCAAAATAAAAGCCCAGCTGTGGGTGTCTGGGGTTCAGAGAGCTGAGTAACTCAGCGGACTGGATGGCTGCTGACCTCGGCACACATCGAACCTAAAACTCAAACTTGTCATGTGACATGCACGAGTTTAGCAACGTCCAATCAGAGCGCCCGCTGCCGTACCCACCGATCTGTCCCGTGGCGATGACGTTCTGGTACTTTGGGTGTTGATTGACGGTCAGACACAGAATGTCGTCCGTGTGCTCCAAGTAGAAACTCTGAGTTCCTGTCAGGACAGGAAGCAGGAAGTGACCAGGAAGTCACCACCATCGACAATAACAAATATTTATATCAACACTGCCACTCGTGTTTCTAATCCACATGATCCGCTGTGTGAATCAGACGCTTCAGAGCTGCTGGACGGATGATTTTTTCACTGTGACAGAGCCAGGCTAACGACTCCCATAGACTTCAAGTCTTTACGCTAAGCTAACAGGAAATGCTACCCATAGGAACTGAAGCTCTGGACGTCCAGAGGTGGACATGGTGTCCAACATCTGGTCTCAGTCTGGGGGCGGGTCGGCGAAAGGGGATTTTACTCAAATGTTGGAGTATTCCTTTAACAAGGTTTCAGGTAATTAAATGACAAGCTAACTGGCCAATACTGGCTTTTATTACCAAAAACAAATAGCTCCTACAAATCCGAGGAAATTTGTTTTTAATAAGTTTATTCATGTGTATCTCTGGTGAGTACAGAGTGGAAACTGGTGAGGATATCTGTGTATTAATATTTATTTACCACCACTACCAATACTGCAAAAAACAGTCAGTAACAGTAATTATACAGTAATTCTATGGCAGATAAATATTTAATGAAACGTGGGACTGCCGTCGTGTTGTACGCACCAGCGGAGAGGTTCTGGATGACGACGGCGGCGGCGGTGTGGAAGATGATGTCGGCTCCGTCGTTGAGGTAATGCAGGTTGTTTCGACAGTCGAAGCCTCTGTAGCCGAACACGTGGTCCAGCAGCAGCTCCTGCACCACAGAGCAAGAAGACGAAGAGGAGCTCCGTTAATCAAACATACCCAACAGCGCTCGCTCCGGCGTTCCTGTTGGACCCTCGGACACCACAACTCCATGATGGTGGAATTGTGGGCGTTCCGGGGAATATCAGACAAGCTGGGGAACAGAGTGGTGACGCTGTGGAAGCAAAATAAATGCCCTCAGAGGGAATTTCATTTTTAGCTGTAAGTTTCCACCAGCATTTTTTTGTTTGTATGTTTGTTTGTTTGTTTTCAGAAACAGCTGGACTGAGACGTTATTTCAACGTTATTTTGTTGCGTCTTTAGTGAATGAATTTATATACATACATATATATATATATATATATATATATATATATATAAACCATATACAAATCGTTCTCATTTTAGGCTACTTTCTTCAGCAGCTCCACCTTTTCCATAGAAAATGTCATAAAACTGATTTTTCCAGTTGCAGATTTTTGAAAATCTGATGTTAAGTTTTTTTTCCCTGTGGAATCAAGGGGGGACTAACTTCAGTGTGACGCCTGCTGGCCTGGACCAGCTCCAGCAGCTCACCTTTGACCTTTGACCTCCTCACTAGCTGAAGTGTTCATGTAGATTTAAAAAAGTGAAGCTCCTGCTGCTGTTGAGTCGGTGGAAACTCTCTGGATCAGAGTCACGCCAACAACAGAAAACCTGACATCACCTGCGATTTCACTGATAACGTGACAGGAGTTTGGTTTTGGGATGAAAAAGCTTCGACACCTCCCCCTGCAGGACACGTCAGGGCACTGCAGGTGTTATAAACAGTGAACCTCTGACCTGCAGTGAAAAGTCAGTGCACTGTCTTTTGTTTAGCATGTTAGCATGTTAGCGACAGCCTCCCTGCTGTTGTCTACCGACCTCGACCACCTTCTTCTTCTTGGTCACGTTGTTCTTGAGCAGTTTCTCCGGCAGCGGAGCGGCTCGGCTCACAGGAGGCCTGCAACGACACAGAGAGGCCGAGACGTCAGCCACGCCGCTCCCGAGCCGCCAGGCGCTCTGACGGGCCGGGAGGAAAACCCACCGCTTTCACTACAGTCCAACATGCTGTGGCAGCCGGGGGTGAGAACCTTCACATGGTGGGAAACAAACATTCAACAGGAAGTGGGCGTCGCCACTTCCTGTACACACTGAGTCAGAGGAGACGGGGTTAATATTCTGAGGAAAAAACTTGAAATTAAAGTCGTAAAATTAGGAGAAAAAAACTCAGAAAACTAGTTCTTCTCTCTGTCCGTGGCTCCACCGGTGCTGCCCCCTGTTGGCCGTGTCTCAGGCCTGCAGCAGATCCCCTCAGCAGATTCTACTCTGACATGGGATTCAGGAACAAGGAGATCCTGCTGATCTGAGCCCAGAATCAGCAGATTGTTTTCTTCTGAATCGGCCCAAGTCACAGCAACGTCTCTTCAGAGTCCAGATGCTGAGGAGGAGGTTGGGGTTCTGGACTCAGACCAGCAGGATTTCCTTCAGACTGGATCCCACAGGAGGAGGACAAACTGGTTTTCACGTTTTTTTTTTTATTCTCATAAATTTGTGACTTTATAATCTCAGAGTTTTTTTCTTATAAAGTCTGGAATTTTTTCTCATAAATTTACAACTTTAATCTAAAAAATTCTGTATTTTTTTTTTTCTCTATTACGCCGCCATATAGAGGACACCCTACAACACTCGATGTGATGTATTTCCTGCTGAAACAGGAAGTTTGGGCGGGACATGGTGCAGGGAAGGATCATTCACAGGTGCAAACCAACAGGATCTCAGTTTGGGAGAGAAACACACTTTTATTCTGAAGGGACAGAGAGGCTGTTTACAGATTTGTGAAGGTTTTATTGGTTGAATTCTTAATTAACAGCCACTGGAGCAGGATGACGTCACTGTTTAAGACGTTCTGTTTGACAGGAAGTGGGGGTCATGTGGGGTCATTTTTCATGGGGGCTTTAAAGACATGGGAAGGCTTTTATTTTGAAGGTGGACTTACTTCTCCTCCACGGGAAGCTCCTTGTGCTGCAGGTGGGGTTTGGTTCCTGACATGTTCCTGATGCTGGCAGAGTAGATCTTGGTGACGTAGTCCACCGTCTTCTCCCGGGCGACGTCGCTGTCGTAACCTGAGGAGACAGAACGGCTCGTACACGCTGCGCTCGCCGCACGCTCGCCGCACGCTCGCCGTGCTCGCCGCACGCTCGCCACGCAGCGAGGCACACGCACCTTCAGGAAGTTTCCACCCTCTGAAGAACTGAGGCTCATCAGAGGTTTACTGCTGATTCTCATTTCCGAAATGTCATTCTCATTACTGCAACAAGTATTTTTTCTACAAAATTCGTAATTATTAGATTATAATATTTTGTTGGACAATGTATATACACATTATACAACAGTACTTATCTCAGGTCTGCTTCATAAAAAATATAATAATATATAATGAGAAATAATATGGATATTATGAAAAATAATAAAAATGAAAAAATTAGTTATATATAGCTTTCAGCATGACTAATATGAATCTACTTTTCTTACTTACTTACTTTTCTACATTTTTAACCTAATATTTGAGGTAATGTAATGTTGCGGT
Organism: Myripristis murdjan; assembly: GCF_902150065.1. Classification (NCBI taxonomy): domain Eukaryota; kingdom Metazoa; phylum Chordata; class Actinopteri; order Holocentriformes; family Holocentridae; genus Myripristis; species Myripristis murdjan. Next base: position 1,274,783 of record NC_043980.1, on the reverse strand, counting down.
AATGATAATTTTTTTATGGTCTTCGTCTCAAAAATGTAAATAAATACATAGGAAATATTTACAGAATCTTCCAAACATAATGTTTATGGTAAGTTCAGACCTTAATCTCATATGTGGATAGAAAATTATGTCCAAAATGGCATTTTAAAGTTTTTGTTGTATGACACCCTTTAAATCTGAATTTCGTGAGAATCACCCTTAACATGAATGCTATATGATGCGTTGATTTATTGGGCATTTTATTATTTTTATTTTATTTTAACCTCCGACTACAAACCACAGTTTCACTCCTCAGAGTGAAGGAGACTTCCTGAAACATGGCGGAGGTTAGCCCCTCCCCCCCGTTACCTCCGTCCTCCTCGGCGTCGTCGTCCGACTCCTCGCTGTCCACGGCTTTGCTCTCTTTGTGTCCCGGCGGCTCGCGGCTCCAGATCATGAGCGCCGTGTCGGCCCCGCCCACCGACAGCAGCACCGAGTCGTCGTTGGACCAGCGGACGTTGGTCACGTTGACGCTGTGACCCACGTACTTCTTAAAGCGGGCGAACTGGCCCTGAGTCAGCAAAAACACAGCTCACATCAAACACTTTCACTTTAACAGCAGCAAAAATACAGCAAAGTGTTTTTTCTCACAAATTTGGGACTTTATAATCTTAGCATTTTCAAGTTTTTTTGTCACAAATTTGTGAGTTTTTTCATGTAAATTTACCACTTTATTTTTTTCATCCTCACAGTGGCCCTGATGCGCCGTCGTAGATTTTTGATTTCAAGGTTGTATTGTCTAATTTTTTTTATGTTGAATGTTTCGTTCTTCTTTATGTTTCTTTGTCTTTTAACATCTTGGCAGTGGGTTGGAAAGAAGTGTTTTCACTTCCGCGTGTTTCCTCTTGGATTTTTGTGTCTAATAATCCATTAATAAGCAATTAATAATCAATCAATTAATCAATCAATTCGCCAGAAAAGCAAAAAGGAGAATAAATCAAGTCGTTAAATTTTCTTTTCTGTTTTACTGGCCCACAGGAGGAAAAGGATTTTATAATTTTTTGTTTCATGGTTAAAAATGTACAACAATCAATCTGAAGAACACACACACACACACACAGGTTATTTTCTGTGTGCAATAACCTGTATGACAGACAGGGGGCAGCAGAAGACTTTCTGCATTTTTCTGCTGAGTCAAATCAAGTCAAAATTTTTTCACTTCCTTGTCGATGTAATCAATAATGTGAAGGTAACAACAAAGAACTCAGCACTGATTTATGCTAATTTTTATATATATAAAAAAGAAATGTCTGAATGTGTTCGAGGCTAAAATGAGGTCATACAGGATCTAAAAGTGAAAGTTCAGTAAAATCTGCAAAATAAACTCTTACTAAAATGAAGTAATGTATTTACATTACTGTGCAGACCAGGGATGCTAATGATTCTTCAACTATGAATTAATCATCATTAATTAATCACCAACTTGATCAGCTGGTTAACTGATTATTACATAGGTGCAGGCCTCATCTGGTTTTTGAAAAATCAGGTTTAAAATGAATGCAAACAGATTTAAAAATGAAGCGGGGCTCTGTGGCAAAATTCAGAATGTTTAAAAAAGTTTAGTGGTTTAAGCTCAAATTAAATGGGGGTAAATCTTTCTTCTGCTTAATCACATTAATCCCTGTTCTGGACGGATTCAGGGTTCAGGTTCTTCATGTCTTAAATATTCCTTCCTCAACCGCTGGAACAACTTGGTCTTTATGTTCATACGCAAAAATGATTGAACAGATTCAGGTTATTAATCAGTTAATGCAGGTAATCAGCTGATGAGACCCAGCAGGCCCTGTGTGCGGAGAGCTGGGACGGGGCGGGGGGGCGTCTCACCCGGGACGGGTAGCTGAACAGCTTCAGGAAGCCGAAGTCGTCTCCGGTGGCGAGCAGCTTCCGGTCTTTAGTGAGCGAAGCGGCGTTGACGAAGCTGAGCGTCGGCCAGATCCCCTCGCAGGTCGGACCGAGGACTGAAGTCCAGCTGGCCCAGTCCACCTTCTCAAACTGGACACACACACACACACACACACACACACACACACATGCATACGTTTAGTTAGTTTGCTTTGGGGGACATTACATGGACATACATTCATTTCCTGGAGATTTACCCTAACCTTAACCTAATCCTAACCTAATCCTAACCTTTAACCCTAACCCTAACTTTAACCTAATCTGAGCCTAATCCTAACTTTAACCTAATCCTAACCTAATCCTAACCTTAAAGAGCACAGGCTTGTGACATCAGCAGGTTAGATTATAATGCTCAAAGACAAGATGTTCTGAAAAATCTGGCCTTTCTCATGGGATTATTTGATGTTTCTCTATTGGTTTTATAGCATCTTTGATAGAACAAACTCTACACAACAGCGCCATCTAGTGCCAGCCAGGCTAAGTGCTAAAATCCATGTCCCCATTTGGAAAAAGCTGCACATCTGTGGTTAAATTTAGGATTAGGTTATGGATAGATTAGGATTAGGTTGAGGTTAGAGTTAGGTTAACGTTAGGAATAAGTTATGGGTAGGTTAAGGTTAGGCTTGGGTTAAGTGTTAGGATTAGGGTAAGGTTAGGATTAGGTTAACGGGAGCCGGTCGCGTTCGCACCTCGCAGGCGTTGATGGTTTGTTTCCGTCCTCGTGGCGCCTCGAAGAAAAGCTGCTCCTTGGCTCCGGTGTTGACCTGCAGAAGCTTTCCTGTTGACAAGGATCAATCAAACACCAATCGATCAGAATATCAACAAAACATCGAGACAAATATGTGACATTATGTAAACATGTAATAATTCAATACATTATGTAATAACATGATCATCTTTGTTTACATCAGCCTTGACTGAAATTGCCCCACACAACAATAAACTGACCCGCTCTCCTGCTCCACCTGGTGGCCAGCAGCAGCTACTGCAACCAATTAGGTAATAATGACAAATTTGTATTATGGAGGAGTTATTAGAAAGTTCTTGGCTCAGAGGCTGGTCTGAAAGATGTCGGCCTGTTGCTCGTTCACAAACACAGGCTTGACCAAGTGGGCACGTCTCGCCCAGAACTCAGGTGGGATTCATAACAACTAGTCCTGACCGATGTTGGATTTTTGAGACTGATGCCCATTCACAGATTAGCACTACAGTGAGTACATTTACATGCACACCATAGTCCGATTCGGGTCAATATTCTGGTTACGGTAATATTCTGAATAAGGTGTTTATGTGTTGCTTGGCATGTTCTAATCGCTTGTCCTGTAGGCGCTGTGGCTTAGATGGTTAAAGTGCCTGTCTAGTAAACAGGAGATCCTGGGTTCGAATCCCAGCAGTGCCTTTTAAGAATTTCCCAATTTGGGATCAATAAAGTACACCTATCTATCTATCTATTCCCATATTTCGGCGTATTCCACTCTCTTATGTAATGCAACACTCAACCTGTGGGGGCAGCAATACGCCTATAGGCGTCTGGTCTGCCGGAAATACAGAAGAAGAAGAAGAAGAAGAAGAAGAAGAAGAAGAAGAAGAAGAAGAAGAAGAAGAAGAAGAAGAAGAAGAAGAAGCTGATATCCTGCATAGATAGATAGATAGATAGATATACTTTATTGATCCCAACCAGGGAAATTCTGGTGTTCCAGCAGCAACAGTAGAAACATATAATAAAGTTAACTAAAAAAAGAATAAAGGCTAAAAATATACAATAGAGACTATAAAGACTAAAGACTCAAAAAATACAATATATGATATTGAAGTCTTTGATCAGCTGAAGGCAGACTGCCGTCTCCTGGCTCTTGCTGTCGTTCTCCCCGCTTGCAGTAACCATAGCAACAAAAACGTCCCAGGATTCCTTGCGAGTCGAGCATGCGCAGACGTGACTGAATATTCCGGTACGGGGCATTTTCAGATTAAGGCGTTTACATGGCACAATATTCCGGTTAGAACAGGCACATGCCAGGGGTCTGATTCAGAATATTCTCCAACCAGAATATGACCTTAATCTGGTTTGGTGTGTTTACATGACTCGTGTGAAACCGGAATATTGAGGATATTCTGAATAATACAGGAATATGCTGTGCATGTAAACGTGCTCAGTGACTGATGAAGTGAATTTTCGAGCTGGAATGAAATCAGACCTTTTCTGTGTGGACAGTGACTCTGCAAAGCCACTCAGAACGCTGCTGTCTTCAGCCACCAGGGGGCAGCACCACGTAAAGCTACAGAGCGGGGGCGCCGAGCGCCGAGGCTCATGGTGCGTAAAAGCACGTGTGTTAGAGCGCCCCCTGCTGTGTGTTAGAGCGCCCCCTGCTGTGTGTTAGAGCTCCTGCTGTGTGTTAGAGCGCCCCCTGCTGTGTGTTAGAGCGCCCCCTGCTGTGTGTCAGAGCTCCTGCTGTGTGTTAGAGCGCCCCCTGCTGTGTGTTAGAGCTCCTGCTGTGTGTTAGAGCGCCCCCTGCTGTGTGTTAGAGCGCCCCCTGCTGTGTGTTAGAGCGCCCCCTGCTGTGTGTTAGAGCGCCCCCTGCTGTGTGTTAGAGCTCCTGCTGTGTGTTAGAGCTCCTGATGTGTGTTAGAGCTCCTGCTGTGTGTTAGAGCGCCCCCTGCTGCTCACCCCGGGTGTCCCAGTCGATGTGTGTGATGTAGCTGCTCGCTCCTTTACAGATGCCGACTCTCTTGCTGGTCAGGACGTTGTAAATGTCCACAAAGGAATCATGGGAGGCCACGGCCAGGTACTTCCCTGCATCTAAAACACACACACACAAACACACACACACACACACACACACACACACAAGTCCTCTCTTACTCCTCAACAACAAAACCATAAAACCATGCAGAGGAACTGGGATGTTTCCTCGGCTCTCTCAGTGATATTTCAAATTTAAAGCGTTCACGCGTTCAAATGGCATATTGAGCCCCCCACCCACACACACACACACACACACACACACACACACACACACCTTGGGAGAAGCGAATGTCGGAGATGAGCTCCCGGCGGTGGTGGAAGGTCACCATGTCCTCCAGCGTGTCGGCGTTCACCACCAGGAAGCTGCCGTCGTTCAGACCCACGGCCAGGGCCTTCCCGTCCGGAGAGAAGGCACAGCACCGGCCGCCTGCACACACACACACACACACACACACACACACACGTTTACTTAGCTCACTTTGGGCTTACATTCATTTCCTGGAGACTAACCCTGACCTAAATTCATCATCACCTCTGCAGGCGATGTGAGCCAAAACAAGCGCTCTCAAACTACCAGTATGGTTCTTTTGTCTTTTGTGTGTGTGTGTGTGTGTGTGTGTGTGTGTGTGTGTGTGTGCTCACTCACCTTTCTTCAGCTTGCGGACGGCCACCATGCGGTGATTGGCTGAGAGCTCCCAGATGCGCAGAGTTTTATCGTCGCTGACGGTGGCGCAGACAGGAAGCAGAGGGTGAGCCGCTAAACCCCACACCTCGCCCTCCATGTGACCCTGCGCGCACACACACACACACACACACACACACACACACACACACACACACACACACACACACACACAGGTTATTCAAAGTGCAACTACCAATGAAGAGGAAGACATAATCTCATAATCTTTTTGGCAAAAGTTTTTGGTGAGCTTCATTTTTTGAAGTCATGTTTGCCATGAGAGGTCAAAGGTGACTTCCGTATCTTCCCCAACACCACCAGGGGGCGTGCCGGCGCAGGTGAGCTGCATTATCTCTAATCTTTGTCTTTGGCTCAAAGGCTTAAAGTGACGTCACGTGTCGCCAGTGTTCAAGTCAAGTCGAGCCACAAGTCTGTCTTGATTTTGTCGCATTTGAATTCATTAAGTCATGTGACTCAAGTCTAAGTCATGTGACTTGAGTCCAAGTCATGTGAGTCAAGTGTCCGAGTCATGTGACTTGAGTGTCCAAGTCATTTTACTCAAGTCCAAGTCATGTTACTCGAGTCTAAGTCATGTGACTCGAGTGTCCAAGTCATGTTACTTGAGTCTAAGTCATGTGACTCGAGTGTCCAAGTCATGTTAATTGAGTCCAAGTCATGTGACTCGAGTCTAAGTCATGTGACTCGAGTGTCCAAGTCATGTTACTCGAGTCTAAGTCATGTGACTCGAGTGTCCAAGTCATGTTACTCGAGTCTAAGTCATGTGACTCGAGTGTCCAAGTCATGTTAATTGAGTCCAAGTCATGTGACTCGAGTCTAAGTCATGTGACTCAAGTCCAAGTCATGTGACTCGAGTCTAGGTCATGTGACTCGAGTCCAACTCATGTTACTCGAGTCCAAGTCATGTGACTCGAGTGTCCAAGTCATGTGACCCAAGTCCAAGTCATGTGACTCGAGTGTCCAAGTCATGTGACCCAAGTCCAAGTCATGTGACTCGAGTGTCCAAGTCATGTGACTCGAGTCTGAGTCATGTGACTCAAGTCCACACCTGTGACTTTAATGCAGGATCAAGAAGTCGCCGATGGCAAAGCAGTCAGTCTCTGAGGAGAGGCAGGGCATAATCTGAGGCTCCTGCTGTGTGTGTGTGTGTGTGTGTGTGTGTGTGTGTGTGTGTGTGTGTGTGTGTGTGTGTGTGTGTGTGTGTGTGTGTCTGTTTGTCCACATTACTGCTAGGTTATTTATGTCAGCATTTTAATTCTAGTTCATTCTCCTTGCCATGGGTCATCCTGGTGCTCTCAGGGCTCCTGGTGTCCCAGTTTCTAGCTTTAGTTAGTAAATATTTTGTATTTCTTCCGTGCAACGTGCCCCAGCTCCTCGTTTGGGTCTCCTGTCCCACCTACATGGGACAAAATGACTCTTGGTCTGTAGTAATGAGGAGGAGAAGGGAGCTGCTCCTGTTTGGTTTGCACCAGCAAGTTGTTTGTGTGTGTCCATGGGAGTTTATGGACGTTTGTATTTCAGCAGGCTGCCTATATCAACTCTATGTATGGGAAACACTGCAGACCAGGTACTTAACAGGAAAAGCACAAAAAAAAAAAGCCAATAGCAGACTGGACTCAGCCAATCGCCAGCTGCTGATTGGTCCGGTCACCCGAGTCTGGAGCGCACAGTCCGCTCTCTCACCTGGACCAGCAGCGTCATCGGGCCGCTCTTGTCGATCTCCAGGATTTCTCCGTTCTTGGTTCCCACCAGGATGTGACCGTGTCCCAGAGTGATGGCCCGGATGGACGGGTTGTCCTCCAGCAGCAGGCCTGGGACACGACGTTCCACAAACAAACACACCATAAGACATTGCCTGTGGAGTGGCGGTACACTTCCTGCCACGTGTGCCTGGTGTGTGAGTGTGAAAGCTGCACAGAGATCAGCAAATCTCTTTAATCTGAATTTGAACTGTAGAAAAAGTTAAAAAATGAAGGTGTGAGGACCTTTAGAGGAAGGTGAGAGAGCGGCTCTCTTGATGGCGTACGTCTTCAGACATCTCTCGAACATGTCGTCCCAGAGCTCCACGATGCCGTCCTTCCCCCCCGTCACAAAACCCTGAAAAACACAACAACAGCAAAAATGTTGCAGTCCTGGGACGAGTCACCCAGCCAAACTAGCAGCTTCTGTATTTTGAATTTTGTCTCGAGGGTTAAACAAACCAGCGGTCAGACAGTTTGCTTTTGCTCTCATTCTCTCTTAAGCCCAACACACACCGGCGGCGTCCGACGCGCGTCAAACAGCCGCCCCCATTATTTTCTATGTGTGTCCACACACCGGTGGCGGCTAGACGCGCGTTGACGCGCCGCGCCGCTACCTTTTACGCCACTGTCCTATTTCCAGCGTCGACGCGCCTGAAAAAGCGTATTTTATCCCTTGCGGATGTCCATCCCAGCTTCCGTAGCTGTTCTTCTTCTCTACTTCTGTGGCTCTTTCCTGTATTTTAATAAAACTGTCAGTCAAACAGATCTAGTTAACATTACAAATAAGCGCTCTGCTGGTTTGAAGGATATATTGCGGTAAACATGTCCGTTATATGCACCGTTTTTTCCTGGTTTTCCACTTTAAACATAACTGAAACTACTGCACTACTTGATCAATAAGCTCCTGCCCATCACTGGATATTACGTTATGGTAGCCTGTCAGACAATGCTGGTTGATCTGGTTGATTTGTCTTTTTTCCGTGGTATGTAGTTTTTTTCCCAGTTAACGCCGATTGACGTTCTACAGCGCGACGCTTCCAGTTTGTGTTGGGTGCGTCAAGTGACGCGCGTCACCTAACGCACCGCGACGCTACGCTGCCGGTGTGTGTTGGGCTTTATGGTGACACCGTTACAGGAAGAGTCCATCCAAAAACGAAAAGGTCATCATTATTTACTGCCTCTCATGTCAGTCACACACACACACACACACACACACACACACACTGTGACCCAGCAGCTGCACACAAACAGCATCAGTGAAGGACGGATGCTTTTTAAAGTTCAAGAAGGTAAAAATGATCGTAAAACAACTAGCTCTATGTGGAAATGGAGAAGGGTCATGTGTTCATGTGTTCATGTGTTCATGTGTTCATGTTAAGCAGAGTTTGTCAACATTTAAAACATCAGTTTGAGTGGTACCTTGTCCAGGGAGCACATGGCGAACACGGGCCCGTCGTGGGCCTTGATGGTCTTGATGAGCGTGGTGTCCCTCCAGATGTAAACGTCTCCGTTGGTCGCTCCGGAGAACACCAGGTCCTCCGAGCGGCCGTAGCACGCCGACATCATCGTCTCCTGCTTCCCCAGGTTCCCGAAGATCCCCCTCTTGAACGTCAGGCCGCCACCTGGGGAGCGCAGCGGGAAACACAAGGCATGCTGGGAAATGTGGACTATTGAGGACTGGACATCGCACTGGTTGGGAATACACCTTTACCTGTCTTATCATGTCTGAAACCAGAGCAAATCCACTTGATGTTTTTTCACAAACATGGGGGAGAGGTGATGGAAGATTTGTAAAAAAATATTTGCATAGATTCTAACGAGAAAATTAAAAGAAAATTTGCCAGAAACCACAAGAAACTGCATTTACAATGATTACAATTATTATATTTAAAGATACGATCAGTGATGCTGACGCCTTTCACAAAAATTTAAACTCCTCCTCATTTTGCTGAGGACCCACTGGAGGACCCACAAGGACCCCTGGCGGTCCTCAGACCTCTCTTTGAAAACCCCTGATTTCTGAGACTCATTCAGACGTTCTTCAGTAATCAGTATTTTCATTTTGATTGACAAACCGGTCCAGCTGCCCTCCGTTAAGCTCTCCTTGAACCCCCCAAAGAAAAGGGTATTGTGATCGGAAGCACACAATGAGGAGAGGTGAGGGGGCGGGGCCAGGTGTGCAGTGAGGGGGGCGGGGCCAGGTGTGAGGACCAGCTGAGGTTTGACTGCTACCTGAGTGCTGCCAGAACTTGATGTGCTTCATGCCCACGCTGACCAGCTTGTCCATGCGGAACGGGTTGCTCTTCACCACGAAGATCTTGTCCTTATGCCCCCTGCAGGAGACAGGAAGGAAGTGCAGGTCACACCGAGCACAACACCATGTAACGACACCACCGCAAACACACACACACACACACACACACACACCATGAATCACACGCTGGCTGTCTTTCAGTCAGGTCTTTAACCTCTTGTTGAAAACTGAAGGCACGTGGGAGTCTGTGATGCTGGCAGGAGTTTCGCTCGGCTCCCTCACAGCCTTGACAGAAAACACAGATTGAACCAAAGTGTTTTTTTCTGGATGGAGTAACAGCGTTTCTCATTTCCAAACGTCTACATGAGTTTTATCTCACTTGACTACGTCCTGCCTGTTTCCTCAGCTTCCCGATCTGAAGTTTGGATCAATGCGCTCTTATTTTGGAGTTGATTTTGGGAAAGCTCGTCCTGGCAGAGTTTCAGGTGGAGGTGAGGTGAGCTGCTGGATGACTGTTTCATGTCTGTTTCTGTCACAGCATTTACTGGCTGCATTCATATATTCCAGAACAGGTTTGTGTGGTGAACAGAAGGCCCAGTCACAAACGCCGCAAATGACCTGGTTGACAGACCGGTTGACAGACTGGTTGACAGGCTGGCTGACAGACTGGCTTACAGACCGGTTGACAGACTGGTTGACAGACCGGTTGACAGGCTGGCTGACAGGCTGGCTGACAGACTGGCTTACAGACCGGTTGACAGACTGGTTGACAGACCGGTTGACAGGCTGGTTGACAGACTGGCTTACAGACTGGTTGACAAACTGGTTGACAGACCGGTTGACAGACTGGCTTACAGACCGGTTGACAGACTGGTTGACAGACTGACTTACAGACTGGTTGACAGACTGGTTGACAGACCGGTTGACAGACCGGTTGACAGACTGGCTTACAGACCGGTTGACAGACTGGTTGACAGACTGGCTTACAGACTGGTTGACAGACTGGTTGACAGACTGGCTTACAGACTGGTTGACAGACTGGTTGACAGACTGGTTGACAGACTGGCTTACAGACTGGTTGACAGACTGGCTTACAGACCAGTTGACAGACTGGTTGACAGACTGGCTTACAGACTGGTTGACAGACTGGTTGACAGACCGGTTGACAGACTGGTTGACAGACTGGCTTACAGACCGGTTGACAGACTGGTTGACAGACTGGCTTACAGACTGGTTGACAGACTGGTTGACAGACCGGTTGACAGACCGGTTGACAGACTGGTTGACAGACTGGTTGACAGACTGGCTTACAGACTGATTGACAGACCGGTTGACAGACCGGTTGACAGACTGGCTTACAGACTGGTTGACAGACTGGTTGACAGACTGGCTTACAGACTGGTTGACAGACTGGTTGACAGACTGGTTGACAGACCGGTTGACAGACTGGCTTACAGACTGGTTGACAGACTGGCTTACAGACTGGTTGACAGACCGGTTGACAGACCGGTTGACAGACTGGTTGACAGACTGGTTGACAGACCGGCTTACAGACTGGTTGACAGACCGGCTTACAGACTGGTTGACAGACTGGCTTACAGACTGGTTGACAGACCGGTTGACAGACCGGTTGACAGACTGGCTTACAGACTGGTTGACAGACTGGTTGACAGACTGGTTGACAGGCTGGTTGACAGGCTGGTTGACAGACTGGCGTACAGACTGGTTGACAGACTGGTTGACAGACTGGCTTACAGACTGGTTGACAGACTGGCTTACAGACTGGTTGACAGGCTGGTTGACACACTGGCTTACAGACTGGCTTACAGACCAGTTGACAGACTGGTTGACAGACTAGCTGACAGACTGGTTGACAGACTGGTTGACAGACTGGCGTACAGACTGGCTTACAGACTGGTTGACAGGCTGGTTGACAGACCTTGCTTTGGCCAGCCTCTCTCCCTTCTTCCAGTCCCAGATGACGATGGAGTGATGCTCGTCGATTCCCACGGAGACGAGGCTCTTCCCGTCCACTGCAGCAGGAAACAGGAGGAGGTCACATGACTTTCTTTTGAGCTTGTAAGCTAAAAATAGCAAAGCCATTAGCTTAGTAAGCTAACAGAAAGAAGACTAGCTTTAGCCAACAAAGCTAACTCGAGCTAACCAGCCCAGGGTTTTCACTGTTTAATCAAAACCTTTGGGGACTAAATGTCTTTATTTTTGAACATTTTAGCTGCGGCTCATTCAGGTGCACATGTGCAGCAGGAGGTACGGATCGAGCGGCAGGTAAAAAATATTCAGCAGATGGCGATGGAGGTGAAGTGCATGCTGGGAGATGAGGCGTTCGTACCTGTGAACTCTAAGGCACACACCCCTCTGCTGTGATGGCCCTTCAGCAGAGACAGACACTTCAGAGTCTGGATGTCCCAAACGTGGATGGCAGGGTCCCTCCCAACCTGATCACACACACACACACACACACACACACACACTTTCAGCTTCAAGCTTAAGTGTATCTATAGCTTGTCCAGTGTATCACCATGTCCAGCTGCTCTAATGGATGTATCTGGATGTTCTGGAGGTGGGAAAACGGCCTTGTTGTGCCGTGATGATGCATTTGGTGCTGCGTTCTGATTGGCTGAGCCCACCTGTCCGGAGGCGGCGAAGTCCTTCAGCGGGTGCACGGTGAGGCTGAGGATGTCGTCGTCGTGGCCGAGGTAGAAGCGCTGGCTGTGCTGCAGGCGGTTGTAGACGACGGCGACGGCGGCCACGTGGTACACCACCTCCCCCGCCTGGCTGTAGAACAGGTTGTTCCGACAGTCACAGCCGCGGTACCTGCAGGACCAGAACCAGAACCAGGGTCAGAACCAGTGCCAGGACCAGGACTCGGTTCTGAACCAGGACCAGGATCAGGATCATATCCAAAACCAGGATCAGAACCAGGCCCTGGACGAGGATCAGAACTTGGGCCATGACTAGGACCAAAATCAGGACCAGGACCAGGACCTGTTTCAGAACCAGGACCAGGATCAGACACAGGAACTGTACAAGGACCTGGACCAGGATCAAAACCAGGATAAGAGCTGGCACCAGGACCAGAACCAACATGAGGAACAGGATGTGGACCAGGTTTTGAACCTGGACCATGACCAGGACCAGGACATGGTTCAGAGTGAGGTCCAGGATCAGATCCAGAACCTGAACCAGAACCAGAACCAGGAGTCTAAAATTGAATGTTTTTCCCCTGTTTGGTATTCCAGAACAGCTCCTGACTGACTTCAGGATCCTCTCATCTCCCTTCATCCTGTCTGATCTCAGGTCGGGAAATCCTGAATACTCAAACCAACATCGCCTAGCAACTTGTTTCCCACCATCTGTTACCTAGCAACCAACACTCCTTTTCTCATGTCGGCGAGCTAAACGTTACTCTGTAACCGTTGGCAACAGAGAGGAAGGCAGAGGCAGGAGACAAAGAGCCGTCAACCTGCCCAGCGACAACAGAGGAGAAAGTCAGATCTGGCAGCTCTGTGACTGTAAATATGAGAGAAGTCGTCGAGGCCCAGTAACATTTAAATATAATGTAGTGACTGCAGAGGGAAATATTTAAAGATCAGTATTATTTACACTTCTTGTTAAAACATTGGTGTGATTTATGAAAGTGTGTGATGATGTTACCCGTGAACAAACTGCAGCCGAAGCCCCTCCTCCGGAGCTTTCTGACGCTTCAGCGAGCCAATCAGCTTCTTCTTCAGCTGAGGCAGATCCTCCTTATAAACCTGTGGAGACATTTCTACATTCAGAGTTGTGGTGCAGGCCGGCCTCGCTGCTGCTGACGGCCAACAGGGCCAGAAACATCCAGAAAAATACTCGTCAACAAAACCGCTTATTACATCATGACCGGATCAACCATATTTGATTTTTCAGGGACAAAACATTACCAACTATTAATAATCCAGGGCACAAGAAAACGATATTTTGGCCTGTATTCACTTGTAGCAAATTTGAATACTGCAGTGCCAAAATTTACATTTTTACACCAATACAAATTAAACAATGATTAATTAACAATATTAAATGAATAAAAATAAAATATTTCTACAAACGATATATTTAGTGGTCAGACAGCTGATGTTGGATCAGATTTCTTGCGTCTGAATGCTTGTGTACAACAGCTGAATGGAACTACGGACCCCCGGAGGCCCTTCAAGGACCACTGGGGGTCCCTGGACCCCACTTTGAAGGCCACTGAGGAGGAAGTGGGTTTGCACACAGAAACTGAATGTGTAGAAACAGCGCCGGGCCTTTGGGTCACAGCAAATCAGAGCATTTCTGATTGGTTTACGTTGCCACGGCAACAGCTGTAAACACTTGGCTGATGTCACGGCACCTGGACTGTCTGTGTATGTGTGTGTGTGTGTGTGTGTGTGTGTGTGTGCTGCTCCGAGTGGAAACTGTGGCAGTGCATGTGTTGTTCTTCCAGAAGGCCTATAAAGTAAAGCAGGGAAGTTAATAATGCTGAGGGGAGTTTGTGTAGCTTCTCTCCCTCAGGTTCTCCTCAGGTTCTCCTCAGGTTCTCCTCAGCTTCTCCTCAGGTTCTCCTCAGGTTCTCCTCAGGTTCTCCCCAGCTTCTCCTCAGGTTCTCTTCAGGTTCTTCTCAGGTTCTCCTCAGGTTCTCCTCAGGTTCTCTTCAGGTTCTCCTCAGGTTCTCCTCAGGTTCTCCCCAGCTTCTCCTCAGGTTCTCTTCAGGTTCTTCTCAGGTTCTCCTCAGGTTCTCCTCAGGTTCTCCCCAGCTTCTCCTCAGGTTCTCCTCGGCCTGTGCAGCTTCACACTGGAACAGCAAATGTCCAGCAGCAGCAGCAGATCTGACCTCTAAGAACTAAACGTTGAGGCTCATGTGTTGCTGGAGGCTTTGCCAGAGCAGCAACACAGATCATCAGGATTAACTGAGCTCACAGCTGATTAGCTCAGATTAACGTCAGCCTGTTCTGATCGTTTTGAAATAAGACATCCACCCAACAGCAGCTGCTGCTAATGTCACCAAGGACGTTTCAATAAAGTTATTCAAACTAACGCTTGTGACATGATGACATCAGTGAACACGACAGCTGCTGCCATGGCAACAGTGGTATTCTCTGTAAACCATGTGATCACACACCACCACAGAGCACCAGGCTTACCGAACGCTGCCCTGGGCTTCGTGCTCACCTGGCGTTCGTAGTTGGTCTGAGCTTCCTGTTCGATATCGGAGTCGAGCTCCGGGACGTCGGACACGTCAGAGTCGGACTCTCCGCTGTTGGAGTCGGCGTAACCCTCTGAGGACAACAAACACACAAACTTCATCAGTATTTATTCTGCTGGAGATCCACATGTGCTCTGGTCGTTACAGACACCTGTGTGTTGATCAGATGTCGGTTCAAGATGCTGCTGAAGTTCAGTCTGATTGCAGCTGGACAACCTGACCGTCCACATCTTTACTCTGTACCAATAATATTACTTTTCAGTTTGTGTCAGAGTCAGAAATTTGGTATGGGACACTTCTAGATCTGTTTTTCTAAAGAGCATCAGACCAAACTCTGGTGTCCACGACAGCATGTCAGGGCCACTGTACGGAGAAAATAAAATTATGGAGCCAGGGGAGGATGGGGGGTTATATTCAGAGAAAAAAACTGTGATTCTCTGAGATTAAAATGGTAGATTTACAAGAAAGAGAAACAAATTTATGAGAAGAAAACCTTGAAAATTCTGAGATTATAAAGTCACAAATTATAAAAAAAACAAACAAAAAAAACAGTGAAACTAGCTGTTCTCTTCCCATGGGATCCAATCAGAAGGAAATCCTGCTGGTTTGAGTCCAGAATCCTAATCTCCTCCTCAGCATCTGGACTCTGAAGAGACGTTGCTGTGAATTTGGCCGATTCAGAAGAAAACAATCTGCTGATTCTGGGCTCAAATCAGAAGAATTGCCTTGTTCCTAAATCCCATGTCAAAGTATACAATACATACAGGATAAACGGCCAGTAGGAGGCAGCACATGTGGAGCCTCGGCCAGAGAGGAGAACAAAAAATTGTTTTCTGAGTTTTTTTCTCATAAATTTGTGAGTTTTTTCTTGTGAATTTATGACTTTAACCCCTTGTAGACTATTGTCGCGAATTTGCCTCAAACCACTTCCGGTCTTAACGCAGCCGAGGTGGTGTATGTATCCCACTGATGCCTGTTGATGCATTTTCACACATACCAAGAATTGTATTGGAAGCACTCTACCACCAACAATTTAGCATCTGCTTGAAGGCAAAAACACAAACAATTTATTTTTTTCAATAATTGTAAATAAATTCAGGCAGTAAGAGGTTAATCTCAGATATTCAGAGTTTTTTTTCTCTAAATATCACCCCCCCTCTCCTGGCACTAAAACACCACTGTACACATCTGAACAAGTTCCTGTAACAAGTTCCTGTGAACGTTCTCGGAGGGATCACCTTGCAGCAGCGGCTCCAGGACGCCGTTCATCACGCCTTCAGGCAGAAACCTCCACTGGAAGACGGCATGGTCGGCCCCCCCGGTGCTCACCACCCACTGCAGGTCACTGGACCAGCGCACGTTGGTCACGTGTGCAGAGTGACCAATGTACTTCTTGAATTTAGCCGCTGTGGGACGAACACACATAACATCACATTTTAATCACATTTTAACAACGCAGACATTAAGGTTAATAAGGCAGTTAGGAAAAACCAATCACCCAGTTATCTATAAAAAAAAGTTTATTCAAAGCAGCGCCCTCTTGTAGTTGAAATCTGTAGTTTCCCCACATTTTCAGATTCAGAATAATCCAAGTTAATCCAGCAGGAGCCTGGAGAGTCAAATATTCCCTCATCTCCATCCAGAAAGACATTGTTTCTTTGGGTTTTGTAGCAGAGAATTGAACCAGGAAGTGTACTGACTCTGTTTGAGCTGTAACGCCCTCTAGTGGTCAGAAATTACTCACTGCAGCTTCAACTATCTCTAACCTAATACCTAAACTTAACCAAATCCAAGCACATGAAGAATGTGGTGGACATCTTGTGAGGTCTTTCGTGTTGCCAGACCCTCTTGCATTTAGAAACACACTTTTTTATATTAAAAAAGAAGAGTATTTAAATATGGATGGTGTCTTAGATGCGTCTTAGATGCGCTTTGCTAAAATTGTTTGTTTAGCTGTTTGACGTGAAATAGATAACAGTATCGTCTGCAAACAGTGAAAGGTTTTTAAGGATCAACAATGATGTCAGTATTGTCTGCCTCAAAGGTAAAGTATTTCCAGATGAGGCTTCTTCCACTTTTGTTGATGAATCTTAGCGGAGCCTGTGGAGCATCACACCAGCCACGTTGACTGGTTTCCTTCCCAGTTTTGTCATGTAGGTCAGCCTTTTTCAAGTGGGTCCGAGGAACCCCCGGGGTGCTTGAAGTGCTTCCAGGGGGTCCTCGACTAAAAGAAGACAGGTTCCACAAGCATTTGACCCTGTGGAAGAACCTCACTGACCCCCTTTGAAAACCCCTGATATCATGTACCTTCACAAAGATGCCTGCTGGGAAATATGGGAGGCTAAATGTTTTCCTAACTGACCTTTTTTCAGGCAGGGAAACCTGAAAAGTTTGACGAGGCCAAAGTCATCTCCGGTCACGAGCGCGGCACTGCTGTAGTTGGCGTCGACAGAGTTGACATCAGTCATGTTGGAGTATTTGGGCCAGATGCCGTTGACCTCCGGCCCGATGACACACGTCCAGGTCATCCAGTGGATCCCCTTGGCTTCCTCCTTCGGCAGCAGCTTCCCCGCTGTGGAGACAGGTATGTAAAATGTTTTTGCTTGCAGATGCAAACGTGAAGGAATCTCGGTTTAGCGCTGGCAAAAACATTTTCAACCAGAGCACAAAGTTTTCTTGGTAGTTGCCTCCATCTTTCCTTATAGAATAAGACACACCCAACAGCTATTTTATGGTTGCGGCTGACAACCAATTTTTCGGGAACAAATATATGTTTGGTGGAAATGTGAAGAACGGTTCAAAATTTGGTGTGTGAACCAGAACAGAACTGGTTCTCTGTTGGTGGAAAAGGCAAATGTGTCGACCCTGGAGCATGAGGCAGTTTGTGAAAGTTGTCATGTACGGTCCAGGGATCCAGACAAGAAGATCTGAAATATAAGATGCTAATTTCACAGCCACAGTCTGGTATATAAACAGTAATGTTCCCAATGAATAATATTCAGTTTTCTAAAAAACAAACAAAGAGACAAACCAGCAAGCAGTACCTGGCATCTTGTAGAACAGCCTCTCTCCGTTGCCATCGTTGGTCTGCAGGAAGCGGCTGTCCACTGACCAGTCCAGGTGGGTGATGAAGGACGTGGAGCGGCTGCACTCGCCCACCTTCTTGTAGCGCTGGCTGACGGCGTAAATGTCCACCAGCCCGTCGTTGGAGCCGACTGCCAGGAAGGAGCCGTCCGGAGAGAACTTCAGCTCGTGGATCACTTCCTTCCTGTCCTTGATGTGCACCACCTCCGTCATGTCTCTGCAGGAGGACGAGGAGGAGCTTCACTCAGGGGGAGAAGACTTTCAGGAATTCTTTAGTCGGTTTCTTATTATTTTTTTTTGTATTAGCACGTTTTCATACAATAAAACTGGATTTAACAAACAAAGCACAAATTTTTAAAGAAAAGAAAACCCCTGGCTTAAAAATCATCATGTCGCTCCCTGAAGTAACATACACAATTTAAAACAAAAGAAATTCAGTTTTAAAAAGGAGCAATTTTTAGATATACACTACTCACAAAAAGTTAGGGATATTCGGCTTTCAGGTGAAATTTCAGGATGAACCTAAAATGCATTATAACCTTTACAGTTGAACTTAATGTGACCTTCTGTAAACTTTTGAATGCACATGTCCAACTGTTCAATGTTTCAGTACTTTTTGCACAAGTTGCTGTTCTCTAACAAGGAGTTTAACAGCAAAATTCACAACAGGTGTTTGATCCATGAATCGACCAATAAATTTCCTGGTTCAATTAGAATTGGTATTTAAACAGTCCTCCTCATCACGCTGTTCACATTTTGACATCATGAGACCAAGACAACACCTAACAATTGATCAACAGTACATCGCTATTGCGAGGCTTCAAACAGGATGTTCTCAGACGGAAGTGGCCACTGAGCTTAGAGTGTCACAGAGTGTCATCAGCAGGTTGCAACAGAGATACAGAGAGACTGGAAGAGTCACAGAAAGGCATAGAAGTGGACGTCCTTTGGCCACATCCCACACTGATGACCGCTTCATTGTGAACAGTGCCCTGTGGAACCGGATGATGAATGCCACTCAACTCCAGGCACGTTTAAGGGAGGTGAGAGGCACCCAAGTGTCACGTCAGACCATTCGAAACCGTTTACATCAGCATGGTCTGCGTGCTAGACGACCTGCAAGGGTACCTGACCACACCACCAGGCACAGGTGTCATCGTCTTGTATGGACCAGGGAGCATTTACGCTGGACGAGGGACCAGTGGGCCTCAGTGCTGTTCTCTGATGAAAGCCGATTCATGTTGAGCAGAAATGATGGCCGCCAACGATGTTGGAGACGTCAAGGAGAGCCCT